>NW_022436946.1:77926934-78129947 GCF_009761245.1 Sapajus apella | reverse complement strand
CAAAAAAAAAAAAAAAAAAAAAAAAAAAAAAGAAAACCCGTCTCTATTAAAAATACAAAAATTGGCCAGGTGTGGTAGTGGGCACCTATAAACCCAGCTACACAGGAGGCTAAGGCAGGAGAATCGCTTGAACTCAGAAGGCACAGGTTGCAGTGAGCCAAGATTGCACCACTGCATTCCAGACTGGGAGACAGAGCAAAACTCCATCTCGAAAACATAAATAACTAAAAGTTCACATTTTAATGACTGTAAATATTGTCATATGCAGAACCAAGTAGTGTACCTTTCTTTTCTTGAATAGTTTGTCATTGTTTTGGTTTGTTTTTTTCTGGCATTTCTAATTCATTCCATTTTCCCTGTGATTGCCTTCCATATTTTTCAGTTTTTCTCATTGAGTTTCTTGTTTCCTGAGAGTACCATTAAGATCTTTCATTCTATCTGTTGCAGGCAGCTTTCTAAGCCATCTACAAAATTCCCATTCTGTGACTACCTTTATTCTTTTTCTCTGAGTTGATTTCACTGCCGCTTCTTTTCCTTGTCATCTCCTTTCTTGGTTTTACTCCATCATTTATGTGAACATATCTTTAAATAACGTATGAAAAAAAATTGAAAGGAAAGTATGTCTTCTGGGATTTTACATATCTAAAAATGTTTTGTTTTGTTTTTTTCCCTTTCACACTTGATTGATAGTTTACCTGAGCATAGAATTCTTGCTTGAAAATTATTTGCCTCAGAATTATAAAGATTTTTCTCCAGTGTCTTGTAACACGTGTTGCTGCTGAAAAGTCTAATACCTTATGGATTCTTTTTCTTCTTGGCTTCCCAAGAAGAGGGAAAACAAGAATACTGATGTCTTATTCACTATTCTTCTCCTGAAACTCTTCATTCAAGAAAGCAGAAGGGAGAGACATTTTCTGTATTTCCTTTCTGGTTGAGTAGAACTACTCTTACCTCTCCTCTTTCCCTGTGCCTTGTGATTCATGACTGAGCTTTATGATCTATGAGAACATCTCTTGATATGTAGTGATTGAAGCACTTGATAATTAGAGACTATTCTCCTAATAGAACATACTTTTCGGACCACTCTTTTGTATGAACTCAACAATCCTTATACTATTTGCAATTTTTTTTTTTTTTTTTTTTTTTTTTTTGAGACAGAGTCTTGCTCTGTCACCAGGCTGGAGTGCAATGGCACGATCTCGGCTCACTGCAACCTCCAACTCCCTGGTTCAAGTGATTCTCCTGCCTAAGCCTCCCGAGTAGCTGGAATTACAGGCATGCACTATCACGCCCAGCTAATTTTTGTATTTTTAGTAGAGACGGGGTTTCACCATGTTGACCAGGATGGTCTCAATCTCCTGACCTCATGAACTGCCCATCTCGGCCTCCCAAAGTGCTGGGATTATAGGCGTGAGCCACCGCGCCCGGCCATACTATTGCAATCTTAATCCTCCCAAGGAAAATGGATGCTTCTGTCAGAAAGGAGGAAGGCCAGTGTAAAGAAGTTAAAAAGAGACAATAATTCAATCTGTATTTTTAAAACTTAAAAAATATATATACATATTACAGCATGGAGCATTTTTCTCCTCTTAAACATTTGATTTTCAACACCTTACTCAATTGCAACTTAAGTGATATTGTATAAGCCTTCTTCACAGTTACCAGCATTAAATACCTAGGTCTTTCATGTAGTATATGAATATCTCTGTTCTGATTTATTTTTTAAGCCTAAAATTGCTAGATTAAGTTTCCCATGGTCTAGTCACTTATGTTGTATAACCCAAATGAAAAAATTACCCATGACATTAAATTTGAAATTACATTTATATAATGTTGCTCATTCTTCCAAAAACATTGGAAGACATTTTAAAACCTCCTATGTATAGATTGTCCCTTCTGTCTGCAGTAGAACCATGTTTCCATGTGACCGCTGACCTTTTGCAAAGTCAATTCAAAAATTCAGACTATTACCATCATCAGACAAATCATTAAAATGAAGTCAATCATACTCCCACTCGCATAAATCATTAAGACAGATGATACAAATGGATTTGACAGACCACAACCTACCAATTTTTTATCTGTCAGCAGAGCCTAGAGTTAACTGAAATCAAATATTTTATTTATCAGGTTAATGCCAAAATATAACAAATCTACACAACATTTTTCATAGTCAATAATAATTTAAAATACAAAATTACCAAAATATGAAAGTGCTGATGATAAATAAGTGCAAGTAAACCAAGAATAATTAACAAACCTAACACTATATCATTAAAAACAATACGAGTATTTTAAATAACTTGATTGGTTCTTTTTTTTTATTAATTAATGGTTTGTATAGATTCTTTAATCTCTTTGGCTCATGTTGTTTTTTCAGAAAGTAAGTACTTAATCCTCATCAATGTGAGAGAAATTAAAGAACACGGGTTATATTTCTTCTTTTAATTAAGGGCAAAGCCTCCAAATGTGAGCAAAGCATCTATTTTGCAATGCTACCACATAAGAAGTAAAAATAACTTGGATTATTTTGTTATCAAGTAGGATTTTACTTTGGCATCAATTAGGATTTGTAGATGAAGAATATAATTATCTAAATTGGATTTTTTGTAGCTATGGCAATTAATATTCTAACTGCTGTAGAAGTACCAAAAGAAGTGCAAAGGATTAGAATCTTAGCAGTCATTCATCCATTCAACACCTACTAACTGCAAGGCACACTGCTGGATAATATGCAGAGTGGAAAGTGAGGACACACACAACTTAAAAAATGGAAAGTTTTCTAATAGGAGCAAAAATTACTGTTAGAGGAAGGTTTGTGAGAAGTACAGATATCCCAACATCATTCCAGATTCACAGACTCTATGTTCTATTGTTCAATTAAAATTTTTTGGCTTTATTGGCTTAATCAATAGTGACAGAGAACAAGTTATTTCAGAATCTGTATAATAAAGAGATACGTTTTCTGAGTTCAAAAAACATGGGAAAAGATTATGATTAAAATATATTCTTGCAACCACATGGAATGATTATATTTCATTGTGTCCCATGTCTGAAATGATTCCAGGGCGTCATATGAAATTGTTAAATTTTAAAAGCACTGTGTATAACCTCTATTTTTTAAATTTTCGAAGGCAGGATAAAATTGTCCACCCAATTAGGGAACTGGTTTACTACAATTGGTAATGATTAAATCATTCTTGTCCACGTAATATTTTACAAAATTTTCTTTCTACTACAGCTCTTCCTATTCTTCTCTTATCCATGCTTCTGGGGAGATTCGTCAGGGCTTTTATTGGTGTGTGGAAGAGACGCTAGTGTTCCTTGTTTCGCAGATATCTATTTCCTAGTGCACACTGACAACTGATTTTGATAAAATGATAGGCTTTTATATAAACATAGAATTCCTTTTCAACTTTAGGAAATTATTTTTCTTATGATAATTTGATGAAATAACTTAAAGCTGATCACCCTTTAATTTATTAACGTAAACATTTTTAAATTCTACTTCTTAAAACTAATGTAAAAGTCACTTCCTTTCTGGATGCTCTAGAGGTTAAAAATATATATATGGCACTAACAGAGAAGTGAGGAAAGTTAAAAATTTTTTTTAAATTGCTTCTTGTGACTGGGCTATATATTATATTTTTACTTATTTACTTTTTGTCTTTATAAAACTTATTTCCTGTCCTAGAACAATTCATTTTCAAGAGAAAAAGTACACATGTAAAGCAAAATTTTATTCTGATGTTCCCAAATTAAAACTGTATTCCTGTTGTTCCCATATTAAAGGCATAAAATTTTCTGTAAAAACAGATAAATTCTGTTTTCCATTTTATTTTCATACACTCTATTTGAAACACAGAAAATCCCCTACTATTGTTTAGAATTTGTGCAGTTGCTCCTTAATCGCATATTTTGAGTCTATGAAGCATATTCTAAAGCAATAATCATAACACTTAAAATACACTTGCATAACATTTTTTGTTGAAGTGGGTATTAGGTAACATATGTACTGCAACATTCCTGGCAAGGGAGTATACACGTAATCCTCTAATATGAAACTTTCCTTTTTCACTTCAGCTCCTTTTCTTGATTGAGAAGCTATAAATGCATCTTGCCTCTTTTCACAAATGAAAATGTGTTCAAACGTAATTAATCTACCCTATTAAATCTACTAAACATCTGCTATATTTGTTAAACACTTCAAACTTCTGTTCTGAACCAGTTAATTCTAAGTAATTTCTCAGTTAAATATTTACATGGGCTTCCATGATGATAAGCTCTAGCTTGTCTTAAATAATCAGCAGATTGTCCAGAGAGGGCTGTGTGAAATGTAACACATTGTAATAGCTATCCACTGGAACTTAAAATGGTTTAGCTGGCTTGGATTATTTTTTTGCTTATTTTTATCTTATACAGAAGAGGTAACAGCCTTATGAATCTCATTCGTCAACATTTTTAATGTCCAGAATTGTGTTAAAAGGAAAATGAATAACTATATAGACATATGTAGATGTTTACATCATGAAAATGCTAAATCCAATCTCAAATGTCTCTTTCAGAAAAGTAATAAATATGTATATTTGAAAAGTTTTAGAAATAACTCAACTTACAGTTAATTTATAGCAGACTAAGTAGATTAAAAAGTAGAAAGCATTGATAGGCATTTTTCTTCAGTGAATTAAATCAGAGAAGGAAAATATCCACAGGTTATGTAAATGTGCCATGTGTACAAAGATAATTAAGAATATGATTCTCTAACTGGACAACTTATTTAAATCTGTAAAACAGCATTTGTGGCCAAAATTTTGAGTAAGTTCTACAACAGAGATAATGTTACAGTAGGTAAATAATTAATTTGTAAATGAACTATAAGACAATTTTACTCATAGACATCAGAGAATTGAATGACCACTTCAGACTGAGGAAGACAGACAAAATTGAAAATTCTCCATTGTGGTATTTAAGTCCAAATTTTGAAAATAAAAATAATTATATAAAGAGCAGAAGCCAGTTCTCCAACACCAACACTCCGTGTTATTCTAACTTGGTGTTTTATTCTTTACAATATGCCAAATGTTTATTGAGTTCTTTCTATAAGTGTTGTATAAGATAGAAAAAAAATGAGCTTCTATCCTCTGGAGCAGGGGTTCCCAACCCCCAGGACATGGACCAGTACCAGTTTGTGGCCTGTTAGGAACTGGGCCACATAGCAGGAGATGAGTGGTGGGCAAGCGAGCAAACTTCATCTGTTTTTACAGCCACCATTTCCCATTGCTCACATTACCTCCTGAGCTCCACCTCCTGTCAGATCAGTGGTGGCATTAGATTCTCATAAGAGCATGAACCCTACTGTGAACTGTGCATGTGAGGGATCTAGGTTGTGTGCTCCTTTTGAGAATCTAATGCCTGATGAACTGTCACTGTCTCCCATCTCCCCTAGAAGGGACCATCTAGTTGCAGGAAAACAAGCTCAGGGCTCCCACTGATTCTATGTTATGGCAAGTGTGTAATTATTTCATTATATATTACAATGTAATAATAATAGAAATAAATTGCACAAAAAAATGTAATGTGGTGGAATCATCCTGAAATCATGCCCCCATCAGCGTTCATAAAAATTGTCTTTCACAAAACTTGTCCCTGGTGCCAAAAAGGTTGAGGACTGATGCTCTAGAGCTCACAGTCATCTAAAAGGATAAATAATGCACCCACATAATGACCTTTACAAAGCCAGAATAAGGAAGAACTGTGGAAGGGGATTCTGAGACAAATGCTAAGCTCCATCGAAGTTCAATTTAGGTAAACTGGAGATTAAGTATGTCTGTAATTTTCATAATAAGTGATAGATAAATCCACTTTTTGACTTTACTAAATGGGAGGAACAGTGACCTGGATCATTATAAATACTCCTCTCAGGATTTTAATTTGTTAGTTTGGGAATAGACATTATTTTTCTACAATTAATTTATCTGTGTTTCACTAATGACAATATTAAAATTATTTTTACTTTGTCAATGTCAACTAATGTTCTATACTCTGCTCAAAACTGTTCTGAAGATGAGAAGAACATGGCTAGAATTACAAATTGGTCATGGATCATTCAAATAGTGAATGATTTATCAAGGATTAAAAAAGAATTTCCCCAATTTTTTATCAAACCCCTAGCTGGGTCCTAGATAGCAAAACTGAGGAGGAGGCGATCAGAGTCATGAACATCTAGGAGGCACTTAAGTGGTTTACGTATGTGAGTTGGTACCGTATCTTACTACTTGGGTCTCACATACAAAAGATTATCATAAATATTTTTGAATTTGTTAAATACATTCAAAATCAAATATTATATTCTTGTATTAAGTAGACTTTGCTACATAATTTCTTTAAATAGTAAAGGGAGTAGATTTTTTATTATATGTGTCTCAGAATTAAGTGTACTCCCTGGAATGTATATGTTTTAGTAACTCATGTTTAAAAAGACTGAATAAGCTCTCAGCATTTGGAAGAATATCAAAATTGTTATATATTAGTTTTACTATTCATGAAATGATAATAGTTCTAAGGGGCTTTCTCTGCTGCGAGCTTCCAAAATGACAAAGAAAAGAAGGAACAACGGTCGTGCCAAAAAGGGCCGTGGCCATGTTCAGCCTATTCGCTGCACAAACTGTACCCAATGAGTGCCCAAGGACAAGGCCATTAAGAAATTCATCATTCGAAACATAGTGGAGGCCGCAGCAGTCAGGGATATTTCTGAAGCGAGCGTCTTTGATGCCTATGTACTTCCCAAGCTCTATGTGAAGCTACATTACTGTGTGAGTTGTGCAATTCACAGCAAAGTAGTCAGGAATCGATCTCCTGAAGCCCACAAGGACCGAACACCCCCACCCCGATTTAGACCTGCGGGTGCTGCCCCACGACCCCCACCAAAACCCATGTAAGGAGCTGAGTAAAAGATTGAAGACAACTATTCTCTGGAGAAAAATAAAATGGAAATTGTACTTTAAAAAAAAATAGTTCTAAGGGTAGGAGAGAAGAGTTTAATCTAGAGCCAAGATTGTGTCAGTCTTATAAAAAAATGACACAACTCTCTGTAATTATATTGTAATTGATACTTGGTATGTTTGAATTTCAAAATTTGTTTTTCCTATAAACATGAGGAATTTGCCATACTAAACTTGGCCTAGTTATCCAACATTACTTGATTATATATCATTTGGCAGGTTTGTTGTCTTTTTGTTTTTAATTACAAACAGAACTGATTACTTTTTTCCTTGGTTTTTATTCCTACCTAAATCAATAAAACATTGGCATCATATGCCCCTGTAACATTAAATTGCTCCTAATATAGATAAAAGATATGAGAGTGATAAATGCATAAATTTCATTCAACTGTTGTGGAGAAGGAATAAGAAAGATTTGGAGGAACAGTTAGAACTGATGACATATACAGACTTTTTTTGTACTAACACTTAAAAAAATTAGTTACAATAATGTATCCTGAATTCTGAGAATATTAAGCAAATGAATGTCATCTGAATGAAAAATTAAAATGCATATATCACTTTTTTATTTAAAGTAAAATTAGATGGTGAAATTATGCATGTACGACATTTATGAAAATGTAGTTTATATTTAAAAAGTTAAAAATGAATATATACATAATAAGTAACTATGGATCATGATTAGTACATCTCTTATTTTAGTTTCAACATAGCCATCAATTTTTAGAAAAAGGCCATATTATAAGTATGAATCTTAATTATTTTTAAATTAGATAACAAAAGAATTTCTTCTGGGAATAAATTTACATTTATTTGCATTTGTATTATCAGTTTTTTCATTTGTTTCAAATCATTTAAGGCATTTAATAGATGATGGGTTAATCATAAATATTTGGAAAACTTTGAAAATTAATGCCTTTACCCAAAAACTTACTTATATTAGAGTGGATGAGTTCCCCAATATGAATTGTCATTTGGCCATTAACAGGCACATACCATGATGAATAAGATATCAATTGCATTATAGATTACAGCCTGGTGAGAGAAACAAATCATTACATGAATAATCACTTAAATGAATTAGTGGAAAGTACTTTAAAGTAAAAGTGCAAGGCACTAAGAGACTGAAAGAAGGCATTGTTTCCAAGTGGCAAATCAGGGAAGATTAAGTATGCTTTTCTTCAGATTAGTTTGGCTGTGATGAGAATGGAGGGAGGGGTATGTAGAGTCAAGTAGGAAGCTCTTACAGCTGAGCAAGAACATGGGAGCAACAGGAGTGGAGAGAAATGGATGAATTCAAACATATCTTGGAGATAAAGTCAATAAGATTTGATAACTGGATGTGAGAGAGAAGTTTGAGAGGGTCAAGTATGGAGAATGAGTTCTAGACTTCTGGCATGAGCATGAAGAGAATGTGGATTTATTGATTTGGGGCACAGTGGAAGATGATCTAGTTTTGAAGGGAGGATCCTGAGTTCAGCATTTGATGGGGTAAACTGTGGATGCCTGTGAGGTAGCTGAGGTTCCATCAAGCAGGTGGTGGGTCAGAAGGCAGCTCAGAGATAAACTGGAATTGTAGATCTGGGAATCACTGATCTAGAGAATCCAAAGCCTACAAATATATGAAATCACTGGGAGAGAATGTGGACTGAGAAGAAAATAAGACTAAACTCTCCCACATTTAATGGTTGATTAGGGAAGAAAGAAGTGGCAGGACAGAAGTAGTCATAACTGCTGAAGTTTTTGTTTCATGGCAATATCATTTTTAATTTTATGTGGAATAAGAATTTCTGTCTAATATAAGAATCAGAAGACTTGACTTCCAGATCACCACCTGGGATTTCCTAGGACTTCTTTATGATCTGAAAAAAGAATGTTTATTTTCCCTACCACTCTACATTATTATGAGAAAGCAGTAAATAATATTTTTAACATTAAAAGTTCAGTGTTATGAGTAGATAGATATATGTTCGATGCAAACATGCATTTTTTTTAGAAGGCACTTACAAAGCTACACTCAACCAAAAATGTAGTTTTATTTATAGAGTTTAAATGTATAAAGAGGTATTTTTTTTCTGCTTGCATATATTGTTATCACTTACTTATGGTGGTTTGTTGAAACATGGTTCCAATCATATGGGATTCTTCACTGGCAGTGAACATTTGGTCTCACACCTGATGTGGGACTGCCTTTTTTTCTTAGGTACCTTCAAAGATAAACCAGTCAAAGAAAGGCAATTCATTTTTATTAATATGTTATATAGTTTAACCTTGAAAGAGTTCAAATCACTTTAAAGGTTTGCTTTAATCAACATAATAATTATTAATTTACACAACATTCTTTGTGAGGCAGCTGGACTTGAAACAGTCTATTAACAAGTGTCTCTTTTTCCTCATAGGGTTCCCTGGGGATACAAGGCCCCCAAGGTCCACCTGGAAAAGAGGGTCAGAGGGTAAGTAAACTTGGAACAACTGGTAGGCATTACTAACTCAGGGGCTACTTATTTCAGAACACTAATGAAAATGAAACCAGAATATAGCAAGCAGATGGGCATCGGGGAATATCAAGTATCCAAAGGCTGAAATTCGATATTTGAGATTGTGACAGAGGTTTGGCAATTCAGAAAATTCTATATTTTCTCAAGATTGGCAGCACAAGTGTAGAGGTATTGTTTGGATAAAATGAATTAGCCCTAATTTGATCTACAGCACGTTGGTCATATTTTTAGTTTTTGAGTTAAGTTGATGAGTATCTTTGTGGGGGTCCAGCCTATTTATTCATTCCGTAAAGGTTGTGGATATTAATACATTCTTTATCCAAATTAAATTTTTGACTTTAGTGGCCTTTTGTAAGTTTCCTTTCATTGCCATTTGTTGCCTTTAACTGAGACAAAATTGCGAATAAATTGTAATTGCAATTGGTAGTACAGCAATAAGCTCCTATTTTGAGTCCAGTTCAATTTCATCGTTCCCCAGTAAAAGGAAGCCCTGCAGTGTTATGGCAACCGGTCATCTTCATATGAACAATAGACACCCCATTCTTGTAGTTTACTGTTACTATTATCATTTTCAAATCATTTTAAAGTCTCAAAAAAATCTTGTGTGCTTTCTCAGATGATTATTTATGGCAGTCTTTGTGCTAAATATTACTGGTACTGTCAACTTCTGTTCCCTTGCTGATGAGAATTTCATGACTTAGAGTATTTAGATGATTTGCCTAAACTTGAGCTTCTGACTCTAGTCTCATATTCTCTTTTATTATTAACACCCAATATGTTTTTTAGACATTCTCATTTATTATTCCCAGTTCTGCCTTCCGTAAAAAAAGTCTGTTTCCTCAACTACGTTATACTCTTCCAAGTATTTGAGGGTCAGTGGTGTATTGTACCAAAGTTTACCTTTTATGAAGTTAATAAAATCCCAATATTCTTAGCTTGTTCTCTTATATGGATTCTGGACTCTCCAACATGCCAATAGTCTTTGCCAGAAAACATTCATTGACTTTCCCAAGGTATCAAGAATGAGACTGGATACATGTAGTCTTACTTAGGGCAAAGCAAAATGAGGCAAGTACACCCCGTACCACAGACAACCTGCTTCTATTATGGCCTAAGATTGAGCCAATGCTTTTTTGTCTGGTATTGCACTTTTGACTCGTACTGACAGGTGGTCAATTAAATGCTCCTCCTTTTTTATTTTAATGAAAACTCCTAAGTCAGATTTTACCTATCCTGTCATTCTACAGTTGCCTTTTTGAATCACAGAGTAGGAACTGATCCTTATTGTTAAAGTTCATCTTTCTGGATTTTAATCCCTAATACCATTCTATTGTTTGAGGCCTTTTTGTTTTTAAAAAATGATATGAATCCTCTTTTCCAGTGAAATATCTCTCAGTTTTATGCCACTTTAAAATTTGATAAGCCTACCTTCTGTCTTCATCAGGGCCTGGCAACCCTGTGTAATGCCATCCTAGGCAACCATCTTTTCCACCACTGATGTCCTTGCAGTGTGACAATCGAATCATGTACAAATGTATTTAAACCCTACCACCTACCCACTGACATTTCTTGATTTGGTTTGTAAGATAATTATGACAGACTTGTTAGGTACTAGCTGAACTGAAAAAATATTTAAATGAGGCCTTTTAAAAATAATAATACTTTAAATTAAAATTATACCATATCAAAGCTTGCATTTCATAAGAAAGCAGATTAAAGAATAAATTAAACATGTATTTTTCATGATAATAATGAAGGGAATTAAATTGTAAAGTTCAACCACTATTTTATGTAAATTTACTCCATTTATAAATGTGTATAGTCCAGATAATTTTATATTACTTTTATTTTATCTCCTATAAAGAGTAACAATGTCAAAAACTAAAGAATGCAATAGTACTTATTGACACTTTAGGCATAGTTTGTCGTTATTGCTACTGCTCTTTCACAAATGCCCTGTTTATCAAAAGAAGTAGCTAGAGCAGATATTATTTACATTATCCACATTTACAAATGATCATCTGCATTTGGATTATGTCCATATATGCTCAGTGATTTCTTCTATTTTATAAGCTACTTGAATGAGAAGCAAATGAATTTAAGACATGAGTGTTCTTACATATTTACATTTAGGTCCACCTGAGTGCCACCATTTCTTCTCAGCTCAAGAGTTAAGTAGCACTCTGCTCTTTTCAGACATATAAATGTACTTGTATGTGTATGCCTGTGTATATACATACATATACACATTCTGAAAGCTAAAACCAATAATTTTTCTATTTCACTAAAGTTTGCCGTAAACAATAATGAGAAAAATCTAGGAATTTAAAATCATTTTTTATTGACCCAGTGTCAAAAACTCTTGTATTTCAGTTATGAGTGTTTGACCAAGAAGGTATTGATAATCATTAAGGCTATTTAAATGAAACAAAATATATTAAGTTTCATGTATTTTATTCCTAGACATAATGACTGTAATGAGAGCAGAACATTTAATTTTAAACAAATTATTAACTTGTTGGTTTTCCTCAGTGATTAAATAGGTAGTAGCTACTACTCTACCAATATCTCACTATTATGGTGAGCTTCAAACATGGGTGTCACATTTGAACATGCTTTGAAAAATATCAAATATTATAGAAACATGTTAAAATCACTGCTATTATTATTATTAAAGACATATGATTCTGATCAATGAATTCTTTTACTTTTTCTCTTTAACTCTTTGTGTAGTTTTCTATAACACAATAGCAACACTATCTTTTTTGCAAGTACCATACCAGAGTTCTGTATGAAATTTTGATTAGTTGATTTTATGTTTTTAATTATCATTTAAGCTGCTAAATCTTTATTTACAAAGTGTTCATTTAATAAAATGTAGAAGTAATGTGCTTCTTATACTTAAAAGCTATTCTTAACCTTAACAATGTTCTGTGACAATATGTATCTGAAATTAATAGCCTCTTTGTTTTTCTCAACTTCCTGATTTTCTTTTTTGGATCTTTTATATGCCTTTGTTTGTTTGTTTGTTTGTTTGTTTACTTTATCTTCTTGAAGCCCTGCAAGCAAAATGTTTGGTTGACACATTTTCTAGTCTTACATCCTTTATGGATTCACACAGTTTTTAGAATTCAATGAATGTTGAATATTTACCCTAAGCTACAAATGAGAGAATGTTTCAGATCACAATGAGGGAGAACAGCGTGTCAGGGGGGCCTTCCTGGAGGTTAAGAGGGGGTTCAACCCATCATGAGGCAGAAAAAGGCCAGGAGAATCTGGGCACTGCAGGAACAAGAAGTCAACAGAAGAGAGGTTCAAGACTCATGGAGGGTTCAGCAGAATTAAAATTTGGAACAAAGTAAGTGGAGAGATATTGGATAAGAGAAGTGGCTGGAATTGATGCCGGTGGAGAGAAGTTCACATGAGTAGTGAGGAGGGCACTGGAAACAAAACTCTCAGGAAAATGTGTAAGGAAATTGGGGCATGAGTTGTGAGGAAGGAGAGTGAATGTGGTGGAGGGAAAAGAACAGGAACTGCATGGAAACCCAGAGAAGTATCTTCATGAAAAGTAGACTATTTCAGGTAGCAGAGTGTGTTCGTGGATGGTAACAAGAAATACCACAAAAGAACTGGCATTATAAAAATTCCCTCCAAGATGTAGGTTCCTTGTAGGATTTCTTAATATTCCTAACAGACTCTCCCCCGAAATAAGAAAAAAAATAATTGTTTTAATGTAACCTTGAATTTTTATTTTATAGTCACATTAAATGCATGTCTGAATAATCTCAAAGTTAGTGTGAAGCTACCCTGGTCTTTTTAAAAGAAGTTCCTCTGGGCCTCTGAAAAAAGACATTTACTGGTGAACCAACTAGTTACTGCCCCAAACAGAAATTTGTGTGGTTAAACCAAGATGACACCTCACTCTTGCACTCTGTTGCAGGATTCTAATTTTGATCCTGAGCAGAAACCTTATGTTTTAAATTCCTGTAACTTACTTCTCTATCCTGCCTTGTCTTGTTCTCAGTTTATCCTCTCTGCTTGTGCCTGTCGTTTCCATGCAACCATCCTCTTGAATGCCTCTTTCCAACATTTTTATGCAGGTTTTACTTTCCCTTGAAGCTCCAAGCTGATTTTGAATCTGTGTCTGGAGTCAGGATTCCTTGCATTCTAAACAGCACAGGCCCCGTGACCCCCATCAGAATGTGTTTCTTTGCACCAGCCCTCACTTGATGGCAAAGAGGCTGGGACACCTTTCCTCCGTGAGCTGGGAGCCTACTAAAGTACTGGAGGACAGGGCAAGCAGCATGTCTACTGAAATCTTACAGCGCAAGCAACTTGGGATTTAGCACAGAGGTTGCAGCACCGACTTTGGGGCCAGATTGCCTGAATTCATTTTCATTTATTTATTCATTCATTTATTAGTAGTAGCAGTAGTAGTAGTATTTTGAGACAGAGTTTTCTCTTGTTGCCCAGGCTGGAGGGCAATGGTGCAATCTCAACTCACTATGACCTCCGCCTCCTGGGTTCACATGATTCTCCTGCCTCAACCTCCCAAATAACTGGGATTATAGGCATGCACCATCATGCCTAGCAAGTTTTTGTGTTTTTAGTAGAGACAGGGTTTCACCACGTTGGTCAGCTGGTCTCAAACTCCTAACCTCAGGTGATTTACCCTCCTCAGCCTCCCAAAGTGCTGAAATTATAGGCATGAGCCATGACGCCTGGCCCAGATTTCCTGAATTTAAATCCCAGCTTTACCAGTTATTAGCTGTGTGATCTTGTGTGAATTCCTCAGCCAGTCTGCATCTCAGTTGCCTCCTTTAGAAAATGGAGATTATAATTACACCTACCCTGCAGGGCTGTGATGAGGAGTATGCCATGTAGGTGTTAGCTATGATCATTATTCTCAACCCTAGACTAGTGATCTCAAGATGTTTATAGAAGGGAATACAAGTATATAGCTTCAGAATATTAGGACTTGATTAAGAAGAATATCTAATAGATCGAGAAAAATTATTTATGATAAAATGACTTTTTTCACTACCACTCCATTGAATCTATTTTATTTCCATTTTACCTGAATCTTACTTTATTTAGATGTCCATTCCCATTTTCTAATGTCCCAGAAGCTTGAGGGTTTATCTAACTTGATAATAAAATTAAGTATTTTTAAATGTCTGCAAGATAGTGTGTTGGGTGCCAGCCCCAACCTGTACCTGGGAGCCCCTAGTCCCAGTGGTGACAAGGGAGTGAGAAAAGAAATAGACAAAAACAAGAGTATAGTTTCACAGTATGGGTCCAAGGGGGCCAATGCAAGCTCACTGGGACAGTGTTGGCCCTGAGCTCTGGGCTCCACACACTTTCATTAGGTGCATTATCTCATTAATCTTGAGGGCTGTGGTGAGGGGAGATGAGAAAGGTAAACTAAATTACTGTGGGATATGACGGAGAAGGCGAGAGTGAGTCTGCAGTGTTCAATTGCATATGTGTGGTTCTTCTAAGAAATGCTAACTTAGGACACTGACTTTTACCACCCATGGTTATCAAGGTACATCTACATAGAAGTACAGTGGATAAGGCACCACCAAGTCTGACCACATGCAATGCATCAAGGGGCTTTTATCTCCTGAGCATTGCTGATACAGAGCAGTAAGAGTTACTCCGTATTCTGAGAATCTAGGAAGATTCGGGATATCTTTGCTCTGCAAGGCTTTCCAGCCTCCAGGCTCCCAGCTGCAAAGACCCTCCTGAGTCTTGTGAGCAGAGGTCACATTCCTTCTCAGAGTTCTTGCACAAGCCCTCTTTAGGAGACCCATAATGCAGACTCTATGTTGGGAAGAGATCTTGGGACCAAAGCAGTCTTTCCGGCCTTGCAACCACACCACTGCATTCCATGGTTTTAAAGTACTCTCAGATGGTCTTTGATATAGCCTCCTGTTACCACTAGATTTCTGTTTTTACAGGCCTTAAACAATTTTTATTTTACTGCACCATTGTTTGGAGTTTTCTTAACTCAATATTTGATCCGTGGCATGAATCTCAGTGTATAAAAAGCAAAGCAAGCTTGTAATCATTTAACTAGAAATAACACAGATCTGCCCCTGGCCATCTTGGCCCACAGTAGAGTATTTCCTTTTCCTTAAAGAAAAAGACGAAGATTGGTATCATCATTGTGGAGTAGCTAAGACCTCAAAATTGGTTTTATAAACAAATCATGCTGATCGTGTAAATTTACCAGGACTTTCATGTAAAAACACTTGGTGTTTCTTCTGGTTTGATTCTGAACTGGTTGATATACTTTACCTAAGACAGCACAAGTAATGAATTATGTTTTCAGTAAGTACTGGGGTATGTTGATCTCATTAGGTAAAAAGACATTGAAATCATTGCTTCTATGAAATCAACATATATAACAGGACTCATCTAAACAAAATTTTCCTTAAGCTTATTTGTTTTTATGGGACTTGGGATATTTTTCAAGTGAAATTATGCTCCTGTAGTCTAGCCATTGTCTATGAAAACTTCATAGAACACAGCAAGACAGTAATGCAGGTCAAACCTGCCTTACAGTATAGTTCAGAAAAAATATGTTGCCGGGTGCGGTGGCTCACACTTTGGGAGTGTGAGCACTTTGGGAGGCCCATGCGTGCGGATCACCTGAGGTCAGCAGTTCGAGACCAACCTGGCCAACATTGTGAAACCACATCTTTAAAAAAAAAAAAAAAAGATTAAAAAAGAAGTAGTGTTTCATTTGCTGTGGTGGGACATGTCTGTAATCCCAGCACTTTGGAAGGCCAAAGCGGGCAGATCACTTGAGATCAGGAGTTCAAGACTGGCCTGGCCAACATGGTGAAACCCTGTCTTTACTAAAAATACAAAAATTAGCCAGGCATGGTGTAATCCCAGCTACTTGGGAGGCTGAGGCAGGAGAATTGCTTGAACCTGGGAGGCAGAGGTTGCAGTAAGCTGAGATTGTGCCGCCGTATTCCAGCCTGGGTGACAGAGCAAGACTCCATCTAAAAAAAAACAGTGTTTCTTCTTGCTTTAAGATAGCTTTTTCCAAGGTACCAACTTCACAGCTACAAAATGTTCTCACTGTTTCAAGGAAATGATTTCAGGGCCTGGTAGAAACACTAACAATTGTCTGCAGTTGCACATCCTTCACAGGCTTGTATTTTGGAGAGGAGTGTTATAGAGAAAAGAATTGATAATTATGAATTTTCAGGAAGTAATTTTGTTAGTTTCACATTAAAACAGGAGATACAACTGTCTTATCTTTATGTGTCAAAACTGAAAATGACCTTTAAAATGTACATTGAGTGTTTCATAATTCTGCTCTCACTAAAACTATGACTTGATATCCCTCCACCAGGAATTTGTCTTACTAGCAAGAAAAAGTCAAAAATTACTTTAAATAATGGTTTTAACTCTGGTCATAGGCAGAAAATAAAGCATCTTTTTTTGGCTTGGATTTATCTATAAATGTAAACATATACCTTGAAAATAACATGTTAAAAGTTCTGTATTCAAAACTGTTGGTTCATGCTTATTGCTTGTTATAAAATTATTGGCATATAAATAAAATCTTATTTTATTTATTTGCTATGACATTTCTTCAGAATGTCTCCATGAGGATTATCTTGAGAGCTTATAAGAGATACCATCCTTAATTCTGACATTTCTAGATTAATAACTAGGAAATTGTGTACCCTCTTCAGGTTCCAAGCAACACTTGCAGAACTTTCTCCAACACTTTGCTTGAATTTACAAAACCAACTATTAAAATTGGTGGATAAAAATAAGCAGATCTGGATTTATCTGTGCATTCCTGTTTGCGGAGCTCCATAGCTGACTTTGGGTGCTTGGTGTCTCCTAAAATTGGATCAAATATAGTTGCTGAAGCAATGTAGTAAGACAGGAAAAGGGAGGAAAGGCTAATATATGTTCATATCAAACAAATGCCCTCAAGGGTAAGGTTGTATAGCAAGGATAACCCTCTACCCTTGCCTCATATTCTGTTACTGGTGAGAAAGATAAATCAAGGAACAAGATGCTGGGAAACAACTTCTAGCTCAGGCTAATTAAGATCAGGTGAACAAGAGATGTAGCCCAGACTTCGTGAGCACAGGCCATCCCTTAGACAAAGTTAAATAGCACAGCTAGTTAATGACAGTATGGCTGTGTCTCCTTGTGGTAAATTGTACTCTAACTAGTGATCTCTGCAGTGCACTTGAGGTAGAAGAGACAAAACGCCCTGGAAAAGCTGAAAATGAGAAAAAAATATTGTAAGCAATGATTTTGTTCTAATAATACTTATATCAATTGTAAAGCAACAGTGAGCTGAGATTCTTACATTCACTTAAATGAAGAGTCAAATGACATTATTTGTATTGTAACAAAATAATGTAATAAGTTTTCTCTTTTATATAGATTAGTAAAGGGAAAATATTTTGTATTTTCAAGTAGGAGCCTGAGTCTGAATGGTTTATTTATGTGACTAGACCCAAGAGCTGTTCTCTGATATGGAAGAGGAACATCATCTACTGGGGACTCCTTCTAACTGGAGACGTTCAGCCCCAGAGGCCGAGTTGGCTAAGAGCTTCAGAGGGATGAGCCAAGAGAGGTGGGGGTGGACCCATTTCGGGAACATCAAATCACCACATTTTAGAGCTAAAGGAGTACCATACCATTCCAGCCCACCAGATAAGAAAACAGAGACCCAGAAAACATTGGCAATTCTCCAAGGCTGCATGGTTATTTATTCTAACTGTTCTGCATAACATATAGCCATTGTTTATTTTGTGGTGTCATACTGAAACCCACATTTGCATGTTTTTAAAATAGAGAATATTGAGAATTTAACTAAATCCCTAACTTTTAAAAAAGATATTTTAAAATCACCAACTTAATTTTTCTAATTAAGGCCACACAAACTAGAAGAGACAAATATAGGTAGGTACAGCTGATCCATTTGTGATCTCCACACATTGTAATGAGCACACATTCTGCCCCTATAACCTGTGCCAACAGGTGGGAACCAGCAATGCCAGGCCAGTGAGGGACCGACTGGGGTGGGGGTGGGGGGTTGGTTGGGGAGAGTCAGAACTGCTGTTTTTTCAGGAGTGCAATTGGATTAATTTGTGACTTCAGGCTAATCACTCAAGACTAGTCTAAATTTATCTGTTTTGTCATAACTTAGCCTCAGGTATATTATGGGATTAAGCCAGAAGCACTTTAAATGCACTCTGATGACAGGTGTTCTATGAAAGAGTCTTATAAATATTACCCACTTAGCCACGGAAACACTTAAAGAGAATAGAAAAGGAGAAGGCACATTCTGCCAAAGAGGCGATATGCTAATACACCTGTATCAGGATCTTTATTCAGAGCATTACACTGAACATGTTAGTAACTATTTCATACATTTACCATTAGAAATGTCAGGTAGAAAGTTATTTATCCATTTGGGATGGAGTGAATATATGTGTGGGTGGCTGCCAAAACCGAGAATTAATCACAAGTTATTAATCAGTTTGGAAAATATAAACAGATAAGTTTCAGAAATGCAAAATATTTTGAGCATGAAACATTTTTATGGCCTAATGACTTTGAAAGCCAGCGAATTATGTTTCCTATAAATAATCAAGGCCTCAACTTTGTAAAACTCTATAGTAATTTGAGTTACCTTAGGTAATGGCACATAATTCTTAAAGCAACTTTAATTTTATAGCACTTTTGTTTTTCTAATACATTATATTTTCATTATCTAATACATTGTGTTTTAATTATATTTAATTATCAATCATCAATTATATTTTAATTATCAGAGAGAAGCTATTGCAAAGTAAATTTGATACTATAGTTCTTTAAAAAGTTGAAAATTTCTCTTTTCTATGATGTACGTAGATTATACAGTATTTTCATTTCTAAATTTCTTGGCATAATAGTATTGAGAGTAGCTCTTGAATTCTTCAGAAATACCTTAGAAACTACTTTTTCTCATTTTCCTCAAAAACCAATAAACTTTCTTTGGTATTTTATTTTTTATTATACTTTAAGTTCTGGAGTACCTGTGCAGAATGTGCAGGTTTGTTACATAGATATCCACAGGCCATCGTGGTTTGCTGCACCCATCAACCTGTCATCTACATTAGGTATTTCTCCTAATGCTATCCCTCCCCTAGAGCCCCACCCCTGATAGGCCCCAGTGTGTGATGTTTCCTTCCCTGTGTTCATGTGTTCTTATTGTTCAACCCCCACTTACAAGTGAGAACATGCAGTGTTTGGTTTTCTGTTCTTGTGTTAGTTTGCTGAAAATGATGGTTTCCAGCTTCATCCATGTCCCTGCAAAGTACATAAACTCATCCTTTTTTATGGCTGCATAGTATTCCACGGCATATATGTGCCACATTTTCTTTATCCAGTCTATCACTGACGGGCCTTTGGGTTGGTTCCAAGACTTGGTTATTGTGAACAGCGCCACAATAAACATACGTGTGTATGTGTCTTTATGGTAGAATGTTTTGTAATCCTTTGAGTATATACCCAGTAATGGGATTGCTGGGTCAAATGGTATTTCTAGTTCTAGATCTTTCAGGAATCACCACACTGTCTTCCACAATGGTTGAACTAATTTACATTCCAACCAACAGTGTAAAAGCGTTCTTATTTCTCCATATCCTCTCTAGCATCTGTTGTTTCCTAACTTTTTAATGATTGCCATTCTAACTGGTGTGAGATGGTATCTCAATGTGATTTTGATTTGCATTTCTCTAATGACCAGTGAAGATGAGCTTTTTTTCTTATGCTTGTTGGCTGAATAAATGTCTTCTTTTAAGAAGTACCTGTTCATATCCTTTGCCCACTTTTTGATGGGATTGTTTTTTTCTTGTGAATTTGATTAAGTTCTTTGTAGATTCTGGATATTAGCCCTTTGTCAGATGGACAGATTGCGAAAATTTTCTTCCATTCTGTAGGTTGTCTGTTCACTCTGATGATAGTTTCTTCTGCTTTGCAGAAGCTTTTTAGTTTAATTAGATCCTATTTGTCAATTTTGGCTTTTATGGCCATTGCTTTTGGTGTTTTAGTCTTGAAATCTTTGCCCATGTCTATGTCCTGAATGGTATTAAGGTTTTCTTCTAGGGTTTTTATGGTTTTAGGTCTTACATTTAAGTCTTTAATTCATCTTGAGTTAATTTTTGAATAAGGTATAAGGAAGGGATCCAATTTCAGCTTTCTGCATATGGCTAGCCAGTTTTTCCAACATCATTTATTGAATAGGGAATCCTTTCCCCATTGCTTGAAGAACCAGTAAGCTTTTACTTGGATTTTTTTTCATGAATTGTTGTAGATAAATTTGATATTTTTTGACTTTTTTAATATGTCTAACACAAGCATATACACATATGTATGTACATGTATATAAGTATTATCCATTGTGTTTTTTAAATTCACAACAGTATATAACATATGTGGTGATCACTATATTATGGTGTCATTTGTGCCTCTCAAATCACTATACAATGCACTTCTTGAATACTAGAAAGGATTTTTGTTTGTATTTCTTATGTGAGAGATGTTAACAATGTGTCTATGCAACTGTGAGAAAGAATGCCTACAGAGTATCTGCAAGTATATTTAATACCTTGAATGTACATAAAATTCAACAATATAAATACAAATAATTTATAATCATTCAATATTTTTGATAATAATGCCACTTTAAGAAAATTAATCTTAGAAAATACAATGAAAAGAGCAAGATATCATTGGAAAAAATCTCCATTTTTTTGTTCTGCCATATTGAAGGCCATTGCTTCACACTCTGTATTGGCCATATGTTTTATGCAGTCTTCCAAATCTTTTGCAGAAACATTTCCATAGCTTTGTGCATTTATTCAATCACGTTTATAGTTTATTTATCTTCAAAAGTATTTGAGGGTCTTATAAATGCAATCAAATCAAAATCTCTACATTGAGAGGAAAAGATAAGAGCTAATTATTAGAAACTAGGAAAAAGAAGAAAATAAGCAAAAACACCTATATTGAGTGAGGCAACTACATTTGAACAAAAAGCCTCTCTGAGAGATCTGAGAGCCTATTTATTTACTCAAGAAACATCTGAGTGCCTGTTTTGTGTGAAATACCATGGAAGTTGGCTTAAGTCAGGTTTCCCTAAAAGCAGAGCCTAAGATGGGATTCTTGTATGAGCAATTTACAGAACAAACCTATAAGAGAGTGAGGGAAGCAGACAAGGGAAGAGAAGAATGCAAGCAAAATATGGTTTAAAGAGTATGAAGTCTCTGATCCCACAAGATACCCTAGAGCACCACAGAATTTCTCCTGCCTTGAAGCAAGGGGTGAGGCTTGCCCCCCTTAGGGTGGGTAGATGGGCAATAACTTCCCAGTATCTCTAGGCCAGGTAGCTCCTGTAGACTAAGGTAACCCTCCAGGAAATGTGCACATAGAAGCTACTAGCAGCCAACACCCATGGTAACTGAGCTCAACCAAGCCTGGCACCAACTGCACCTGTATAGAGGTTAAATAAAATATAATCCTTAACATCACTGACAGAATCCTTGATGGCTTTTCAGTGAAAGTGAAGACATGATGTTAAAAAGAACTTTGATAATATTAACCCCACATGCTGAGCACAGTGGCTCACGTCTGTAATCCCAACACTTAGGGAAGGCGAGGCAGGCAGATCACATGAGGTCAGGAGTTTGAGACCAGCCGTGCCAACATGGTGCAATCCTGTCTCTAATAAAATACAAAAATTAGCCGGTAGGGTGGTGAGCACCTGTAATCCCAGCTACATGGAAGGTTGAGGCAAGAGAATCACTTAATCCCAGGAAACAGATGCTGCAGTGAGCCAAGATTATGTCACTGCACTCCAGCATGGGTGACAGAGGAGACTCCATCTCAAAAAAAAAAAAAAACCACACTATTCTTTTAGTCTAATCAATAAGTAATAAAGGACATGATTTTAAAAACCAGTAAAATGGCTGATAGGAGTGACATCAAGGAGATTGGATGAACATAGACCAGGCAAAGGACTTAAGTTTCAGAAGTGATTGCTGATGTATCAAGTCTTAAATGATGATAGTACCTTTAAATAAAATAGAAAACACTTGAAGAAAACATTCTTTTGGAAGAGATTAGTCAATTTGAAGCCTACAGCATTAGGGCTACTGAAGGTATCTGCAATCAAAAGTGCACCAACCCCTTAAGTTGTGAGTTGAGCAGAAGAATAAAGTTTATTGTTAGCAAGTCGTCATTTTAAGGGCAATAAGTTAAGCTATCACAGTGGGATGAGGGGATGGTGTGCAAGGGAGAAACTAGAAAGAAAAGAACTGAGAGTAGAACCTTGAAATTTGGTAAGCATATATATAGGAGTGGAATGGAGAGATGAACTGGAAAGTTTGAAGTATAGAGAAGTGGGAGAATAAGAAGAAAGTTTTGAAAGGGAGGGGACTGCCAACTGATAGGAAATTCTTCAGAGGTGTCAGGGAGGATGGGGGCTGAGGAAAAGCCATTGGTGATCTTGAAGAAGGCTGGTTTCTTAGAGTGACTGTATTGCACAGAGGCAGATGTGACACTACACGGATCTCAAGAGTGTAGTAAATATTGAGAAAGTGGAGGGATTATGAACTATTATTCTCATATGCTGAGGTAATGAAGCAGGATCGGCTGTGAGAAACAGACCTCTCGGGATACCGAACTAGAAAGGAAGAGGTGTTTATTATTACGGCCTGGGAGCAAGGCTTTATGTTTTGACTAAATGGCCAAGCTCCCCTAACAAAGAGAAGCTCTGCCTTTATATAGGCTTACACTCTAGATTTTAACATGAAAGAATCTTAGGTTTACAGCCTTAGAAATTACAAGTGAAAGGGTCTTAGGTTTACAGTTTTAGAAATCACATATGAAAGGGTCTTTGGTTTACAGTTTTAGGAATTACATGTGAAAGGGTTCTGGTCTCCGGTTGGAGGAGTGGGGTGGGGGTTTGATCTTGTTTAAGTAAAAACAATGTCTTCCGGAGAGATTCCCCCATACCATGCCTGCTATCTTATAGGAAGGTGATTTAGGAGGCGCCCGTCGGCCAGCCTTTTCTTCTACTGAAATGCAGTGTGGAGGTCAAGGGGGAGGTGACCCTAGATGCCTGGGTCTCCTTCCTCAGTGTAAAGAGAGATGACACGAGACTACATAGGTCGAAGACAAGCTTTGGGGTTTTTTTTCTCACAAGTGTATATACATATATGAATACTCAACTACATTTACAAACTGAAGCAAAGAGGTCTGTAAATAGAAATAAAGAAGACTGTAAATGGAGAGAAACTGAAGATGCAAATAACAGCAAATAATAATAAATAATCCAGACATACCAGAAGAGGCCAAAAGAGAATGCACGGGTATAAACATGGGTCAGCATCTTTACCTTGAGGACACAGGAGAAGGAAAGGAGGGGCATGGACACTCACTTTGGGGACAAAGTGGAAATAAAGGCTTATTGCATTTTTACATTGCATATGCATATTCTTCTCATATAGAAAGAATTTTTTAGTATAGATATGATTTAGTAAAGCTTCTGCTGTTTATAAGAGGCATTAATCTCAAGATTGTTTTCAGGCCAATAGATATACCAACTACTTTCTTTCCTCATGAACAGCAAACCCAACTCAGGTAAACGTAGAGAGAAATATGGAAGTAGAAGAAGCCAAACTAAATGATGGTGAAAGGGCAGGCCTTAGGAAAAGAAAAGGTCTATTACTGCAATTTCAGTTCAATTTCAGTTTTGCTAGATTTTTCAAGCTGCTGGGGAAAATGTAGGCATTGCATTTTATCCCTTTTATCTAAGCCTACTTTCCTTTGTAAATTAACAATGGTATCTAAGAAGAGCATTTCTGTTATCAGACATTTGCCTGAATTCATTTATTTTGTTTCACAAATTCATTTTGTGAGAACACAGCTCTAACTCCTTGGAAAACCTGGTTTTGTTGGTATAATATAAATGAGGTCAGGGTAAAATATTGTCAAAATTAAATTGTTCTTATCTTTATTGCTTTTGGCAATTTTCATGTTTTATGTCTCTGTGCACATTCTGTAAACTGTCATTTATTTTTTCTCAAATGGTATAAAATTTCTGAAGCATGCTAATTAAGTATCATTTCCAAGTGTGGAAATGTCAAGGGACTGTCTTGCCATATGAAGAGTCCTGCCTGTGTTTTTATCAATAAGTCTTTCTGGCAATAGTGATACATTTTTGTATACTCTACTGGTAAGTTACTATGGGCTTAAAAACCATTTTCATTGGGAGCTGATGCAAGTGAATGTGGTGCGTTTCTTTGCAGCTGTTGCCATAGAAATGAAGACCTTTTCAAAGTAAAATGATGATGGCAAAAGACTTATGAATTCAAAAGAAGTTATGCTTCTAATTTAATATTAAAAATGGTGCACTATTCCCTTTCTTTCTAGTTTTGTCAAAATTGTGTGACCTGAGTGTGTCTTATATACCTTTATTAGATAATTTCTAGTATCATAAAAGCCAAAGCAAAAAAAAAAAAAATGAAATAAGTGAATTCCCCACAGCATTCAGTAGGATGGAGCTTTAATCTTTAGTCTTTTATTCTTAAGACTTATAATATTCCTAATTGTCTTCCCCATGCTCCACCTCCATAATCCTTTCTATCTTATTTTCCATGTAAAATCTAATTACCTATAATGGGCTTTCTTAAAAACAAACCATATATTTTGCTTTCTTTCTTTGCCACATCATTTTCAACAACTAGGCACATTTTCTAGCATTAACATACTTAGAAAAATGAACAAATCTATGGAACTTTCTCAGATTTTATTATTGTTTATGTTCAGACTTTGAAAGTCTTATAGACTTTCCTTGAAAACAACAACAAAAAAATCTGAACCAGTTATACAAATTAAAGAGTTTGTACCAGAACGTAAATCAACACATAGCTTCCTTCATTAAGTAATCCTTGCCTACAAAGACATGTCAGCTGAACTAAACAATAGGCTTGGTGACATGGCAAAAATTATGAATTTGTAAAGATTAATATGTTAAATTATAGTATCAATAGCTCCATTTCTATTTTTTAAATATTTTTTCAGTTATTGACCACATATATTTTGAGAGATTTATAAATATTAACATATTTAAGCATTAGAGAAACTGTGCAAGGTTTTTGAAAGACGGGGAAACTGTCAGAGGTTTGAAAATTGTTTAATACTATACAAATATATGTAAGTGGCAGAGCCAGAATTTGAAAGTTAATGAATAATTTGGGAAGAACAGTCCAACTTGCCTTTTTAAAATTGGAAGCTCACTTTTACACAAAGGATTTAAACAGATAATTTATTGTATGACCACTTACAGCTAAATCACCCTAAAGTTTAGCAAAAAGGACAGTTATTTGATAGACTTAGGTATATAGACAGCCAAACAAGCAGGAACCATTTAAGATAATCCAGGTAAGGGTTTGTGAAGATGACTAACTTTAGGGTCGATTTTAGACTTAATGTTGACTGGGACAAGGACACTGAGACTTAAAGAAGTTAATGTGACTTGTTAAGAGAAACAAAGCAAGAAATTGGTAGTCATGTTCAAGTTTATTGCCAAATTCTCCTCCCTCAATAGCCATATTTTTCAACCCATGTGTTGTGATACATTAGCAAGTCAGAAGTCAACTTAGTGGGTCACAATCAGATTTTCTTTGAAATATTAATAATTGGACAGAATACAATGAATATACAAAATGGTTTAACCAATGTGGAGGAAAATCAGTGTCATCAGAGACCAGCCTGATACTAATACAGAAATTCCTCTGCCTGTTTGCCTCTGCTCAGTCCCTTCTCTGTCTGGAGGCTGCCTTGATTCATTTTCCTGCTAACCTCTTTGATTTTCCTTCTCTTCCCTGATGTACAGCCTGTGCACATGAATGCTAGGTGGTAGGTGGAGATGCTCTCTCTGCTGTAGAGTGGCCTGGGTGAAGCTAATCCCAGACCTTACCTCTATAAGGAGTGCTGTTCATTGTTTGATTAGTTTATGCCTCATATGCATTATCTGATTCCTTGAATTTTTTATTAACAAAATGCAATCTTCTATATAACCTTACCAAAGTAAAGTCTCAAAAGGCATTAATTTTGGAGACTTGCAAATTATGTTTTACCCAGGGAACACTACTTAGCCTCTCTGAGTCTCTTGTGTTACAACTGAAATAAAATACTAATGATACCTAGCCCAAAGTGATAATTAGAAAAATATATGTGTAAATTAGCCAATACAGGGCCTGTCACATGCTAGGTATTCAGTAATTGCTAATTATTTTATCACAGTTACAATATGAATTTCTAAGTATTTGAACATAATAAAATCCTCTAGTACTAAAACCGTAGAAAAGGTTTAGTGTTTCTTTTGGAATCTGAAGACTTTTCTATATTTGTTCCTAGCACAGTTGCCCAGGAAGAAGTGTGACTAGCCAATGGGTATTTTGGGGTAAAATTTAGCCTATGCCCCACTAACTATTAACACTGTGCCCAGAGTAGAGCTGCAGCTAATGGGGAAAGCGCTATATCTGCTAACTGGCGCCCTGTCTCATGAGTTATTGAGCCAGTTAGCACTATTGTATAGAAACTTGGGAGTGCCAGTTTAGTAGACTTTTCCATTTAGTAAAGTGCTGGATAAACTTTTACTATAACTGGTTTCTTAAAAGTGTTTGTGCTTCTAATGATATTCTAGAACAGTTTTGAATTTTTTTCTTTGTCATCACATAGATGCTTATAAAACCAGCTGCATATCAGGACTAAACTATTTATAACATAGGTTGACACAGTACCATTTGAAATATTTTGTGGACTGTGAACGTTTCATAAGAACGCTTTATTCTTTTTCCTTCCATTCCTTGATATTATGGAATATGTCAGAAAGCTTTTTTAAAGTTACCATATATCTAGTCTCTTGAAAACACATACCCTATTTCAAAGCTCTAAGAAACTGATATCTGGATCAGTAGACCCAAATTTAATTTCAGCTTGCTCAGTTTACATCTTAAACTCCATTTAAAAATATTATTGTGCTATTAGAGAAAAGCTTCATATGATGCCAAATTTGTATTTTTAAACTCAACTGGATAAACTGAAATGCTGAAATGAGTTATGCTAATGCAACACTCATCATGTGTTAATAACTGGACTGACATTTGTGGGATAAGGTTTTTCTATGAGAGAAAAATAAAATGATGTCAAATTCCTAGATTCTTTGGATGGTTAGTTCCTTTCCAGGGTGAAAGACTTGAGCAACACTAGACCCCAGTATGTACAACCTCAAAAAATAATTTATTATATTACCCTGTAGTATAATAAATGGCCCTATACTTTTTGTATTTCTATATTTTGCTACTTTAGAAATATTTCCATTTGGAAATGTTACCTATCTACAACAGAATTCAGCATTTATAGCAATTAAAAATAATAAACTATACACACCCACTCCCCCACCCACCCAACACACATACACCAAGGATAAATCTTAAAAACAATAATATTGAATACAATATTGTATGTATGTTTCTTTTTTAAGAGTGCATGAAACAGAAAGATAACATAAACGGGCAAGATCTGTGTATAATTTTCTCTTTACTCTCCAATATCCAGCATATAGTAAACACTTAATAAATACACAAATGCTTATCGCTGAAGGCTTGGGACCTTCTGCACAGAAGAATGGGTAGACCTTTACAGAGACTTCATTCCATGGCAGCTGCTATACCTGCCCTCCAGAGTTTATAGTCTAACCATGGGGAAAAGATTGTAGAAAGCCCCTTTCAAGCTTATATATTTCTCTTAAATAACTCTCAGATTTTCATATATTTTAGCCCACTATCTTTAGGCAGGTATGATTTTATTCTTTTTTTTTTCCTAAGGTAGAAACTGCTCAGGCGGAGAGATTATGTGACTTGTTCAGGTTTGCTTAATTAATAAATGAAATAGGATGTACTAGTGACCAGGTCTCTGGCTTCTCATACAGTGCATGTATTTTTCTGTCCTTCTTTTTTATTTTTAAGTCAATGATCAATTTGTGTCATAAATATATGAGTTAGAATCTGTATCACCTCAATATAATATACAACCTTTTTGCCCATAAAACATGACTGTGCACAACAATTATTGAAAGTATGCCAGAATAGAAATATTGCCACGTCAATCGACCAAAGTCACTGATGTCCACGTTTAATGCAGACTTATAATTCTTGAAAATACTGGTGAACTACTACTCTTTTTTTGTGGATCTCTCTAAATAGCCTTATTTTTTTGTGCAGAACAAAACTTATGTTGAAGAAAGAAAAGAAATATTCTAATAGCAGACTGTGTGCCCCTCAAGGGCAAGATCTTTGTATAATTTTCTCTTTACTCTTCAAGATCCATCATAAACACTTGTACAAATGCTCATCATTGATACAAGACTATCTTTATTTTTCCTATTCGTTTGTGTTCCTAAGTGGCAGTTGATTTCTCATTAGCGTAATAAGCAAATCTGTAACTTTGTTTGTTTCCAACATTAGCTCCTGTAGTTTTAATTATTGTTATTTAAAGATTTAAATTAGGGGTCTGTCTTCAGGAGCTCAAACATCTAAATGAACGTGTGAATATTGCTGTGTAATTTTATGTTTAGAATCCCAAAGACAAGTGACTGGATTTTTCCCTTTGCCTCTAGAGATCTTGACATCAAATAGATTTCACATACCTGTGTTTTCTCTTTTGAATGGTTTTAAATCATGTTTCTTCAATTTGACTTTTTCCAAATAATCATCTTGTAAAAATACTTTATTATGTGTAAGTAAATGATAGACATAACTTTACTTAAATGTATCCTTTTTTCCCATTTGTTGGTTTGTCAGCCATGATCCGAGATAAGGGCTTTTTTTTTTTTCATTAACCCCTCAAGGCTCTCATTTTCAAAGTCAGTGGGACTTTTAGGCATGGACTTTTTTAAGGCATCTTTGTAGCTTTGATTCCATATTTTAAAAGATACCCAATCTATGGCATTATTTCCCATAAGATCTCTAAGTTATTGGTTCATCATAATATAAATGAGACAATAAACTATATTTGCATATTTCTGTGGATGAGTTTAAACATCCTCGTTTCTCCTGCAAGGTCTTTCACTTGAGTTAGGCCAGCCAACTGGCGTATTGCTCGTTAATCATACATATTAACTGGAGTAGTTAATGCATCCAAATCCAACTTGCCATTCTGTCTACAGGGACTAGTTCGTGTTTTCTAAATGTGATGACATATGCTTCAGACACTGCTAATTAGGTCTTTCCCTTGAAAATTCATCCTGACATGTTTCAAGAACATTTTCTCCCTTTGGTACAAGATCATTAAATTATTAATATCCCTTTATAAGTCTTGTAGGATTACTTATACAATGCAGCTTTCTCTGTTTTAAAAACTATAGTTTATAAAGAAGGATGAAATAGATCTCACCTCCTTATACTGTATATCTTTTTTTCCAGTCAAAAACAATGGGTTGGGTAAATATCAGAGAATAATAGATATTATATTCAGTAACATAAAATGTTAATGTAAAATTGAAAAATATTTTGTAACCTGGGCAACATAGAGACATCCATTTCTACAAAAAAATTAAAAAGTTGCTAGGTATGGTGGCACATACCTGTAGTCCCAGCTACTCGGGAGGCTGAAGTAGGAAGATATTTAAGCCCAGGAGGTTGAAACTTCAGTGAGCAGTGATCACACCACTGCACTTCAGCCTGGGTGACAAAGCAAGACTCTATTGAAAAAAAAAAAAAAAAAAGATTCGCACATGGAAATGGAAATGGAAATGTTATATAGTCAGCTGTTTGTATCTGTGGGTTTCACATCTGTGGATTCAGCCAATGATGGATTGGAAATATTTGAAAAGAAAATATGGTTACCTCTTACTGAGCATATACAGACATTTTTTTGTTATTATTCCCCAAACATTACAATATAACAACTATATACATGGCATTTACATTGTAGGTATTATAAGTAACCTAAAAATGATTTAATGTATAAGAGAGGATGTATGTAGGTTATTTGCAGATTCTATACCATTTTTTATAAGACATTTGAGTGGCTATGAATTTTGGTATTGGGCAGTGGGGATCGGGAACAAACCCCCCACAGATGCCAAGAGATGACTGTACATATTATCAACTCTGCACACATGTAAGGAAGTGTTATAAACAATCTAAATCAGATAACCTAAAATTAGTTCTATTGAGCTTCTGTATTAAATGATGAATTTGTAGCAGTTTTGCCTTCTGGACTATTATCAACTTAAGCAGGTGCTTATACCAACCTACATAATATGACCTTTTAAAGACAAAACTCCTAATGCCTTCCCATCACAATCACAGTAATGAAACTCAGAGCGCTCCCCATAATCTACAAGGCCCAGCCTAATCTGGCCTGCCTGCCACCCAACCACTCTCTTGCTCTTCTCTTTCAACCTGTGTTTCTTGCTATTCCTTGAAGAATTTGTTCTTGCTGTTGCCTCTTCTGGATGCTCTTTCTCAGACCTTGCATGATCCCTGGACTCACTTGGTTCAGGTTTCTGCTGAGGCTTTCCATGATTTTTCTATCTAAAACAGCATGCCTTCCTGTATAACTCTGTATTCCCTAGCCCTGCTTTATTTTTCTATATTTTCCTATCACTATCCAAAATTCATATTTACTGACCATCTCTGATCATTACCATTATGCTATACTTACTGCATCTCCAAATAAAGAGTTGCAGTAAGTATAGCGTAGTGGTAATGGTCAGAGATGATACACCCAAGTTACCTGGATTCAAGTCTTATCTTTGCTATTTATAGCCCCATAACCTTGGGCAAGTTATGTTGTCACTAATTTGCCTCATCCTTAAAATGGGAATACATGAAATATATTTTGAGGATTAAATGAATAAATATGTGTAGGTTTCTTTGAATGATATTTGGCATCTATTGCTTTATTGTCCCCATTGATACATAAGCTCTATGGAGACAGAATTTGAGGTATTTCCAGAGCACAGTAAAGCAACTAACCTGCATTAGGCACTTCATAAATGCTTCTTGAATTAATGTATGAACAATTCTGAACACATACCAGCTAAAAGTGGGGGGAAAATATCCTATAAAAACATAGCAAAGAGCCAGCAGGTGAACAAATAAAGAGTTTAAAAGTCATAATGGAAAATTTACGTAGTTGAGAAAGCTGAGTTGGTTATGTGAGTTTTATGTATGCAAATGCATATGTACTAGATATAGCAAGAATGAGAGGAACAAGATGTATTTGGGGTTTCTGCCTATAGGATACTTCCCTAGCGGGGAACAGAGAAGAAGTCAAAGAAAATAAAGAGAATCTGGCAACCGACCAACAATTGCTGCTGGCAGGACTAACTGGGTCACCAGCTTTCCTAGGAAACCCTACCTTATTTTGGGAAATGTTGGATCTGACGGGAGCTGAGGAAAGGTGGATTGTAAAGGACAGACTTCAAATTACTTTTACCCAGTTACAGCTTCAAGTGGCATTGGTGTTAAGTTTAAGGAAGTGAAAAGTAGTATTCAAATAAAGAAAAATACTCTCGGTTTTGTACAATAGTATGTCCCCAAGTGTTCAGTTTTTAAAGGTCATCAATACCTTTTCCTAATATTTAAATCAATTGTACAAAAAAAAAGAAGTGGTAAGCTAGGAAATGCCTTCTGAACACACTTGAACTAAAGATTGGAGATAGATAAATATCAGAAGAGAAGAGAGCCATACACATCTAAGACAGGTTACCACAGGTGCATCCAGGGAAAGCTGTCCCTGTTTCAGGACCTTTTATGGGGTGTAATGTCACAGGTTGTTGCTGAGGTTGTGTAGACAAATTTTTCTACTCACATTTCCCTCCTATCTCCATGATCCCTTCACTCCAAAGGGAAACTGGAAGTGCCGAGATCAGCTGTAATCAAATGAACAAGTTTGTCTAAATATCTGTTAGGAATAATTGTCCCTTCTCTTCTACCATGAAGGCAAGCTGTAAGTCTTAATCATCTTGATATATTTTCCCCAACACAGCATGCAAAACAGACAGTAAATTTTTGCCAAATAAAATTTACTCACATCTTTTTGATAGTGTTTATTTCTGAAATCATTACTTAAATATCAAAATGTAATTTAATCCATTAAATACACCTCTATTTGTTGAGAATTACATAAGGAAAATTTTTCCATTTCAAAATTGGGTGACCTTTATAGTTTCATCTCACTTATCCTCTAGAATTCTCTTCATTTGTCAGGCAGTTATCAAATAACTTGTTCTATGAATTTATTTTGTACTAGTCAGTTCAATCCTGGACATTGAAAATGTGGCTCTAAAATTCTACCCTTTGAGTGCATCTTTTAGAGTATGTAACTCAGAAATGCTGAAAATATGCCCTGTCACTTTACCTTAATTGAAATCAAGATATATAATGTTACTAATGATTATTTGTTCTGATGCTCACTAGTAATGCTGACCTTGTTCCTGCTAGGCCTCTGACCTGTCTGAAGTTTGTAGATGAACTTCATTACATTGTTTTTATTTTAACATTTCTATTAAATAAGACATTATCATTGTATGTGCATTATTTGTACCTCTGCGTGTCAGTTTTGTCGACCATAAGCCTATAAATATGACAGTTCCCATAGTAAAAGTGAAGGATAAAAGTCTTTATTCATGAGGCATTGTGAAAGTGGAATGAATGTTTTAGAGATGTAGAAGCCTGGTGGCATAATTCTCAGACAGAACGGCAATGTATAGAAAGGCCAAATCCCTTCTCCAGTCTGGGAGTGCACTGCCTGTGAACATCCAAATATAAAGGAAAGAATGTTTTCACAATGGATTTCCAGCTTCCACCAACTTCATGTGGCACAAAGATGTTAAAATACATCACAGTATATTCAGAAAATTGTTTAGCAATACCCTACCACTGCCTGATCCATGATACCAAGATGAATCAAGTGCCTTGGCAAATATTGGCAATGACATGCCTAGAAAACAGAGCCAGAAGTCAGGCCTGAGATAGTTGGTGGTTTGGCAAGGCAGTTAGGCATCCCAACAAATCTAAATGGAAGGTTTTGGTTGGCCTCAGAATCAGGGTAGAGTGATGAGAGGGCAAGCAGAAATCAGGCAAGCAGGAGAGAACTAGAAAAATCCACATTCCAAAGGGGAAAGCAACAAGTAAATGAGACATTTACAAAATCTGATTTGGTTGTGAGACTAAGAGAAGCTCAAAAATTATAACAGCAAAATAACCTAAATTGTGAATGATCAAGATACCTACATCAAGGAAACCTTAATCCTGTTTTAATGTTTTAATGAATCATCTATTTAGCTTATCATTTATTGAATTGTAGCTCAAGAGGTTTAGATAATAATGTCACAACTTCTAACTTGTTTTGAAAAACCACATTAATTACAGATGCCATCGGGTTGTGGGGGGCAAGGAAAGAGGCAGAGAGATGAGGAAATAGTAGAATGAAATAATTTAAACATTTTAAGATTCCAGCCTCAATGATATTTTAAGATTCCAGCCTCAATGATATTCATCTTTCCTTAGCTCTAAACCTATTTCATTTGTTCATGCTGAATTGCATCTTATATCCTTACAAGAGTCACTTGTCAGATCCATGAAGTAATGAGACCTTTATGATTAGAGTTACTGTCATAGATACATTTTTAAATATCTACTAAGAAATAAAATGTACTTAAAATATTATGCATTCCTCATGTAAGTATTCAGTTCTCATTTTTCCACATATCATTGAGTTCAAAATGTAATTCTTACATGAGGCATAAATCTTATTTCTGTTCACAAAGTAAAAAAAGAAAACTAAACTTCCCAGATAGTCTGTAGTGTTTTCCTGTGTAATTAACACCTCATTCACAGTTGTGTGTGCCAGTCAAGGCCCTGTCTCCTCTTTCTTGACATTTCCTTGATACCTTGTTCAAGCTGAGCTGATGCCTAAGAGTGTGCAAAATACACATATGGAAACGGGAATGTTTAAGAGGAGCCAGCTGAATTACTGTGACCTGACAGTTTAGAGAGAGTACTTAGACACATGTTTCATTTTGTGGGTTTGGGGTCTGTGTGCGAGCCTTTAAGTCCAATTACTTCTGTAAACTCATCTTCATCATTTTCATCCTCATCAACAAGAAAAACCATCTGTCAAATGAATACCAATAGTCCATTATTTGCATTCTTCTTTTCTTAATGCTTCTAAGAGGGCCAAGTGTTTATAAATCAAGTGTCTAATTTAAGATACATGCTCTCTCACTCTGCAAGTCATCCTGGAAGCATTAGGTTACTTTTACTGTTGAAAATTTGTAGATGTCATTTATTTAAATAGCCTTGTCTCTTTTTTCTTATTGTTAATAGTGACTCTGTGTCCTTGTGCACAGAAAATGAAAGTGGAATCAAGCTTTAAGATCATTCAAATAAAATCATTCCATTGTGGGAATCTCCTGGTTTCATTTGTTAAAGGTAAATTGGAATTTAATATACATTCAGAAAAATGCATATGTCGTAAGGGTACAGATTGATGCTTTTTCACAAAATGAACATACTTATGCAACCAGCACATAGTTCAAGCAACAGAGTATCACCACCCCAAGAAACTCCTCTCATGCTTTCTTTCGGTCACTTTTCACTCCCACATGGGTAACCCATTATAACTACTGATAGTATAGATTAGTTTTGCCCGTTTTGTCCTTTGTATGATTTGACCAACATTTTATTTATAAGAAACATTTATATTGTTGCATGTAGTTTAATTTCATTCATTTTGATTGCTATCAGATATACTTTTCCATTGTATGAATAAACTACAATTTTTTTCATTTCTACCTCTAATAGGTATCTTGTTATTTTAGATTTTTAAAAAAACTCATATCCATGCTTAAGAGTTGATTACACTCTACTAAAGGATGCACACTATATATTTTGAAGGGTTTCCTGGAGACATTATCAAACATTTTATAGAAAAAAATGGAGAATTGGAGAAAGGGTAGTAGAAGAGCAATGAGGAAAGGAGCTGTTTATTAGAACTACCATACACTGGACATTCTGGTAAAAATCACTGTTTTTTATCAGTTGTAGTAAAAATATATAACATGAAATTTACTATCCTTACAACTTTTAAGTAGTAGTTCAGTAGTGTCAACTATATTCATACTGTTGTGAAACAGATCTCTAGAATATTTTCATCTTGCAAAACTGAAACTCAGTAAACCTTAAACAACTCCTTTTTTTTTCTCTTCCTTTTCTTCAGTCATTGGTAACTGCCATTCTCTTTTCTATCTCTATGAATTTGGCTTCTTTAGGTACTTCATATAAATGGAATCATAGAGTATTTGGTTTTCTGTGACTGGTTTATTTCATTTAGTATAAAGTCCTCAAGGTTCTTCCATGTGGTTCCACGTGACAGGATTCTCTTCCCTTTTAAGGATGAAAATATTCCATTGTATGTTTGTACAACATTGTATTTATCCATTAATCCACTGAGGGACATTTGGGTTAGTTCCACCTCCTATCTATTGAGAATAGTACTGCTATGTACATGGGTGTGCAAATATCTCTTCTTAAAGTAGTTTCCAATTCTTAGGGTATATACCCAAAAATGGGCTTGCTAGATCATATGGTAGCTCTATGGTTTGTTTGTTTGTTTGTTTGTTTTGAGACAGGGTCTCACTCTGTCACCCAGGATGGAGTGCAGTGATGTGATCTCGGCTTACTGCAACCTCCACCTCCTGGGCTGGAGTGATCCTCCCGCCTCAGCCTCCAGAGTAGTTGGGACTGCAAGCATATGCCACCATGCCCAGCTAAGTTTTGTATTTTTTTTTTTTTTTTTGTAAAAATGGGATTTTTGCCATGTTTCCCAGGCTGGTCTTGAACTTCTGGCCTCAAGAAATCCACCTGCCTTGGCCTCCCAAAGTGCTGGAATTACAGGCATGGGCTACCAAGCCTGGACTGGTAGTTCTATTTTTAACTTTTTGAGGTAATCTATGCTGTTTTCTATAGCAGCTTCACAGTTTTACAATTCCATCAACTGCGCACAAGTGTTACAATTTCCCCATGTCCTAGCCAACTCTTGTTTTCTGGTTTGTTGATAGTAGCCATCCTACTAGGTGTATGCAGTAGGAATTTTACAAGTGATATTTTTGTTCCTTTAACAAAGCTGTCGCAAAGTATAAGTACCATTTTATATCAATGAAATCTTACCAGAAAAAGATTCCATACGAGAAAAAGTAGGGAGCAGGGATTTTCTAGTCCAGGTGCTCCTGAACTTGACATTGAGCATTTTATTCTCAAAGTTCCACACAATCACAAAACAAATTGAATTCTTTTGTTCTAAGCTACAAGATATAGACTTAAAAGATATAAGGTGCTGTACAGGATTGCCTGATTTTAAATATGAAATAAGAGCTTCAGTTTTAGAGCAGTGGTTCTTGTAACGTGGTCCCCAGACCAGCAGCATCAGCGTTACTGCAAACTTGATAGAAATGCAGATTCTCATATCTCACCCTAGACCTAATGAATCCAAAACTCTGAACAGCCAAGCAGGTGGGACACACCTGTAATCCCAGCTACTCAGGAAAGGGGCTAGCTGTATTACCATGACCTGACAGTTTTAGAGAGAGTACATAAATACATGTTTCATTTTGTGGGTTTGGAGTCTGCATACCATCCTTTAAGTCCAATTACTACTGTAACTTCATCATCCCCATCAACAACAAAAACCCCACCTGTCAAATAAGTACCATTAGTCCAGTATTTCCATTCATCCCTTTTAAATGCTCATAAGATGGCCAAGTGTTTATAAATCAAAAGTCTAATTTAAGATACATGTTTCTCACACTGCAAGTCATCCTGGAAGCATCAAGTTAAAGAAAAGAGCTTTTTTAAAGCTCCTATTTATTGAGACAGGATCTATGCTGGTCTTGAATTCCTGGGCTCAAATGGTCCTCCTGAGGTTTCCTGTGACTGATTTATTTCATTTGGCATATAATGCCATCGAGGTTCCTCCATGTCTTTGCGTGTGACAGGATTGTCTTCCTTTTTAAGGCTGAAAATATTCCATTGTATGTTGGTACCACATTTTGTTTATCCATTCATCCACTGATGGACATTTGGGTTAGTTCCGCCTCTTGACCCTGAGGAGGATTATTTGAGACCAGCATGGATCCTTTCTCAAAAAAAAAAAAAAAATCCGCAAGTGAGGCACAGCAATCTGTTGTATACATCCCTTTAGGTGACACTTATGCATGATCAGGTTTGACCACTCCTGGGTTTAGATCGTTAGGCAGATATCTAAATTGTTGTCTAATAATCTTCACACTGTTGCCAAATAGAAAACTGACATACTGAGCACTTTCAGATTTCCAGGGCAACTTGCTAGAGTAAATCTGTATTTTGCACTTAATACCAGTTTTCAGGAAAATGTTGGATTACCCCAGTTATAATAATGCTATAACACTAGATCTCTATCCATCTGAAAGTTCACCCAAACTCTAATTTATCAGAGTTGCTTCTGAACAAATGGCCACATGAGAACAGCCACCCTAACCAGGAAGACCTCTTCCAGCTCAGCAGATATCTGACTTCTCTCCAGGATTTTTACTCCACCCACATCCAAGCCCCCACTTTTTGCCTCTCTTTTGGGTCTAGAGAGAGTCTTCTAATAAATGGACCCAAACAGCCAGAGACAGAAGTGAAAGCAAACATGCAAGCATTCCTCCTGATGCTGGACATCAGGAGCCTTCTTCCTGGGCCTACTATCAACCGCCACAGGCCCTGGCCCCAGGTATCCTCATCCACTTTCCTAGAGCCCTTCAAAGAAAAGAATGCAGATTCACAGATTAGACTTCCCCCTGAAAAGTGGGGGAATCTGGTTTCAGTCCTAGAAAGGGAGTTGTGGTTTATGCCTGTTTTCTTGGCATAATTATTAATAAAATACTCCCCAAATTGTCCTGGCTTAAGTAGTAAAATTCACTGTACCAAAAATCTACTGTTCACTCGTTTTTTAAAAAACAGAACATCTATTGTGTGATTAATCATTGAAATTCTTAAGATGAACTGGATGCTACAACAGCTGCCCTCTTGGGTTTAGGCATTGTTCCTTCTCAGAATCCATGCCTGAATCTGCGGTGTACAATATTCAGGTGCCTCACTCGACCAGTCCTGGTAGTATTTCATCTTTAAGCTTTGGCATTTCAGTTATACTTCCTCTTGTGCTTGGCAGGGTAGCCACATTTGCCACAGGGTGACTTCTGGAGGTGGCAGCACTTAGAGACACAGTGGTGACACAATGTGTGTTTTATTGCAACAGTTTTCAAATGATGATGTTCCCTTCAGTATTCTGCTTCTGTGGCCAAGACCAAAGAGTATTGTTACCTCTTAGGTAGGCTTTTGCCTTTCCCTAATGCTTATAAGTAGAGAAGAGTTGATCCTTCAGAGGAACAGGAGACTGTACGACTGTATTTGGTACAGCCTGGAGCCTTGAAGAGGGGAAACAAGACAAGGGAGTTAATTCCTGGGGCTCCTTGGAGAGAAGAACAATCATGTCTGGGAGTAGGCATGGACTATTATGTTGATAAAAATGCGGCTCCTAAGGAAGGGCGCAGTGGCTCACACCTGTAATCCCAACGCTTTGGGAGGAGGCTAGAGCTGGAGAATCACTTCAGTCCAGGAGTTCAAAACTAGCGTGGGCAACATTGTGAGACTCTGTCTCTAAAAAAAAAATTGAGAAGAAAAGAAATTGTGCCCCACCTCTACCCAAAGCTCTCTTATGCTCTAAAGCTCCCACCCACATTTCTCACCCATCCACCCCTCTGCTTTGTCCTCTGTAAGTCACTGATACTTATGACTCAAGTCTCAAGAGTTTTTCCTAAGGTAAATTTTGCTGCTAGTACAGATTGAGCATCCCTAATCTGAAAATTCAAAATCTGAAATGCTCGAAAATCCAAAACTTTTTGGGCAACAGCACGACACCACAAGTGGAAATTCTATACCTGACTTCACACAACAGGTTCCAGCCAAAACACAATCACAATTTTGTTTCATGCACAAAGTTAATTAAAATTGTGCATAAAATAAACTTCAGACTATGTGGATAAGGTATATATAAAACATAAATGAATTTTATGTTTTGATTTGGGGCCCATCCCCAAGATGTTTCATTATGTATGTGCAAATATTCCAAAATAAAAAAAAAATACAAAACACTTCTGGTTCCAAGAACTTTTGGACAAATGACAATCAACCTGTACATACTTGGTGGTAAGCCTAACAAGGTGACTGCATTGCTTTGTATAGCACATCTTTAAAAATCGTTCAAATCTGATTTAGGGTGCCAATAGCAATTCAGGCCTAGAAACCAGATTTAATGTGAAATATGTGCTGGCTAAAGTTGTCTGCACACAGTATGTTCCAATTACTTAATAACCCCCAAAAATATTTTACCTGCACATCTACTTGGTAAAATCAGCCTTCTCTCTGCCCTCTTCCAGTGTACACACTGACACTATGACAATGGCAAGGCTGGCTTAAGCCAGCAGTGATGTGCAGGAATCTGGAAGCTTGCCCTTACCAATTCCTGACTCTTGGATGCTTCTTACTCCTCATCTTAACACATGCCAATGTTAGGTTAAAATATCTAACATTTAGTTTGTTTCACAATTAACTCTGTGATAAAACTTAATCAATAGCCTCATTTTCCCCACTTCCTGCCCAAATCAATATACATGTCTCCTTTGAAGAAAGGGGAATGAAAACTAAAGTTGATCCTATGGTTTTAACGTTCCTCAACCTAATGTCTGCTTAAAGAAAGAACCAATCACTTACTTAGATACCATTGATTTAGTTTATTTGTGCTCTTTCAAATTAGCAAATTATAATGCTTCCACTTTCTAAGTAAATTTTTATCATTGATTAGTCCTCAAAATTACTTAAATTTACTAAAAGACCAAATGTGTTGATTTTCAGAAAATGTAAACTGCAAGACTAAGACATGGTGTACATGTGTATAACTTGTTTTAAGTATACAGAATAGTAAATTATATGTTCATTTAAATCTAACAATCCTCCAAAAGAATTGCAAGGTTTAGATCTATCAAATGAAAGATAAAACATTACTATTAATAATCATATATATGTTTTTAATTTTTTTTTTTTTTTTTTGAGATGGAGTCTTTGTCTCCTAGGCTGGAGTGCAGGGGCATGATCTTGGCTCACTGCCACCTCTGCCTCCTGGGTTCAAGTGATTCTCCTGCCTCAGCCTCCTGAGTAGCTGGATTACAGGCACACACCACCATGCCCGGCTAATTGTTTTTTTGTATTTTTGGTAGAAACGATGTTTCTCCATGTTGACCAGGCTGATCTCAAATTCCTGACCTCAAATGATCCGCCTGCCTCGGCCTCCCAAAGTGCTGGGATTACAGGCATGAGCCACTGTGCCCGGCCTATGTTTTTAATTAAAAAAAAATTTTTTTTAATCTGTTCTGTAGATGTTAACTAGGATTATTTATTTAAAAGGCTGCTGTTTTCATGTAAAGTCTTTAATGGTATCCCCTTAATTTGCCTTCAGGAACAATGGACACATTTCTCATCTAATCACAGCATTATATTTGCTTGTTTATCTCTGAAAACTTACTTTACTGTTTCAACTGGCATTTAAATTTCCTACCCCACTCCAAGATTAGATGAAAATCAGAGGAATCAAGCAACTTTGCCTGACATTCTCAGAACAAGAAAATTGGTGAATAAAATGGACCTTTCTGTACCTAAACTTATAATTCTCCCCCCAAAAAGCATTGAAATGATCAACCTAATATTGTTACTTTGTAAGTATCAGTAAGCCTTAATATGTACTGACGGATTACCATTATGATAATCAAATAGAATTGTTCATAACAATAAAATAGAGTGACTAGATTTAGAAAACAAATGCTCATAAATGCTTCTCAAAATGTGTGCTTTCGATACTTAAGCTTAGTTCCCTCTATTAAAAATAAAGAATAAAAAATGTTCAAGAAAATAATTTTGTAATAAATAATGAAATGCTTTCTAAATGCTATTAGATTCATGGGTACTTAGAGATGTTAGCACAACATCTTGCAACTGGAATTTAGCTACTTGTTAACTTGGGAGAGTTAATATTCGGTTGTAATAATGAAGATTAACATGAAGAATTATGCATTTTAGTTCACTTACAAAAACAGCTTAACCATCCAAAGGGAAGAAAAGAGCTAATGTGCTTTATATAGCATGTGTAGTTATGATAGGGCTTAGGGCAGTGCTCTTCAAACTTTAGTGAGCATAAGAATTATCCGAAGTGGTTTTAAAAATGTAGATTCGTGACTCCCACCCCAGAGATTCTAAACTATTAAGTCTAGGATGAAGTCCAAGAATATGCATGTTTAACATCCAATCTCACCCTCAGGTAACCCATACAAAATTAGGATTCAGACCCATCTTGGAGAACACCAACTTAAGATGACAGATGCACTTATTGCATCCAAACCCACAGAATCATCAGCTAAAATACCCATCTTAAGCCATCTTTCATATACTTTTTATTACTTTGCTAAAGAACAAGGTAGATCGCATGTAAAGGGCTGCTGATAGCAGTTAAGATTTACTCATTTCAGATACTATACTTCTCATTATGGTCCTTAAAAATTGGTCCATAACTTTTAAAATTAATTGATGTTTAAAAGACATGTGGAATTGGAATTGTTTCTTAACTTTCTGTTCATTTTTACTGTCTTCAATATTGCCATTTAATATTGTTTGATATTAAAATGTAATGGAATCACAGTATTTATCATCTGTTCTTCTTCGGTTTCAAGGGAAGACGAGGGAAAACAGGACCTCCAGGAAAACCAGGACCCCCAGGACCGCCTGTGAGTAAACAATGTGATGACTGTCCCTTGGAAGAGTCCCTCTTTATATCTGTGTGTTTACCTAAGGATTATTTTACTCCCCTGTAGATAATGATTTCCTTCTTTCTTATTATTTAGAATGACTGATTTCAGCACTTGGATAAGTAGTTCATACTCCCTATACCCCTAACACCATCATCACCATAAACCAAGAGATAAGGGAGGCTGGTAAATGTCCACACGCCTCACTCACTTCTTTATCACAAGGATGGCAGTAACTGTAGTGTCTGCTTGAACATCCCAAGCCAAGTGTCCAGTTAGATGAATCCTGTTCTGCACCTACCTGAACTCCATCTTCTTGACTTCTTAACATCCAGGCTGACAGGAAATTAGACATCTGGGGAAGCATATCCACTTTTCTTGGTATGAAACTATTTTGTTAGTAGAATTTCATGGAATGGTAAAAAGTGCTATAAAGATCATCTAACCAGTTAGCTTATCTGGATCTTTTACCTCAAGCTTCTAGAAAAAAGGGATTCAATTCCTTGTAGTTCTGGTAACTCTGCAACCTATGAGAGTCTGGTTTGTGTCCAAGCTGCTCCACTGACACTGCACAACCTGTGGTCACCAACGATCTCTGTATCACAGATTCCCTGATCACTTTTCAGGCTTTATCTTACTTTACTGCTACACAGGAATTTACACTATTGACTGGTCTCTCCTTGAAACTCCCTATTTTTTTGGTTTAGCGACATTGAATTTTTTCCCCTTATGCCGGGGGCCATCTTTTTGTCTCTATCAACAACTTTCTTCTGCCCCCTATATGTTGCATGGATTAATGAATGTCAATTTTTTATTTCAACTCATGTTGCAGAGTTCTAGACTGGTACATTTCATTATTTTTTAGTGTCTCCACTTGGAAGTCTCCTAGCTACCACAAAAGTAGAATGTCCAAAACTATACTCTAAAAAGAATCTTAGATTTTTTCTTCTTCTTTATCCTCCTCATCTAAATAATTTCTAACTCATGTCGGTTCTGCATCCCAGTAGCCCACAAATCCTCTCCGTCTTCACTGCCACTGCCTTAGTTTAGACCTTTGTCAATTTGAACCTAGATTTTTGAAGTTATCTAAGAGCTGTTCTCATTGCCTCTACCTTTTCCAAGTGGAGTAAAACCTCTAAATCATGACAACATCCAGGTGGGCTTGGATGGCTTAAAATTCTCTAATAGCTTAAAACTATTTTATTTTAAATTCCTCAGTAGCTTCTCTTTTCTTCAAGGAAGATGGATTCCACATCCTCTACATGCCATTCTTGGCCCTTCATGGTTTGCCTTTTACCTTGGCCTATCCTCCTCTATGCCCTTCCTTCTTTTGTAATCTCAATCTTCCCTCACTATCTCAAAAATGCCATAGCTTACAAATGTTCTCCAATAGGCCTATATATGCTTCTCTTTATCTTCATGACTCAAACATTTCTCCTATAGAGCTTTTGCCAGGGCTCTCAGCATTTGAGGTTTCATCCCATGGTCCTGTACCTTATACCTCCTACAGATGTAGCACATTGCTTTAAACTCTTATTTTCTTCATCTGTCTGATGACAGCATGGTGACTCTTTTGAACCTCTATATTGCTACCATTGCCTAGAACAGTCTCTGGCCTATAGCATGTGATTATTGTTTATTTAATGACTGAGTAACAAATGAATATATTTTGTAGATGTAAAAATTAAGACCAGGTAAGTGACCTTCTAAGGACCAAAAACACCCTGCACCACCACTAGAGGGCCTCAACCCAGTACCTTAGGAATCTCTTAGGATGTGGTCACATGCCAAAAATGAACACGATTGCTGTCCTGTCATTGATTTCATTTCACTTTAGCCATTCTAGTAGATTGTCCTATTAACAATGCATTGGTGTCAATTGATGTGTATTATATAAAAGCAGATTGGGGGGATGAAAGGGTGAGGAAGCATGAGCTGGGTATCTGCATTAGTCCATTCTCACACTGCTATGAAGAACCACCTGAGACTGGGTAATTTGTAAAGAAAAGAGGTTTAATTGACTCACAGTTCCACAGGCTGTACAGGAGGCATGGCTGGGAGATCTCAGGAAACTAACTTACAATCATGGCAGAAGGGCAAACGGGAAGCAAGCACATCTTCACATGGCAACAGGAGAGACAAAATGTGACAGGGAAAGTGCTACACACTTTTAAACAACCTGATCTCGTGAGGACTCACTCACAAGACAGCATCAGGGTGCTAAACCATTAGAAACCACCCTCATGTCCCAACCACCTCCCATCAGGTCCCTCCCTCAACAATGGAGATTACAATTTAACATAAGATTTGGTTGGGGACACACTGCCAAACCATATCAGTATCCTAGAATCTAATCTTTAAAGGAATCAGCTTTGTCGATTTTTATTTCAACTTTTTAGGCAAAACAGAGAACATAGTGTAAGATTTTTTAAACAATTGTTTCATGCTTTAAAGAAGAAAAGCTGGAATGCTAACAGGCAAGATTAGACCTTCATGTAGTTTTTTAAACCCATGATGCTGCTTTTAAGACAGGATAATTGTTGTCTCAAAGGAGGAATTTGAATGTTGAAGGCCTTTGTGACAGCTTGCCAAATGTCTAAGAGAGAAGAGGATTACACTGAATTCTAGAATGAGTTCTCAACTATAGATCAAATGAGTTTACTGAAGAATTCAGAAGATTAAAAAACATGTGAGCATGTGACTGTATGATAGGATTTATAATATTCAGTTCCACAGACTTTAGTTTATTGTGCCAGAGTATCTGGGGGAAGAGAGGTGCTTATTTTATTTCAAGTACAGATTTAGAACCTAAACTCAGCTCTGGGTCTGACACACAGAGTTCATTAAATCCTGAGAACATAGTATTTGAAAAAAATGGTTTATTAACTTTTTAAATATAATAAAATAATTTGTTAGAAAAATTAGGAAAAATCTATGCAGAAAACAAAGTGTTTACTTATAGGTCAGCTGTTGTTTTATTAAACTCTCTACTATCCGCTCATTTTCTGTTCAGAACTGTGGTTTGTGGAAACTGTGTGTTTCTGATTCTGGGATAACTTCACTAATGAACTAAAATATGTTTTCTCTAATACATGTATTATCAAAACCTTACTTTGAGATACAGTTTTCATCAGCTGGTGGATGTTTTTGAAGTTGTTCATGTCACAAGTTAAATTGATGATATGCATATTAGTGTGCTGCAAAAATCCTATGGAGCACCTCCTCTTAATTACAGAGCCTGGTTAAAAACAGCATTGAAAGAAAGATGACTTTGGGAAGCCGAGGTGGGAGAATCACGAGGTCAAGAAATTGAGACCATCCTGGCTAACATGGTGAAACTCCATCTCTCCTGGAAATACAGGAATTATCTGGGCATGGTGGCATGCACCTGTAGTCCCAGCTACTCAGGAGGCTGAGACAGGAGATTTGCTTGAACCTATGAGGTGGAGGTTGCAGTGAGCCAAGATTGCACCACTGCACTCCAGCCTGGTGACAGAGTGAGACTCCATCTCAAAAAAAAAAAAAAAAAAGGAAGAAAAGAAAGATAAAATAATTCATTCCCCACGTTTTTCTGTGCCACCTTCACATTTAATTCTTCTAAATATTATGTACTTTAGAAAGAGGACTGTTGTTTCCCAAATGGTTTGAAATGAACAGTTCTTCAAAATCAGTCTTTTCAAGGTCATAATAACTAATATTTTGAGAGAATGAGCTCTAAGAAAATCTTATTTACATCATTCAACAGTATCACCAACATTTAAGGCCTACCATTTGCCTTACACTTTTGGGAGCTGGGCTTTAAAAATGGGTAAGACACTGCCCTTGCCTTCTAGGAGAGTCAAGTTTAGTTCACAAAAATGTGAGCAAGAAAGAGTATGCAGTGGCTAGGGTGGTTTCCTAAGGAAACCTGAAGTATAAAAATTCAGGTGGATTGTCCGGTAAAGCACATAGAAGGGGAGGAGGGAGCAAGGTAGGTACAGGTGGCAGAGGAAAGCATCCTGGACCGACGCCTATAGAGTTGAACCTCTGGGGAGTGGGGACAGGCTGGCAGCCACAAGGCAGTGTAAACACAGTACTAGGCCAGCTGTCATAAAGTTAGGGCAGGCAGGGTCCTGGCGAACCTTTTGTGAAGCTCCACAAGTCATGAAAAGCTAGGACAATATGTGAAGAGCCCCATGCTGGAGAGTTCCATGGCCAACGTCATTGGTAAGTCACTCAAGGGGCACATTGGGGTTGGGGTGTTGAGAGAGTTAGCAAGTTTCTTTGCTGCTATCATAGTATTCACTGTTTTTAAAGTATCAGCAGAGCATTTGTTATCTCTTAGGATGTCCCAGGGAGCTATTTGTATTTTATTACAATTTACAAATAGCTTAAGAGATGTTCTCCCTTAATTTTGGACATTTTTAGATCAAAACATTGTTGTTTTTCATTTATTTGTCTTTTCCAATATTGGACCCTTTGTGACATGAGCCCTACTTCATAGCAAGAGGGAAGGCAAGAAGAGAATAAGAGATGGGTTGGTAGGACCTAAAATTTTTCTAATTGTTATTGGACTTAGGGTATGCCTCACTCCAGTGGCCAGTATGTGAGAAACCTGAAGCATGTGTTTTTATGACAATGAAAAGTGTATTTTTAAAAAATTTTAATTTTATCTCCCTTATCAGACAGCAATTAAATACTATGTAATATCCCTCAAATAAGTGAATATTTCATATAGTTTTAACATTATGTTTGAGCAATTAGTCTTTGGGAAAGTTGGAGAGAGACTTTATTCTAGTCAGTGTGATTGTCTGCAAAGAACAAAGGAATAGGAATTACCAGGAGGCATGAATTTTTTTTTTTTTAATAACAACATACTTTATAAGAAAATGTTCTTCCCTTTGGGAGTTTAAGATGTTTCCTAAATCAAACATAGGGTTGTTATTTAGGGGAGTGTCAGTGAAGACTTTAAAAATCTTGAATTGAATTGAAAGGAAATTTGAATTGAAAGGAAAAGTCCCAATGGCCTGAAGCAATTCAGATAATTAAAGGGTTTTAACCAATCCTTTCGCTTATTTGTTCTGAAGTCAAATTTGTATGTTCTCACTTTCTTAGGAAATGTTTATACCAAAAAGACAACTTGTTTACCAAAAAAAACTTCCTACAGCTAGCTAAGTGTATGTGTGTGTGTGTGTGTGTGTGTGTGCGCGTGTGTGTGTGTAAGAGGACAACCTTTTGTCCCCTGAAACACTATATCCCTTAGGGAAAAAATATTTCTAATAATGGAAAATTTACTAAAAGTAGTTTTATTAAACTAATATTATTAAGTTATCTTTGTGAATCAGTGTTTCATGGAAAGTCATATATATTACTCTAATTTAGCTCCCCATATTCAGTACCAACTTTTTGTGCCTGTCTTTAAGAAAGACTTATAAGGCTTATTTGATTTTTTTTTTTTTTCTGAGAGGAAGTGTCGCTCTGTCCCAGGCTGAAGTGCAGTGGGGTCATCTCGGCTCACTGCAAACTCCACCTCCCAGTTCAAGCAATTCTCTCGCCTCAGGCTCCCGAGTAGCTGGGACTACAGGAGCATGCCACCACACCCAGATAAGTTTTGTATTTTTAGTAGAGATGGGGTTTCACCATGTTGGCCAGGCTGATCTCGGACTCCTGACCTCATGATCCACCTGCCTCGGCCTCCCAAAGTGCTGGGAGTACATGCATGAGCCACGGCACCCAGTGACTTATAGGAAATTTATACACATGCAATATGCATATGATAAAACTATTCGTAATCAGAGTGCTTGTCAATGAGCAGTGACTAACGTGGTTAACAGAGCTAGCCACAACATATTTTTGTAAAGTATTTGTCCAATTTCTTTCTAAAAAGCAGAGCTGATCTTACCTATACCTAAAGGAAAAAGCTCCCAAAGTCTCCCAAATAACTTCTACCAACTTGTCCTAAGCAAATATTCCTCACTGGAGGGAAACTATTATGTAGAGATCTCTTGGATTTATAACAACTTTGAATACATAAAGATTATGACTGAAAGCAGTTTTTCAGTATGAGAGGGCTAGTCATCTCCCTTGGGAAGGAAATAGCACCAACTCCTGGGGAAACAGGTTCAGAGGAAAGAGGGATGAATCAGACCAGGAGAATTTATTACCATCACTTTGCATCATGCCATATGCAATTAAGTACTGCATTTCCAGTGTCATAGGAATCCTTACCACTATCTTGAAAAGTAGAAATTATCTTCTTTTTATAATGGAGTAAATGATACTTGAAAATGTCAAGTAATTTGCCCAAGATCCTGCAAGCAGGGAAGACAGAATTGAAACTGCTCCCTAAACCTTTATTCTACCAGACTACAGGTGTGAAAGACAAGCTTCTAGTTTACAGTTCAACTAGGATCAGCCTTCCTCAAACATCACACCTAGAACAATGTTTGACTTTTTAAAAAGCCTTCCAGTTATCTGAGTAGCATAAGCAATGGAAAGTAATGGACTTATGTTATGATAATAAGACTTGGAAAGCCTCAAGACTTGGAATGCCTTCGTTTATTTCAAAGTATTCTGGTTTTTAGTTTCTTTAGAAAAGAGAGGAAAGCAGCTGGAAATGAGGCGGAGCAGGAGAGAAAGCAGGAGAATTTAACAAATGAGCCATTAAAGGAAGTAGGCATTAGCCCACCCATTTGACATTAACTTTACTTTTCATTCATCATTACTGGAAAAAACGTTTATTAAAAGCCATATTAATTTAAAAATGTGTTATTATTTCTGTTACAGGCAAGGATTTTTATTTTCTTTCATTTTTTTCTTCTGGTACTGTTTTTACGCATTGTTTCATTATTGCTGTATGAGAATTGAGCAGCGGGCTCAATTTGTCACATTTGTGTGCACAGCAATTTAGGTTGAAAACAGAAATTCAAAAAATTTGTAACGTGGGGCAGCAGCTCCATCTACCGTTTCCATTTGGAAAGCTGTAAAGAAAGGCAATAGCTCTTTGAAGGATGTCGCGGGAGTGGAAATTTTTTGTTGTTTGAAGCTTATTATAAATCTATATGACTTTTTTAAAAATTATTTTCAGGATTTTGTTGCATTTATGCTTATCTTGAAATTTAATTGTAAATGATATTTCATCAGCAGTCATTTTCAATGTCAACTTGATGCTCTTTTGAGGTGAAAATCCATACTTACTTCATGGATCTCTGAAATGCCTTTCTATTGTAAAATACCAATAAAACTCTGCAGCATTAATTTAGTGGGAGCTTACTCCAATAAAATGTATTGTTTTTCTAAAACAGCAGTTTGTTTTAAAACATGTACACTCATGTTTCTATTTTAATTTTAACTTCAATGTAGAAGAACTTCTACCTTTAAAGCATGAATCATTGCACAGTCCTGAACGTTATAATTACGTTAAAAGAGTAAATACATAGTTAAAAGAGTAAATTTAGAGTGTAAAATTTAATTCATTTAATAAATACTTATAGGCTATCTATCATATGTTAATTACTATTACAAACATTGAATATACAGTGGTTTAAAACACAAAGCATTAACAAACTACAGACAAGGTCTCTACCTTTCTTTATAATTTACTCTGTCGTGGGGCAGTACACCAATGGTTAATAAGCAGTTAAATGAGTAGACAAAACAATTTTGGTTTACAGTGATGTGCTATGAGGGGAATAAACTGGGTAATGTGATAATGATTTGGAAGGAAGAGGTGTTTTTCTCATTACCATCTCATTGAGATGGTCTAGGGAGGTGTCTCTGAGGAGATGACATTCCTTGAGAAGGAGCTGGCCATGTGATGGCCAGAGCAAGAACTTTCCAAACAGAAATATCAGGACATGCAAAGGATTTCAGGTCAGGAAAGTCTTGATATATTCAATAAACATAAAGGAGCTAAGAAAAGAATACTGCCGTAAAAGGTCTGGGAGCTGAATGGCTTCGTCACATATGGCCTTATAAGAATAGATGAGAAGAGGGGCAGTGGAGAGGTACAAGTGGCCGTGAAATAATCAACCAGTTACATACATCTCCCTTTTGTAAGAGAGTGTGTGTGTGTGTGTGTATCTGCAGCGGTTTGATTTTTTTATGTGATGAAATTACTGTTCCTACTGATTGAAATAAATTAATCTGAGGGTAATATCATTTTAAGCCCATCATCTTTAGTCTTTGAGTAGACAGGGAATAGACTTATTTGCTGAGAGAAAACAAGAGAATTGACAAAGGTTTGATTATAGCCCATTTAATTTCAGTCTTGACTGAATCCATTGGATATCACATTAGTCATTAGAGATGGAGAATTTATCACATCTAAGTCAGTCTTTTCTGGTTATCCACAGTTAATCTGATGTTTCCTTTCTGATAGGCTATAGGTTGAGTCAGTTGAACAGTTGTGACAACGAAAGTACATGCCCCCAAAATGCCATAGAACTAAATGCCTTCCTGCATTTGTGCCCTGTTATCCATCATTATTCTCAACTTATGTATCTTTGTCTCCAACATTATTTACTATGCACTGAAAACTGAAAGTGCAAGGTTATTATTTCCAGCATATAGCAAGATCCACCTCTAAAACAATTCAGTGTCCCAAAACACATTTTTGGATTCCTGAATAAAGCAGGCGACAAAAACTGTCTCAATGAAACACTTAACTTGTTAAAATACCCTCAAAATGCCTTGAATATGACTACATGCATCTTCAAGCTCATCATGTGTCAGTGGGAATCCAATTCAAATTCTTAACATCCCTTCCACAAGCCTTGAACTGATCAGGGCTTTGTCATGTTTCTCAGTTTTCCTTTCAGCAAGAGAACTGCAGTCTCTTCTGTCTAATGTAATATCTTCAGAGAAAATGAGCCTAACAATTAATTTGAGTCAATGGGAGTAGGAATTTCATTTCTTTAAAAAAAAGTAAGATGACACTTTTTTCAGATTTAAAAATATAGACACATAAGACCTGTAAAATGGAGACATGGCTAGTTAATCATATTTATTGCCTCTTGTCCCTCCTGGGGTAATGGTCCCAGACAAAACAGCTGTTGTCAACATTGCTAAAATTTCAGTGTCACCTTGTGTCACCACAGAATATGTAGACATGCATGTGAGGCAGCTGGGGTTATCAGGTTGAGATTTTGAAAACTAGCTCTCGGGTTTGATTTTCTAATTATTTCTCTTTTTATCTCCCTCTGGACAGCAGTAGTGGGACATTATTAGTCACTTTCTGACCTCCTATGTTTTTTGCTAATTGTGGTAACATTATGGTAGAAAAGAATAGTTGTACAGCCACTGACTACTTGTTTCATCTTGTATTATGTTCTCAAAACCAACTATTAAGACATCTGGACTGACGTGTTATTTACAGCAAAGATGAGACCTTGATCTGTGTTCACCAAACTTGTAATGAGTTGTGATAGTGCATGGACTAAACATCATTTCTTACATTAAGGTTTGAGAAGTCAAGTGCCAATCAGATTTATTAGAACCTTAATTTTCAGAAAGGGAGACTTGTTTCCTAAATAATCCTATAGTCTTCATTTAATGACATAGTTTTCAAGAAGATCTCCATACTGTACTTAATTTAACTGCTGCGTAACTTTGTGAGGTAGGCAAGAAAAGATTATCTTCATTTTAATAATAAGAAAATTCTGGGTCCTAATGAATAAGGCACTCAGCCCAATTTGTGCAGTCAGTTTTCTCTGCACATCAGTAACTATAACTTAGTATTATCAAAGAAAAGATTGAAGGAATTTATATAACTAGAGAAGCAACAAGTTTTCAGCATTGTCTAGGGGACCTAAAACATGGAAGAAAAGTTGGCAGAAAATAAGATTCAAAGAGTCTTCAGCTATGTTTGTAATGAATTCATTAAAAAGTAAAAAGACCTGAAGCAAATATGGCAAAATTGTTAATATTTGACAACATAGAATTGTGGGCTCATTGGAATTTATATTATTTTCTGTACTTTTCAGCATGCTTAAAATAGTTCAAATTTATTTTAAGAAACAGGAAAACCATTCTATGGGATTAGTAACAGTTAATATCAGTGATTACTTCTTCACTGGCTGATATCATCAGTATTTTCTCCTTTGACTGAAATCCTTTGTGGAATGGGGCCTCATGTTTTAAAACTAAAATTATTAACTATTTTTTTAGAACTTTCCTGAGCACACTCTCTATAACCATGGGGGTTCAGTTGAGCCAAGAATTGTCATTTGTAGATTTATCATTAGTACAATCTATAGATCAGGGAGAAACTTTAACATCACACATTTGAATTGAAAGTGAAGACCACAATCACCCAATGATTCCAGAGCTGTCCAGAACATCCCCAGGTATTCAAGTTGTGCACATGCCCTTGGCCTCTATGTAACTTGGCAGTGTATAAGCCAGTGCCATCAGCCTGGTTATCGTTAAGTCCCAGCAGTGTGCCTTGGAAACAGCATTTTCTCTACTCAGGAAGAGTTGTTATTCTACTGACACTTTTAAAGAGAATGAATGTTATTACTTAATTACAGTAAATGAAAACCCAAAGCATTCATAAGTGCAGGATGCCTGTGGTGTCCATGTAAGCCAACTTTCCTCCAGATTGCAATGGCATATTGAAAAATTCCTGAGGACAGACAAGGGAGTGGAAGCACAGTTGTTCCTAAGGTATGATTTTTGTTGGTGGTGACCTTTTGAAGACACCACTGGATACAAATAATTTGTTTCACACATTCCCCTCCTTGCTAGTTTTCATGCCCCTGTGGCTTTTATCACCTTGTGCTGGGTCATTGATGTTGCATCTGTGGGTGGCAAGGCACTCTAAAGATTCCTGCTGCTCCTTATATTGCAGGACACTGACAAATAATATTTTTCCTTTTTCAGGACATACTGGGGAGAGATGAGTATGAAACATTTTATGGATGGATAAGCAGAATGGCAGCATTATGGGAGGAATCATTTTTTTTTACTTCTAACTATCATGCTGTGGAAATCAGTCAAAATGTCCCACTGTATCAGTAAGGCAGTGGGCTTTACACCAATTAGGTTGATATCTGGGAAAATAAGTGCCTTTAAAGATATTTTTTTTTCTGCCTTGGAAAACAAAGTGTTAAAAAACCTACATGCTTCCTAGCATCATTTAGAAAATCTGATTTTATGAAATGGGTTAATTATACTCATTGAATGCGTTCACTGTCACAGTCTCGTCCTCCCACTTCTGTTCCAAAATGGCAAGTGAAACCAGGGACTGCGCAATTTTGGAAAACAATCAGATCACATATTGAGTATTTTGCTTATTCATACAACCATAAACAGCCTATGCTTGAGTTCCCTCAATTACACAGCTCAGTATGCAGGCCAGAAGCAGACAAGCCCAGGTCAAGTGAGCACTTTCCTGGAATACACAGGGGAACGAGTTTGAAAAATGTCCAAAGTGGCAGATGTGAAAAATTCTCATTCAAGATCCAGAGCTGCCTTTGCCACAATCCTTCACCTGTTAATCGCACCATTTCTGAACTTGTGAGCCACGGATGCTAGCGATATTTTAGACTGAGACACTTAGGAGCTATAGATCTTTCAAGGTATGGTGCCAGTATATGCCAAACTGGGGGAAAAACTAGCTGAGACAAGAGAAGATCATGGATCACTGCACTGCTCAGAATTTTCAGACATTCACCAAGAATAAGCATGTCGCTGCCAGCTTCCAGCTAAACTATTATCTTTTGTAGGGGAGATTCGCAAAAGATGTCCTTGATAAATGCTTAAGCCATTGTATTATATCACTTAAATCCTTCAGACTCCTGCAATGCTAATACACAATCTCTCCTCCATAACAGAATACAATGGCACTATTGCAGTCTTAAGCGAAGGATATTTCATTTTCTGTGAGTGTGACAACTTTCCCATAACTGTTCTCCACTGCAATTTCATGCTCATCGGAGTTTCTGTACACCAAAATCATCCCCAAACAATATACTCTCTTGATTAGCTAGTATTTTATCTCACCTCTTTTGACTATATTTATTTTTGCTTTTCTTCCACTATCTTACAAGTGCCTCAACTCTTTACTCTTCATTTGGTGTTATTGAAACCTCAGAAGTTATTTAAGATGCTAGTTGAACTTGGTGACTTTCTTCCTTTTCCTTCTCAGCCTAACTCTGCTCGTTTCTTTCTCCTGCTCTCTCTCTAATAGGAGCCCTCCATGGTTTTGAACTTCCCTGTGTCTCCATGTTATTTCTCTCTCTTATCTCTTACCCTTCCCTAGTTCCCATTCTGGTCACTTTCCTCTTGACTCTTCTTGTCATCCAAGTGTTTTTCTTTTTTTTATTTTTTTTGTAGATGGACTCTTGCTCTGTTGCTCAATGCAGCCGAGTGCAGTGGTATGATCTTGGCTCACTGCAACCTCTGCCTCCCCGGTTCAAGCAATTCTCCTGCCTCAGCCTCCTGAGTAGCTGGGACTACAGGTGCACACCGCCATGCCCTTCTAATTTTTTTGTATTTTAGTAGAGACAGGGTTTCATCATGTTACCCAGGCCGGTCTCAAACTCCTGAGCTCAGGCAATCTGCCCGCCTCAGCCTCCCAAAGTGCTAGGGTTACAAGTGTAAGCAGCAGTGTCTGGCCCTTTCAAAAGGCATATCTACAGCAAGTCTCAGACATCTCTTTGCTTGACCCTTAGTATTGTGTGTCTCATTAATCCTGTGATGTTTCACCACACAATGCCCTTCTTGATTTTTTAAAAACCAGCTTTAATATGACTGATATTTTGTTTTCCTATCATCCTTCTCACTGTGAGGTGGTTTAAGGGAAAGAGTTAAAAGATCAAGGCTGTGGGGTTAGACAGATCTGAGTTGAAACCTAGCTCTTGTCTACTATTTATATGACCTTGAGTCAGATATTTAGTCTTGCGTTACGGGTAAAATAAGAAAAACACCACTTCACTGGATTGCTGTAAGAGCTAACTATAATAATGTATGTACCTACCACACAGTTGTCATTTTCAAAGGGTAACTATTATTTATTAATATTTTTGTTATCATCCTCATTTAATCATTATTTGCCGCCATCTTATTATTTTTGTCTTTCTCTCTGAGATTTAGGACCTACCATTTTTAAGGCAAAAGGGTTGATATTTTTCCTCTTCTATTATCACCTGCTTGTAAATTTTTCTTCTATCTGCTTTGCTCCCCTCCTTTCTATTTTCCTCTGTTAACAGTCTTTGTAAAGAAACTTCATCCACCTAAGAATGTTGGCCTAAATATATGCATATACGGTACATATTCATCATCTGGAAAAACTCATCAGATTCTATTTTCAGTGTGAACAAACATACTTGAAAATATCTATTTTCAAATTGAGAGCATCCAAGTTTCATAACTATATTCTTTTGTGTTGACCAATGAAGGACACATGTCCATCAAATTAGCACTGAAACACGAATTTTCTCTGAGCTTATTTCCGTTTGAGTCCCCACCACTTACAAACCAAGTTAACCTAAAGACTTGGCTCATAAGAAATAACTTCGTTTCTCAGAGCCTCTTTCCATAAAGTGAGAGCCCTCAGCCTAATGATGGTGGAGGCAGAGATGCAGTCTGCAGAGTCCTCAGCCACCCTTTCCTCCTTGGTGCTGTTTCCTCCTTGGTGCTGTCTTCTCCTGTCCCTAGCCCCCAAGGGCCATCCCTTTATTCTTCTTCTTTTTCTGTCCTACCCGCCTTGCTCTTGGGAAATACGTAATGAACAGTTCACATGAATCTATTAGAATGGAGTGATTTTGGACTTTGTTCTACCATTCGTGTGGTTTGGGGAAAAGTCTCTTGGTTTTTCCATCTGTTAAATAGAAAATATAATGATACCCACTTTACTTGGTTATTATGAGAATCATATAAGATAATGCATTTTACAGTCCCATTACCCTGCCACCCAAGAAAATATAAGTTAAATTACTTTTAGAATTATCCAGAGCTGTGAAAACATGAACCGTTAGTATTACATCTCCCAGGAACATTTGCATTTGATCTGGCAATACAACCTAACACACACACAAAAAAAACAAAAACAAAAACAAAAAAACAAACAAACAAAAAAACTAAGACTTTAAGACATTTTGGGCATAATCTGGAGAGTAGGCAAGATATTTGAAGGAAAAAGAGCTCCTCCCAAGAACCTTTAAATTTCATTTATCTGGCCCATGTTCCCTAGGGTGGCCCATTTAATCCCAAGTATGAGAGTTTGAAGTCTCTATATCAAAATGTACAAATAGTATAAACACTCACTGAATCTGCTCTTGGCTTTAGGAATCACATTTTATACTTCAAGACTTTCTAGTAATTGTTATTTTGTTTGTTTGTTTTTGGTGTTTTGTTTTTTGGTGGGGAGGAGGTCTTGCCATCCCTTTCATTACTAAAATTTTATAGCAGAAGCATTCTCAGAAAAAAAATCCATTACAATGGATTTTTATAATTTTAACTGTTTGATGTATGTAATTAAACCCCAGAGACACTGAAAAAAATTTTATTTTGAGCAAATATTAACACAAAGAAAAGGATGTGTGATTAAAAAAAAAAAGAAATCAAGCTCTCAAATATTTTCTATCTAAAGAACATTATTGATTTTTTTCCTCAGAGTTACTGTACAACTTTATATGTTGTAATTCAAGTCCAAAAATCCATCCATGAGCTCTTTTCTACTTAACTGGAGCTCACGATAGCTATGCTTTCAATTAACTAGCCACATTCTAAGGTTAATCTAAATATGTTGGTCTTGTCTTCTATAAATTTGGAAGCAGCAAGCCCTTTGCTCTGTTTAATACCATTTCTAACTGAAACCAAAACCAACAAGCAAAAAACTGGCTTTCTCCACAGAGTTTTTCTTATAAAAGCAATGACTCTACTGAATTTAACAAACATTTGGTGCTGGTGATGGGAGAGAGATACCGCAGACGGTATTGTGCTGAGTTTAAAAGGATCAAAACTCCTTGCCTTCACAAAGTCTTTGTCACAACAAAATACAAACATGTAGATAAGCCACTATACTCAATGTAAACGTGCATTACTAAGTTATATATAATGTGTCATAGAGGGAAACATAAAAGAGAGAAAAACTCATTTGACATTATCTTTTCCAACCATTATTATTGCTTCATCTCAACATTCCTATGTCTGAATTCAGGCTTCCTAATGGCTTTTTTTTTTTCATACAAAGGGAAAAATAACTACTGATCTCTGCTTTTTTTTACAAGCCATTATAACATCAGAAAGGTTTCTTGCAAATTAGTCCAAAGGACTTTCCAACAAGCGTTCTATCTGTTCTTATAGAAAAGCTACTTTTTAGCACTTTTGAAGAGAATTGGTTAGTACAACTTCCTTCACGGAAGTTTCTGGTATTTCAAAGGTTGTTCTTGAATTATTTGAAAACCCACAGGGCCAAAAGCAGTTGTATGTAACCTGAAAATATATATTTTTATCCTGAAAAAAGCTTCCAATAGGAGATTGAAGAGCTATGGTGCTTAAGTGGCATCTGGATGGCTCAAGGAGACCAGTCAACAAAGATGAAGAGCTGCAGGGTATTTTTAGAGAAAAGGGAGAAAGGAAAATAGTTCAGGAGTGAGGATCAGAGAGTGAGCAGGGGAGTTGACTACGGAGCCACAGAGACCCTGACCCACAATGTGCAGGGTGTGCTGAAGCTGAATCAGAAGGCTCAAGCTCTGACTTGCCCAGACAGCTTATGGCAAAGAACAGTGACGGAAGAAAAGGTAAAAAATATGGCTCTTTAAGCTAAACATACTGGGTAAATTGGCTAAAAAGTGAAAATGCAGCTAGGACTAGGGCTAAGGACTATGGTTTTAACAGAGAACTCTTCCCAGATTTAAACTTTTGCAGCCAAAACTGAAATCTACTAAGGGAATGATCATGCAAATAACTCATTATTTTTACACTGTGCGTCTGACAAGTCCAGTGGCAGACATCATGGTATTTGTTTTCCACCTCCAGCAAGATTTAAGCCAAAAACTATTTAAAAGCTGCTAGAACTATTGCTAAGAGTACATACTTTCCAAATTGAATATAGCTTTAATTCACTTTATCATACTTGCTGTAGTTCTTTGCAGTAAGAAACGACATCAGGATCTCTATCCACACTAGGTTTATAGGCCTCTCAGATAATTATGAATCAATACAGTTGGGTTCTGAATGTTGTGTCTCCCTGGAATTCATTAGCATTTTTTAGCTGCTCTATAACTGTGTACTTACCACATTAATCCAGATGTCCTATATATCCCAATCCCATACAAATAGAGTAAACAAAGCTCCATAAAACATAGATACTGGATAGCCATGACTTGTGTACAGCCATGTTGTAGGTCACTGTTATGAACAAGATATTGGGCCATTTTTTCTTTCCATAAACCTTCAACCACTTTTCTTAGTAGAGCTCCTAAGAGCATTAGCCAAGGCTGACATGCCCTCTGCAGTTGGCCTCCCTTCACCACTGGGCCTGGGTCTAAGTGTCTTTTTGATGGGTCCTTGTAAATGCAAACCTCAGAGAAAGTGTTTTATCAAGTGCCCTAGAGCATCTACTAACACCATGTCATGCCAAGAGATCGTCACTTACCACAAGTCTTTAACTTCTCTCTCAGAGTTGATTGATAGTCTGCAAGACAGACAACTCTAGCTAAACTTGGAAACAGATAACTCCTTGGATCTTCTCCAGCCATGTTTCATACCAGAATGGAAGATAGAAAAATAGCACAGCTCTTGGAATATGGCTATAGGACAGCCACCAGTTCCAAAACCCCAAGGTCTATATTGTTTTCCAATTGTAAACAGAATTGTGTTTGCAATTTAAATGCAAGGAGCTTATCTATGACCACTATCTTTGACAGCTTTAGAGCAACTAAGTGAGGTACTGCCTCACTGACTATAGTCTGAGTAGAGGGGCACTTCCAGAAGACTCTAATTGGTGTCTCTTTTCAGTCTCTGCAGGGTTCCTTTAGCCAGCTGGGAGAGTTTGTATTGCCTGCGGGGTGGACTGTTGGCTGTAAATTTCTGTTACATTAGACTTGGAATTTGTGGTTCCCAAACATCCCAGTGACTAGAAAAGTAAGAAAGAAAATGTCATCATAAATGGTCATCATCAGAATTAAGTAGTTGGCCTCCCTTTTGATCTGAAACTTCAGATCAAACCCACTTTGACTACTACTTTGAAGATAAGATATTTTGTGACAAAAACAGAACATATGAAAATGTGCAAGTAATTTTTAATGGTTTATTAATCTTGTGGATATTTGAATAATAATGTTGAACCTTTTCTATAGCCTCATGGCTCTTGGCATTGTTTTTAGTGAGTTGTGCCCTTGCCTTTGTTTTTAGAGGGAGCAGCTGCACTGAGCCACACATAGTCTCCCACCTTACCCTCAGTGGTAAGCTCAGCAGCAGCCAGATCAGGATCCTGAATGAGAAGTGTGTAGTGCACTTTTGAAATACAGCTATCCTCTGTGGGCAGATGACCGGTCTATAAAGGATCATATCCCATTTCACCCAGTTTTTTACAAGTCATTATCATTCTATTGTTTCTACTATTCTCATTTACACTGCTACCTGTTTTATACCATGCAAACCCCAACACACATTTGTTTTCCAGCTTCTTTTCCTTAGTACCTCCCAGAACCCTTTTAGAGGATTTACAATTCTTATATCTCAGACTACCTGCTCTCCAACCTGTACAAAGAAAGAAAGAATGCATTTGAATACAGTCACAGACTAGGAGAAATGTTTTGTAATATTCAGGGATAATCTCCCTAACATGGGTTAAGAGACTGTATGAACATAGATGGGAGACACAAGGAGTAGATAAAGGGACCTCTGTCAACTACACGGTAGGGGTACAGCTAAAGGTAAAGTGCTCACTTTCTCACCTCCTGCACCAAGCACAGTGAAGTACCTGGCAGCAGTGCTACATACATGTTTTGTTGATTTTTTTTTTTCAATTTCAGTAAAGTAAATAGAACATAGAAAAGTAATCACCCAGTATTCTCTAGGGCATACACATAATCATGATAAGAGTATTACTGCAAAAGTGATTTTTGGCCAAGTTTGCCTTTAAGTGAAGATAATAGAGTAGACAAGAGCTGGCTCTGGGCCCAATGCTGATGTTAAGCATTAGCTCTGTCACTTACCAGTGCTGTGACTTTGGACCAGTTAAACATTTCCAACCCTCATTTTATCTTTGAATCAGAAAGAATGATGGGACATTCCTCATGTGTCATTGTAGGGACTAAATAAGTTAACTCCTGCTATAATGCTTGGCACATAATAAGCACTATATAAATGTTTGCTATTGGCTTGCTCCAGTGGCTCATGCCTGTAATCCCAGCACTTTGGGAGGCCAAGGCAGGTGGATGACTTGTGTTTAGGAGTTTGAGATGAGCCTGACCAACATGGTAAAACCCTACCTCTACTAAAAATACTAAAATTGGCCAGGTGTGATAGCACATGCCTATAGTCCCAGCTACTTGGAAGACTGAGGCACAAGAATCACATGAACCTGGGAGGCAGAGGTGGCAGTGAGCTGGGGTTGTGCCACCACACTCCCACCTGGGCAACAGAGTGAGACTCTATCTCAAAAAACAACAACAAAAAGTTTGCTATTATTTGACGGATTCTGCTACTCTATTTGAGAGACTGCATTATTAATTGTTCTGCTATATTTAAGAGCCATAATAATTAAGACTCTCTCTTTTAACTAGAATATGTATGAAGTTAAATTTACTTACCTCATCACTGTTCTTTGATTTAATCAGCCTTGTCATCAACACACATTCACTGAATGCCTGCTATATACATATACGTACCTCTAAGCCACCTGTTAATGCTACTATATATAGTGTCTAAAATTCCTCCTTGCCTTATTATATATTTGCAGAAGAATCAATATGTATGGAACCCCATATCTCCTGACTTTCAAGAATAAGATTTTAACTTGCATGTTCTTCGCTAGAAACTTTGTGTAACAACTCCCCCGACCCCCGCCACACACACACACACTCAATGATTACTTTCTTCATTACTTCCTCTAACTGACCTAGAATTCTTCACACAATGCTAGCTGGTGAAAAGTTACATAAAGTATATGTAATGCCATGAGAATTCTCTTCTGACAATAGCTCTGTTATTGTTTCAGTAGGATAACAGCATCGTTTGTCTTCCCAATCATAGGCAACACCATTACTTGTGAGGCCCATTATTTTCTCAAGAATTGTATCAACCTAAGTATCCATGCTTCTAAGTATCCATCACCTCATTCTTGTGCCCTCTATGTTTAGTGGCACAATGCAAAGGTTTTATATTAGAAGAGATCTTCAGTCACAAGCTCCTCATAAGAAACACCTGGTGTAAATGTTAACCAACATTAATCTTTTCTGTATACCTAAGGTGTTACCTGTATCAGTGAGTGCAGCTAACAATTGCTTCTTAAAATTTTTCTCCACTTCTCGAAGCTTTCATTCTCTTTAAAAAATAACAATCTTTATATAATGGTGCTGTTTTATTTTGCCTAATTATTCTCTTCCTGTGTCTTATCTTCTGAGGCAACATGTTAAGAACCTGGCCTCTATAATATTTTCTCTCTTCCTAGCTTTTGAGATCTGGATAAAATATGCAATCTCCCTGCAGTCTCTTTTCTGAGATAATGGAAGCTATTTGACTTGAATTACTTAATCTAAAACAATGCTAATCTTTGTGTTTTTTATGGCCCTCACCCAAAATGTAATCCCTGAAAAACGTAGAAAATTATTCTCTTTCTTTCTTCCTAGAAGCTTTAGGGACAGCCAAATGTCTTTGCTTCTTTCCTATCCATTTCAAGACAAGCATAGTGCTTACTGAATTATTTCCAGGACAACTGAAAACTACCAATATTTAAATGTCTAAAGTCTGAGGTTTTATAGCAGACATTTTTTTCTGGCCCAAAAGTCCATGTGCATCCAATTTTTATACAACTAATTCCAAAAAGCAAAGCAATAGAAAAACATTTTTCCCACATTTACTAAGTTAATAACATGTGGAAACACACAGTTCTATAGTACATTGATCAAAGTCCTGTGAGAAGTGCCAAAAATAAACTGAAGAGTTACAACCTCTTCTCTGAGAGGGTTTTATGGGTATAATTTTTTTTTTAATGAAGAATATGCTGGTGGTTGACCTTCTGATAAAATGTTACACACTCCCACTTAGGACCTCTTTTTGGATTCATGATGGATTTAACCTAGAAATATCTTATGAGCCTGATAATAAGTTAATGTCCATGTATTTCTGTATTAACCAGAATATTTCACTAAACAGACACTTCCTTTTTCTTCACTATATGATTTCAAGAGTTCTTAGATATATTATTTAAATATGCATTGTTTTGGTAAATGTGTACATTATTTCTCTTTGATTTGTTTATACTACAGGGACCTCCTGGAATACAAGGAATACACCAGACTCTTGGTGGATATTATAACAAGGATAACAAGGTATGGCTTCTTTTTTTCCATGATTTGTAATACATAGAAATTTTATGTGATTGTATTTTTGAAAAAAATAAAAACATTAATTCCTAACTTTTGAGACTTTTATACATGATCACATTTATTTAAACATTTTTTCATACTGAAAGCTGTGCTTCCAAAACCAAAAATAAAAAAAGCATTTTTCTAAGTATACAAATCTAGGTTTTTATTATCCAAACAAATTTTTTTAAAAATGTGTACAAAGTTTGTTAACGCAAAAAGTTGTGTTCTGCCATTGATAATATCATGTGTCTAACCTCTCTGAGGGCAGAAAGAAATTATTTGCTACTTTGAAGCTCTGGGTGGCACAATAGGTGATAGATTTCTTATCGAAACCAATAGGTGCTGCACCAAAATCCCAAGCAAATATTTGTATACTACAGTTCAAGAATGAGAGTCCCCACCTTTCAGGAGAAACTACGTTTAATTTCCCCAAGGTTTTTTTAAAATCATATTTGAGATAGTTGGAATGCTGACATGGAAGCATCCAAATGGCAAAAGCAAGGGAGTTTTGTTCCAGATTCTACAAAAGCTCAATAGAGTAGCAGCCAAGAGTAGAAGAGCTAAGTGAGATCACTGATTGATTCATCATTCAGTGACAAAGATTTGGGCAATGATCATTCTGTGTGAGGCATTCTGTCCACTTATTAGGATGCCTTGTTTACATATCGTTCTTGATTCCTTGCACCACAGAAAGAACTGGAGACACTTCCCTTTAGTTCTTTCTTTTCTATGTTCTTGCTTTCCCTTCCTATAAATTTTTCTGACAGCTGTTATTCCTCTATGTTTAGAAATCCCGAAGAGACACTATATGCCAAAAAAGTTTGTTAAATGACTAGGTAACTAATTATAAAATCCCAATTTTTCTTTCATTAGAATAAGGTCAACACAAAGACTTAGGTAATTTGTGGTTGACAAATTTAAAATCAAATATGGAAAGTTTTTCATACTTTATAAATTTGATAGTGATGCTGTTTTAAATTCTCTTTTTATTTAGGTTTTCTAGGGAGTATTATATTAGGAAGAATGTTTAGGATATATTTCATGTTTCTTTATTAAACATTTCTTTAATAGAACTTTACTAGCTTTTTCAAAATATTAAGGCTTAGCACAAGTGAAAAAAAAGAACTCTGATGCATGTCTAAATTTAATCAATTTAATGATACTTGTAATGATACCTGCTGTTGTAAAATAGGATTTACCATAAATGCTTCAAAATAGTGAGAATAAGTTGGCTCTGATGTCACACTGTCAGCTAGAAAAACTTAAAGAACACACTATATTACTATCACCCTTGGTATAAAATATACCAAGCTGCTACTCAGCTACTTAAATATTTGCTATCCCTCGCAAAACTTTTAAAGCTTGTATCTTTACAGGTCTCCCAACACTACTTCGCTATATAGTTTATCTTGCTGATGAGTCAGTTTTCCCTTAAATGAAGATATATGGAGCATTTATATTTTAGAGTCTAAAGTTGAGAATATAAATTTTTTAACTTTAAGGTTATATTTCAAAAAAAATAATGGAGGCTGACCAGAGCAGCTGAGTGGAGAATCTTCCTAGACATAAACCAGTACTTTGAAGTTAGTTATTAATTCACCTAAAAGAACCCCAGTTACATTATTGCAATTAAAAAAATAGAGGCTCGTAGGTATTTAGTCCACATGTTCTCTAAATGTGATTTTAAAGCTGGAGTATGACTGGATAAAGAGAGCATAGCTGTTATCCCAAATGATGCACTATAAGCATTTAGCGTCAGAGGCTTTAGATGCATCTGCGAATTAAAGGAATATAACTTACCAAACACTTTATTGTTTCCTTTGAGAGTAGTCAGAGCTCTTACACTGAGGTCCTACCAGGAAGGATGGAGATGGTGGGATCCACCTTTCTAGAACCCACACTGCCCCATACTTGTGTATTGTAACCATCTTCTCCTTACCCTCAGCTTCACAAAGGAAAAGCCAAATGTGCTGTGATGAGCATGATTCATGTTTTCCATTGGCAATGTCACCACCACCTACCCCTGTCTGTTTTTGGATACTGAGGTTGTTTCATTTTGCAATTTGCAGCATGCTGGATGGTCAGGCTGTAGCAAATAAGCACAGAGAGAAGCAGGGCCTGAGGGAAACCTTCCTAGAGATTAAATAATGGACTATGTATTGAGACATAGCAAGTGACACTCCAAGGTTAAAATAATCTTCCCTTTTAAATTGGCATTGATTTATGTAATGTCTATACTGGAGCCCTGGACCTCAGCTCATCAACTCACAGCAACTTCAACAGTTACACAGCCCAGATTCTGCTGAAGCAACTACCCATGGGAGAATGAGTAACAGACTACTCATTAATTGCCCCTCCTCATTCTGAACTCAAAGAGCCCATGGTTCATTTTCTGTTCCCAGGATCCTCACTTGCTCTCTGGCTCCCATACAGGAACTGATCTTTTCCCCTATAATTTTCCTTATGTCATCTGGAGGGAGAAGCTCAGGCATAAGAAACTCTCTCTCCTCGCAGCACAAATCAAAAAAGGGAGGGAGAAGAAAACAAAGCAAGTGAGGAATAGAGAGACAGCCTAAGGAGTGAGGTTGGGAAGGTTATATGAGTGTGTTGATGTGTATTTTTGCATGCCCACTTAAGAAGGCAAAGAATAAAAGGTAGATTTCTCTATCCCAAAAATAATGTGCAAAACAGCTGCTCCCATTCTGCAAGATTGTTTGCAAAGCAGCAACAATGCTGAGCATATTCTTCCCCTCAAGGAAAATCTGCTCATGATCCAGTAAATTGCACTTCATTGTTTCCAGCTCTAGGGGTTTTAATAAAAATTTGATAGACTCTGTCAACTACTGAAGCCATCAGACCCGTAGTTCCTTACTACACTTTAGACAGAGAAAAAAAATACTGTTTATCGGTGGAGGCCAAGTACAGGCGGATTTTACATTTGATGTTGTTTTTAAAGAGCCAGATTGAAAATGCAGAGTTGTGTTATCTTACATCACCACACTCGGTCTCAGCTGTTGGAGATTGATGCTGTGCCTCCCAGCAACCAATTCTTGTATTCATTTCTCCAAATTGTTGATCCAAAAAAAAAAAAAACAATTTGCTAGCAAAATAATCTATTTTTCTTTTCACATATTAAATCATAACTTCACTTTAATATCTACAGACTAGAAAGGACAGAAAGCCTTTATCCAAAATCCAATATTCAAGGCCTTTTCAAGCAGTGCGTTAAACCCAACAATGTCATATAAAGTGAAGGCTGCCTTGGAGACGCTGCAGGCAACCTTTCTGGGCCCAGAAGATTGAGAAATAAAGTTTAAGTTCTACCTTCATCTCTCTCCTTCCCTGTGTTCTAGGATCTCTGGCTTTGGAAAACATTGTGGACTTAGGCACAGACATATGGACTTTTAGATGTTGGTCTGATTACAGACAGCCCTCCGGTTCACCTAAGTCCTTCCTTCCTTTCATGGCCCTCCACACTTTCGGCTGTTGAAAACGTTTTTTTGCAGATAACTAAGAGTGTGGGCTTTGAGCCAGCCTTAGGCCTTATTTTCAAGTAAGCAGAACTTTCTTAGCCCAAATATTATGTTTTAACTTGCTAGGGCTGCCACAACACAATGTCACAAACTGAGTGGCCCAGAGATTTATCATCTCATGGTTCTGGAGGCTAGAAGTCAAGATGAAGGTGTTGGCAGGGCCATGCTGTCTTCGAAGGTGCTAGGGAGGAATGTCTTTGAGGCCTCTCTCCTAGCTCTGGTGGTTCCTTGGCCACCTTCACATGGTGCTCTCCTTGTGTGGATTTCTCTGTAAAATTTCCCTTTTTATGAGGACACAGCCTTACTGGATTAGGAGTCCAACCTACTCCAGCATGTTCTCATCTTAACTAATTACTTTTACTAATTATTAATTACATCTGCAATGACTCTATTGGCAAATAAGTTCATGTTCTGAAGTTCTGGGTGTTACAATTTATACATATAAATGGCAGTGGGAGGTACACAATTTCAACCTATAAAAAATAACCTGGTTTTTCTGAACTTTGTCTCCCCTCATGCCTAGGATATTACAGCAAGTTCCCCAAAAACTAACCCAGAGGATTTGTAATGACTCTATATCCTGGGAAGGAGTTCACATCCTTGGGTTCTTTTATTAGTTGAATAGCAAAAACTGCTGATATCTTACTCTCTGGGGCCTACAAATTGTCATCTAATATGGTTCAATCCGTGTATATCCAGGTACATTCTCTTCTTTCCAGAGAAAACCCTCTTTAAGACTTTCAGTAGCTTGAGTCTTTCACTTGCCTGACCATAGATTCCAAAGTTCCATTCACCATTCCCACAGAGACCCAAGAACAAATGCTGACATCCTAGAATTCTTGAGATAGGCGTGCAGATTAGCATCCTCACGCCACAACCCTCACTGCATCACCACAAGAATTTTTTAATAAACACATTCAAAACGGGGCCCAGAAGATTGAGAAATAAAGTTTAAGTTCAAACTTCATCTCTCTCCTTCCCTGTGTCCCAGGATCACTGGCTTTGGGAAATATAGTGGACTTAGGCATAGACATATGGACTTTTAGATGTTTTTAGCCATAGACATATGGACTATTATAGTTATTTGGAAGGCTTACAAGAACCTTAACATGGCACCAAGGCACAAAATAATCTAATAAAATTAGAATAGCATCTGAGGCAGAACTACAGTTCAGAAACACAAAGACTGTGCCTCTTATTTTCATGAAGCCAGGTAATTATCCGGTACAACTAGCTTGGAGAAAGTAGGGAGAAGCAGCTCACATGCCAATGAATGAATGCTACTGAAGCTCAAGTTTGAATCTGCCTTGAGTATTACTCACCCAAGAGTGGGGAGCAGCACTAAAGGCCACTGAGACTCCTTGATTAGGTGGATTTCCTGGCTTTGCTATCGAGTGAAGCAAACATGGTGCTCTGATGGGCAATAAATGGCTGTGTTGTTTTTCTGTGTGTGAAAGCCATCAGGAAAATCAAGATTTTAGAACAATAAAGCCTATTGATAGGACACTAGGAGTTGGTGCTGCAGAGGGATTCCTTCATCCCAGCCACAGCATCTCTCATGCCCTGTAGGTTATTGAGTGTGAGGTGGGCTATGCTAGAATATGCTCTTCTCAAAGGGGTTTTAGGTGTTCTCCTGCTCTGCAATCCAAGAGCATGGGTCCTTCCAAGCCAAAGACCATCTCCAGGCAAATCATATCTCAGACCGAAGCATGTTCCAGTTTCCTAATAAGTGTCCTACCATAAGTACAGCCAGGGAGAGATGCTGATGTTTTGTGCATACTGGCTGACACCATGCTCAAGTGACTAGTGTTTTTGAGACATCTCTAAGATTTATGTTTCTGTGCAGGTTGCATCCAAGCAACCTGCCATTTTGTAACTGCTGGTTCTTTATAAACGTGTATATATATCTTGTGTTTTCACATTTCATTTTCAAATACTGTTGGTTGTAATAATTTAGGACAAAACTTTGAGAATATATTTTTTATTTTCAATTTAGATATCACAGACCAAAGTTGACAGAAAAAAATGAGAGAATATCCATTATAGGAGCAATAATAATATCATTAATAAACTACTAATTTTTATTGCAGTAGCATAAATAACATGGAAAGCATATTTAAAATATCAGATGATAGCAATAGTGATCTGAATGGGTACCTCTGTATCTTTTAGATTTCTTATCAACACATGTATTTTTAATCAGAAAAATAAGTTTAATGGAAAAAGCACATGATTAGAATTATGTGCTAATTCTAATTAGCAAATTAGAATTAATTTGCAAATAAGCCAGCTTATTTGCCCAACATTTATTGAATGCCAGCAGAGGCTTTCATGAATGGTATTTCATAATAGTTAAAACCTGACTAATAGCTAGTTCCTGGCCAGACTAAAAGGTGAGGACAAAGAGTGATGATCTGGAGGTCAATTTAGGGAGCTGAAAGAAAACCATGATAACTGAAGCTTCTGAGGAAGATGAGTGGCCAACATGATGCTGGAGAGGAAAATGAGTTCAGGTCATGCAGGGATTTGATAGTGATATCAAAGTTATTAAAAAAATGGATGTCAGAATGTCTGTTGTAGGTATTTCTCTGACCTTACGTAAAGAATATGTGTGCCAGGAAAGCAAGAGTGGATTGTAGACGGCCAGTTAGAGACTCATTGCAATAATCATGGCAAGGCATGATGGTGGCCTGCCTGGGTATAGGCAGGTGGACTCTGTCTCTTAAGAGAAGAGAAGACACTTGGGAAGACAGAGTGGATGACTGGATGACTGATCACTTCTTCTTCCCTCATCTGTTAAAGCTTGGACTTCCTCAGGACTTTCTTCTTTGTGATTCAACACTTTCTCTTATGAGGAATAAGAAAGAGGGTGGTTATATTAGTCCATTTTTATGCTGCTGATAAAGACATACCCTAGACTGGGCAATTTACAAAAGAAAGAGGTTTAATGGACTCACAGTTCCCTGTGGCTGGGGAGGCCACATGGTGTAAGGTGAAAGGCACGTCGGACGTGGCAGCAGACAAGAGAGAGTTTCTGCAGGGAAACTCCCCTTTATAAAACCATCAGTTCTCATGAGACTTACTCACTATAATGAGAATAGCACAGGAAAGACCCACCCCCATGATTCAATTACCTCCCACTGGGTCCCTCCCACAACATGTGGGAATTATGGGAGCTATAATTCTAAATAAGATTGTGGTGGGGCATAGCCAAACCAAGTGATCTTGAGAATGATACCCAGACAAAGAGGAAGAGTTCAGGTTTTCTTTGTTAATTGTTTTAAATCGTAAAACGAAATTGCTGTTCAACTTAAAAAGAAAAACTGCAGAGACACATTAGAAAAAAAATGATTATTCTTCTCCCATTTCTGTACTAAACAATGTTAGCAGTGTGATGTAACTTTTTTCTCTTGTATATTTGTGTATTTGTTGAATTTTTTTGTTTCAGTTTTAAACTTGTTGAATTTGAATTGCTTCTAGAATTTGCCAGTGAATACATCAAGTAGAAAATTAGACATATGGGTCTAAAATTCAGAAGGGAAGTATATGCTGGTATGTAAATTAGATATATGAGTCTAAAACTCAGAAGGGAAGCATGTCCTGGGTTTATAATTTTGGCTGTGTAAATATTACCTATGCCATGAAGATAAATAAGAGTGCCTGGGAGAAAGTGTTGAATCACAAAGAAGAAAGTCCTGAGGAAGTCCAAGCTTTAACAGATGAGGAAAGAAGAAGTCACAGAGATAGGAAGAAACCAGGAGAGTAAGCTGTCATTTAAACCAAGAGAGTGACAATTGTAGCAAGGAGGTCAATTAATGAAGAGTCCATTAGAGTAAGCAGCAAAGATATTATTAATAACATTAGAGGGTCACATCAGTGGACTGATTGGGACCAGTGCCAAATACATATGAGTTTAGGAGTAAACAGGCGATTAATAAGTGGTGTCAAATAAAAAATTGCACCTGACAAAGTTAAACAGATAAGGAAGATATTATTCAAGTCTATTGCAATAGAGGAGAGACAGCACACTTAATCTGACCTCAATTCCTCTGAAACAAAATTCAGGAGAGTTTTTAAGTATTCAAGTAGGAGAGAGAACACACTTCTTTGTGTTTGCTAATCAGCTTTACCCAAAGGAAGAGTAAACTTTCCCATATCTTTGTGACAGGAAGAAGGTTTACATCCTGGCACGAGGCTGAAGTTAAGCTCCTACCCTCCCACAAAGCCTGGAAGATAGTGGCGCTATCTTCTCCATGATTACATTTTAAAGGGATGGCTCCCAGGTTCTTAAGAAAGATGTTCCCAGATTGTAAAACTAACAGGAGGCTCTTAGAAAGATTTATATCTGAAAGGGATAGAGAAAGAACTTACAATACAGATTTTCTGAAGCAATTGGTCTAGAAATAGAAAGGTCACGGTCTGGAGTCAGGAACAAGCCTATCCAAAGTTTATTCCAGCTGAGGGAAGCATTAAGGCTGTCTTGGTCACTGGAGGCAGAAAACACTAACTACCCTTTTGAGAAAATTGTCCAGAAATGGGAGGAGAGAGAGTAACATAAGGGAAATGTGTGCTGGGGAACTGTATGTTTTTTATGTGTTAAGTTTAAAGAAGGTAAAATAGGTAGGTAGGAGAGTAAGAGAGGTGTTAAAGAAATTGGTCCATTTTTGCTACATTTTACTTAACTTTACCAAATTGGCCAATTTCACCTAATAGCAAGTGTTAATTTTAATAAGGAAAATCTCCTAAGAAGGCAGAGGGCATGGGAATCAGATTTATGGAGGAAACAACCACTGATAAGAGGTGAAATAGCTCATTAACTACACTCGGGGTGTGCATGCACGTGGGTTGTTAGATTCACTGGCAGAAATTAGAAGTGGTGTCTAAGGCCCAGCACAATGGCTCATGCCTGCAATCCCAGCTTTTAGAGAGGCAAAGGCAGGAGGATAGCTTGAGCCCAGGAGTTCAAGACCTGCCTGGGCAATATAGTGAGACACCATTGTCCACAGAAAGGAAAAAAAAGAAGTTGTGTCTGATAACTTGTATTTTTTCAGTATAGTTACAGGCAAGGTCACCTGTCCAGGGACTGTAGAGTCTAATGTAGTGGTCCGAGAACAATAAAGAAGATTTGAGAGTAAGGAGAGCAGATCAGAGATGCTCAGATACATGGAGAGGCCAGCTGAAGTGGCCAGGTATGGATTTGGAGTAGTGAGTTTTATCCCCAGAGGTGTGATGTTTCTTCAGAATCAATCTCCTTAAGAAGTCACAAAGAAGATGTATCAGGTCTCCAAAGCTGGAATTATTTTGTAAAATATTTAGCAGGAATATTTAACAACAGGTGAGAAAGACAAAGGTGTCTGCAAATATGACCTACTATCCATAAAAAGCTGTTACACTACTATTATCTGACTACTTATACTGTTACAGAATGAATGCATTAAAAATAAGTGGATTTTTCTTTTTTAATTTAAATTGTTCCCCCTCCCCCCAGGGAAATGAGGAACACGAAGCTGGTGGCCTGAAAGGAGATAAGGTAATTAGATTTTTCTTTTTTTTAAGATGGAGTCTTGCTTTGTTGCCCAGGCTGGAGTGCAGTGGTGCAATCTTTGGCTCAGTGCAACCTCTGCCCACTGCATGTTCAAGTGATTGTCCTGCCTCAGCCTCCCAAGTAGCTGGAATTACAGGCATGTGCCACCACTCCCAGATAATTTTTGTATTTTTAGTAGAGACAGAGTTTTACCACGTTGGCCAATCTGGTCTTGAACTCCTGACCTCAGGCGATCCACCTGCCTCAGCCTCCCAGAGTTCTGGGATTACAGGCTTGAGCTACTGCACCCACTGGTAATCAGATTTTAAAGTGATAAAAGGGTCCAGTATTTTGTACAGACTTACACATTCACATGTAGGGCCTGCCGCCCCCTACATGTGAATGTGTAAGTCTGTACAAAATACTGGGAGGGTATTTTGTATGGTCTCTGGGAGGGTGTCCAGCCTGCAGTGGGCAGGGACCTCCGCCTGCTTCTTGACCAGGCAGTAGGATTGGAATCTGCTTCAGAGACCAGCAAGAACTGCTGAGTAGCAGTTGGCTGCAAGAAAAGGAACATAGCAAGGGGAAATTACTATAATAAGATAAATGAAATCAGGACACAAGATTTTGTTTGTAATTAAATGTTTTATGAATCCATGTAGGTGGCAAAAGTAATCTGAAGACCCCTTTGGCAAAATACCTCAGGCCCAGATTCACTATTTTGTGTCTCCTTAAGTACCAAAACATAGGCTGTCCTGGCAGCCATTTTTGATGGGGTTTTATACTGAACAGTAGTGGTTAGACCAAATAATTATTTCAAAACAGTTTTAAAATTAAGACACTGATAAATTTCCATTGCATTCTCCTTGTCATTTGCAGGTTTAATTATCTTAGCTGTAAAGATAACAGATTCACTTCCCCTCTCAATAAGATGTTTCACTCCTGTTTGATTCTGAAATTGTAATGACCTCAGATTCCATTCGAATGTGCCATTGTCAGAAAAAATAATATACATTAAATCTACAGGCAAAGATGAGTAGGTTTGAAAATACTCTGAGGGAATGTGTCTTGTGAGTGCTACCTCCACTAATTCACCCTGTAAAAATTCTCTTGATTGAGGGCAGGGGATTTCGACACAAATCCAAGAAAATATGACTTTGGTGCCTTATAAATCAGTGCAACCAATTCATTCAAAAAGTTGTACACCCATCAGCAGAAGTTACGCTAAAAGATAGTCCAACAGAAACTAGGAGTTTCTTATAGATTGATGATTGAATTTCTGCTAAATAAATAAACTTTGACATTCTGAAAAAGACACCCAAAATTGATTACACAGCAATAAGTCATTTGTGTGTGGTAGATTTTATTGCTAGTATATTATTAGCATTATTTCCAGCAACCTAGTGGCTAACAGAAACCATACGCCACCATAACAAACGCATTACATTTTAAGCAATGACTTCTGGACATAGGCAGGCTAAGGGGGAAAAAAAAAAAAGCTGCAAAGCTTGTCATGTAGGACAGCTGAGCAATGAAAAGAGTTGTGACTTTTAAAGTATTTAAATGATGATTCATTTCTTGAAACAAAACAGCTGGCTTCTGTTTTGCTGTGTTCATTAGGAAACATATGTTACTTAGAAATTCTTAAGACCTCACTGATGAGAAATTTGATTCTGTAAAACAGGTGTATTTCAAACTCTAAGGACCTTTTCTATTGTTCAAAATCTTTTCTAATTGCTTCAAAATCTTAAGTAGAATTAGGAAAAGCCAGTGGCATAACTATTCCTTCCTCTCACTCAAATAAATAACGTAGAAGAGTCTACAGGGTACTTGATGCAGTACATGACATAAACAGACACATAAAAGGACTTTTTAAAGGCATGATTAATAGGAAATTGCCAATAAACAATGCATAAAATAAACAAAATTACAGGTGGTAGCTCTCACCTGTAATTCCAGCACTTTGGGAGGCCAAGATAGGAAAAACACTTGAGTCCAGGAGTTAGACCAGCATGGGCAATATAGTGATACCCCATCCCTACAAAAAATAAAAATATTAGCTGGGCATGCTGGCAAACACCTGTAGTCCCAGCTTCCCAGGGAGGCTGAGGCAAGATCACTTGGAGCCAGGAGGTAGAGGCTGCAGTGAGCCATAATCACACCACTGCACTCCAGCCTGAGCAACAGAGCTAGACCTTGTCTCAAAACAACCAAACAAACATAAACATAAGCATAGCAGTTGCTGGAAGAGTGAAATCAGCTCTTCCCATGAAAGTCTACTTACTATCCTTTCTGAACCAATACCTTAGTTTTTAAATTTTTAATGTAATGTAAGCCACAACAGTGAAAATGTAAAGCTCCATCACGCTGTTCTCAAAGACCTTTGCTTGTACCTGTGGTGAACCCCAGTGCTTCTGAGTCCTGGCTACACATTGGAATCACCTGGAAAGCTTTTAAAAACTACCCACGCTCAGGCTGCATCCACAGAGACTCTGATTTGGGGTGGGGCTCCTATCTCTACTATTTAAAAGTGCTTCAGATGATTGTAATACACAGCCAGGGCTAAGAACCACTGAGTAATAGGAAGAGCATGAGCTTTGGGACAAAAAAATTGATTGTGGCATTAACAGCTAGGTCACCTTGGGAAAGCCACTTCATTTCTCTAAGCATCCATTTCCTCATTCGCACAATGGGCATAATTGTATCTACACAAAGATTTGACAGAAGGATTAAAATTAAAGAAGAGGAAGTTACTCAAAAGCACAATAACTAAAATGCATGTGATGCCCTCACTAAAGATTTTCTATTCACCCATCTCAATCTTTCTTTCCTCTCATGAGGTCGCATTTAGCACTTTTTAGTATTAATTGTTCTTATTCTTAGCACCTGGTCTTGCTCATCTTTGTATATCCCACCGTAATTTTGACAGAGAAGGTACTCAATTTGTACTGTAGAATAAAAGATTTAACCAGAAGAATAATTAACATAAATGATTCATCATTCCTTTATAATATGCTACTTCTCATTGCACTGACCAGCCAAATAGAATTATTGAAAGAGCCAACCCTTCGGAACCTAACGGTACATTGAAGTGCCAGAACAAGCACAAACAGTACTGGAATACACACACCAATCACCCCTGGTTTAACAGCCACATCCTGTATCAAGAACATTATGATATAGGGAGAACCACTAAGGAACACAACTTGCTATTAACAATAAATGGCCATGGAGACTATCCACATGACCAGTCTACCAGTGTGGTAATAGTGGATGATCCCTGCTCTGTGGCTTGACTGGGACTGACAGGATGTGGTGTAGGGATAATGTATTTGCAAGTTACTTGAGGAGAATTGTTGCTTTATAGAGACAGTGGAACAAAGTGGCAGGATATCAAAGCACTCCTGAGAAAATAGCAGGTGTCTTGTTCGGAAGACTGTTGGGGAAAAGGTGGAATCTCTACAGCACCAAGCCTTTCAAATAGCATCAAAAGTGTGAAACTGAAGGAGAGTCTTTCCTAGTGCAAAGTAAATTCATCACTTGTGTTTCAATGCATATCTACAGTGATAAATGACTAAATATTCAATTTAAATATGAAATACTACAGGACGAGAATGAGTATTAAAGAAAAAAATATATAAAATATAAACCCATAAGTGTCTAACGTTCAGGTAGAAAATGCTTTTGCTTGGAGAATTTTATGAAGAAAGAGGTCTCTAAGATTATAATTGCTCTTATTTCGTTTATAATTGAATATAATTGCTCTTATTTCATTTTGTTGTTGTTGTTGTTGAGACGGAGTCTCGCTCTGTTGCCAGGCTGGAGTGCAGCGGCGCAATCTCAGCTCACTGCAATCTCCGCCTCCCCCGTGCAAGCAATTCCCCTGCCTCAGTCTCCTGAGTAGCTGGGACTACAGGCGTGTACCACCATGCCTGGCTAATTTTTTGTATTTTAGTAGAAATAGGGTTTCACCATGTTGGCCAGGATGATCTCAATCTCCTGACCTCATGATCTGCCCACCCAGCCTCCCAAAGTGCTGGGATTTACAGGCGTGAGCCACTGCACCCGGCCTATAATTACTCTTATTTCAGCATGTATGTTCTCCTACCCTTCCCCTTTGATATTGGCAGATTTGATTTTTACAAGCAATTGCTAGACCCCTTCTCAGCTTTGTACTTTATTTTATTACATGAGTCTAACTAGTAGACATATTTTTCCTTCACACCTATGCAATGAAGATTGTAGCACCTACCAGATGGGTAACATGAAGGTCACTCTGTACACCCTAATGCCTATACAAGGCTAATTGTTTATTTCCTCTCTCAAACCAACAACAATTGGCCCCTTAAATGTATCTCCCAACTTCTCCCTCTCCTTACCTTGAATATAATATACTATATCTAAAAAAAAAAACTTATAATGTGGTAAGAATAAGACTGATGATACACAGGATGTTTAGATACTATCGTAGAAAAAACAATACTTATGTAGCTTACTTGAATTAGGAAAAAGTCTGTATCCAGCACACTAAACTTTAAATTTCATGGATACTGCTGCAAAAGACATATTGAATATTTAAATTTAAAATGTGAGTGCATTTAAAGAAAAAAATAAGCTATGTATCTATAGGTGGTGTGTGGACATAGCGAATATTATGCAGTTGGGATGTGGATAACTGAACTTTGGGAAACACTGCTCTAGAATATTTGTACTGACAAGTCTGCAAATTGGCTTCTTATGCATTTGGTTCCTTGGCTCTCCAACAGGGCCAAACTACTACTAGCTGAAAGCCTAATGGTATAAAAAATTAGTACTGAGGTGAATCAAAACACTTCTTTCCTAGTATCAACTCTCACAGCACAAAATACCTCTTATTTCTATGACCAAATGTGTGAGAGTTTTTCATTCACAGCAAGCAAGCAATTGGTTCTGCAGCAGACACCAGCTGGTTGTCCTCTAATTCCATTCACTTCACACTATTTAACTAGTGGTAGCAACAGATCCCACAGATTGAGGGCTCAATCCCACAAGACTGCCCTCCACTTTATATGTCAATTGAAAGCCCCATGTTGTTTTATCTGTGCTTTTGATCAACTGGCTATAAATCGGGGCCTTCATGAGCCCCTCCTTGGTTTTGACTAATTTGCTGGAATGGCTCACAGAAGTCACAGAGATATTTACTTACATTTACCAGCTTATTGTAAAGGATGTTACAAAGTTTACAGGTGAAGAAGTACATAGGGCAAGGTATGTGGGAAGGGGTGCCAAGCTTCCAAGCTCCCATGCCCTCCCTGATCAGGCCACCTTCCAGGGACCTCTAAAGCTTCAGCTGTACAGAAGCTTTCCGAACACAGTCCTTGTGGTTTTTATGAAAGCTTCATTATGTAGGCATGATCGATTAAATCATTTGTCATTGGTGACCAAGTTAACCTTCAGCCTCTCTCCCCTCCCCAGAGGATGGAGATGAGGCTGAAAAGACTCTAAACAAGCCTTGGTCCTTCAGGTGACCAGCCCAATGCTGAACCACCAAGGGGTTGCCAGCTACCAGTCAACTCATTAACAAACAAAAAGATACTTATTGCTTTAGGGATTCCAAGGATTTTATGAGTTGTGTGCCAGGAAACTGGGATAAAGACCAAATATGTATTTTACAATATTGTTATCAAGCAGATGGGCTCACTGCCCAGTGTGTACCGAAGCCAATAACTATGGCACCAGCTTTTGAGAAAAGAAAGATTTTATTGCAAAATCAGCCAGCAAAGAGACAGGAATCAGGCTTAAATTTGCCTCCCAGATTTAGGGATTGGGGCAAGTTTTAAGGGATCAGAGGGCAAGGGACAGGATTTAGAGATGTGGGTTCAGGAGGGTCTGATTGGACAGCTTTGAATTTGACCGTTTATGGTAAGGTATGTTGAGGTAGATTTTATACCTGGATATTCTGGGCCAGTGGACCCCTTGGCTTCTGAAAGAACTCAGATTCTGGTCATGTCCTGGTCTTCTTAGTTCCACCTGAGGGGAGGATTTGTTGGTTCCAGCTGTTGTTACAGGTCAAAGCTGTTTCTGTTATGCATGCCCAGGCTGCATGATGGCAGTTTTTCGCTCTGTTATACCTTAAAGGCAACTCGACATTTTGTTATCAACAGAGGTTGGCTCTGTTTGGGCTAGTCCCACAGTTTTAAAATTTTAATAAAATTAAGATTAAATTTAGCAAAATGTATCCCTTAAATCTAGAAGGCTAATTAATATGAACATGATATTGTTTACCCACTACAGAAAATCACAAGATATGGGTTAGGATATACATATAAAAAATAAGCTGAGATTTTAGGGTTGTAAATTTTTACTTGAAGCACTTTCAGGTAGACTGTTTGAGGCTTCAAAATGAACAATCAGGCACATCCACACAGGGGCCAGGATTAGAGCTGTTCACTGCAGCCTTGTTTATAGTAGAGAAAAGCTGGTACAACCCAAGTGCCTATCATTGGGGCTGGGATAAACCCTGTTTTATTAACATGTTAGAATGCTACTCAGCTGTTATAATGAATGAATGAGATCATATGTATCAATAGAGATGTATATTAAAAACAACACTAAGTGGAAAAAACAAGTAATAGTATGTTATATATGAGATAAAACTATTTATGGATTTGTTTTAAATACTCAAAATAATATATTGTTTCTGATTCCACATATGCACTAAAAGTACAATCATATAAACTGAAAATATAAATACCAAATTCTTGAGAGTGGCTCCCTCTGGGTAGAAATCCTAAATATAGGGGATTTTGTCTTTGATTGTAAATTTTTTAATTTCTTTTATTTCGGGTACCTGATACATGAAGGCTTGGTGGATTCTATTTTATATTTTCTGTATTTATTCTTTCAAAGTAAAAAAAAAATAGACCAGGTAGGCAAAATGGTATATGTTTAGAAATATAATGGTGAACATCATTTTGCAAAAATACTGTTGAGGTCGGAGAAAAAATAAGCATTACATATCTTCTGGAGACTATATTTAATTTAAGAATTGTATAGGTATTCAAGGATCTTGGTAAACACTAAAAGGATGCACAATGCTGAGACTCCTCTGAAGTCTTATTAGTGATATAACTCCTTTCTGTAAGTATTACTTCTCAAATCGTATTTTCCAAAAACACTCTTTATATGTCACATACAAATCTCTCTTCAGGTTTTTTTGACCAGAACCTCTTCTAAGCTACTGCTGTCACTGCATCTACAAGAATGACTTATTTGTCCACAGCCAAGCATCTAAGTAGCAGTATAAATGCTGGAAACAGCTGAGAGACTCATTTAACTTCATATGACTACTGACTGCCCACCTAAACAAAGAAAAAAGTGCCTGAAATAAAATGAATCTGGATTATTGTGTCAATTAAACAGTCTGATGTCTTTGAGAGCACACACAAAAAAACTGGCTTTGGCACGTCAGAACAAAATTAAAATTTTTCTCCTCTAGATATTTTTTTCCTGGGAAAATAATTAACTTTGTTTCACATTAAATTTAAATATCATAATGAAATATATGGATTTCTGAAAGACATAAAGCCATTGTGAAGTACTGACAAACCCATTATCACGCAAATAGCCTAAGTAAATTCAGAACTTTGCATTCTCTGTTGAATGCTAATAGATAAATTGCATAGTTAGAAGGAGAGCAAGCAATCATTCTCTATCCGCCAGTCACAGCAGTACTTCTCTAACCATCTGCAAAATCTCTCTTCTGCTTTGTCTTGAAAGGGTGAAACTGGACTTCCAGGATTTCCAGGGTCTGTTGGCCCTAAAGGACAAAAAGGAGAACCTGTAAGTATTTTAGCTTTGAGGACAGAGGAAGAGTATCTTAAAAATTGGATTAAAAATATTTTTCCAAATCAGCCCCAATTCCACATACCTTGGTTGATCTTGTCATGGTAAACATCAGATCAGAGCTCCAAGCAAGTATTAGCTATGCTATGCACTAAGTCTTTTACATGTATTTACTCACTTAATCCATAAAAGTGTTCCATAAGGTCAGCTATTATCACATTTCAAATGATGAAAGTAAGGCATAGAGAGGTTAAGTAACTTTGCCCAAAGTCACACAGTACTAAGCACTGGTGCTGTGAATCACACCTAGGTGAGCTGATTCTAGAACCTAAAGTTTAAAATCACAAAGCTCCTCTGGTATAACTAAACACTGCAACTAAAATAATAAAATTAATGTATCAAAAGACTAGTACAAGTTTATCCAAAAGAAATTGGAAACATATCTTTCCGCTCAGACAACTGTTCTTCTCAGTGTACCTTTTGATGTTATTTTTCTTTCTTGATTTTTGTAAAATCAAAGTGGCTTCACAACCACTTTGCAATATGAGTGTGGCCAGTTTCTTTCAAAACATACTTATTTTTGTGGGGAAAAAGAGAAAAACCATACAGTATCATTTATATTCAAATAGGACCACCTAAAGTGATGAAAGGAATCATGGATACAAAAAATGACTGTTTAATGCTGCTTTTAAAAAAGCAGTTTTCAAGAGTCAGTGAGAATCAGGCTTAACAAATGTTTCATCTTAAAAAAAAAAAAAGTAATACGTCTTTTTCAACCACTTTACCCCTTTCTTTACCAGAGCGAATAAGGGAATTGGTTTATCAGAGGATAAAACATGAAGAGGTCCACTAAATTGCCTACATGACAAACAGGCACATTATTTAAAGTATTCAGTGTTACAAAGCCAAATTTTCCCTATGCTTCAGCTTTATAAAAATTAACAATGACAGTAATTTTTGCAGCTTTAGAATCAATCGGTGGCCTATATACCCTAGTTCTTCTCTACCTTTGGGAGTCATGCTTGCCCTTAGTATTCAGTTCAATCCTTCTTACACAACTACAGGATTTAGCAGTCTTTAATGGAGTTCTCCAGCTGAATATTTCCAATAACGTCTAGAAAATCTCATGTCTCAGAAATCAGCCTGGTGCATGCCCCTGGTACCTGCTGACTCTCTAGAGGCTCCCCACTTGGAGGTTCCTCTTAGCATTTCTTAACTGCTTCTTTAGGTCTCCATTGTCTTCCCTCCAAACCTGAACACTGACACCCACCTTCTCTTAATTTCCACATGATGCATGGATGACCCTGCAGTGAGATTTACAAAAATTTTACTGGAAAATCAAGGACTTTTAGAGCAGAAAGGAGAAAGTTTTAGTGAGTTAGTGCAGTGCTTCTCAAATGTGATTGCTGGAATCCCACTGATTCTAAGTCAGTAGGTTTGGAGCGGGGCCAGAGAGTCTGTGTTTTTCATAAGCTCTCAGTAATGCTGATACTGTTGGTCCATGGTCCACACTTCAAGCAGTAAGGGTTGGAGGAGTTCATAGTTCCTAGGAGTGATAGGCCTTTTCTTCCCCCAGGGATTTCCTCTGCTTTTCTCTCCTATCTCTAATGTTCAAGGGCAGTCCATATATCTCATGGGGACTGCCTTTAGACCTGTTTTCCTTAACTAGAGCTTCTTTTCCTCCTAACTCTTCCCTATACCAGGTCCCTATTCATCCCTTAATTATTCCACCACCCCATACATCGTTGCTTGCCTCCTTTCCCAACCCTTATGTTAAAACAACACAAATTTTACATTATTATGGAGAGTAGTTTAACTCTTTATGTTCTCAACCTTTCTATTCCAGAAGATGATGTAGACTTTACATTGCTTAATAATCAGAAGGCTCAAACAGAAGAGTAGAACTCATTCAAAGGTGAATTCTGAACCACCAATCCCAAATGGTAACTAAAATGGCAAATTGTCCCCCAATAGTATGACATTCAGAATATAGTTTGGTGTGAAATACATCAGAGCTAAAATATACTTCAGATTATAAGGAAAGGGGGACTCTAAAAGTTTAAATGACTTGCCTCAAATAGTAGCCATTGGAGTGAGGACCAAATAGCAAGTATTTAGACAACTAGGCTCCCAGGTTTTTTTTTTTCTTTTATAAACAGTTGCTTTAGTCAATGTGGCCACTAAACTTGACAATGGTTGTACATAAGCAATGACATGAGCAGTGTCATATAAGCAAAAATAAGCAGGGAAATAAGAATATAAATAAAATGTTGATCTAATATATAGAAATTAACCACTATTAAGATATTTCATCATATTAGGTAGATATGGGCATGTAGTTGTCCCTTGGTGTCTGTAGGGGGTTGGTTACAGGACTCTCAGAGAATACCAAAATCTGAGGATGCTCAAGTCTCTGATATAAAATGGCATACCCTTTGCATATCACCTATGCATTCTCTTGTATACTTCAAATTATTTCCAGATTACTTATAATACATAATACAATGCAAGTCCTATGTAAATAGTTGTTATACTATATTATTTTTAAAATTTGTACTATTTTTATTGCTACACTGTTATTGTTTTTCTTTTTCAAATATATATGCATATATTTTTTATTATTGTGCCTATTTTATTTTATTTTTTATTATACTTTAAGTTCTGGGGTATATGTGAAGGAAGTGCAGGTCTGTTACATTGTTATACATGTGCCATGGTGGTTCACTGCACCCATGAACCCATCATCTACATTAGGTATTTCTCCTAATGCTATCCCTCCCCTAGCTCCCCATCCTCCCAACAGGCGCTGATGTGTGATGTTCCCCTCCCTGTGTCCATGTGTTCTCATTGTTCAACTCCCATTTATGAGTGAGAACATGTGGTGTCTGGTTTTCTATTCCTGTATTAGTTTGCTGAGAATGAATGGTTTCCAGTTTTATCTATGTCCCTACAAAGGACATGAACTCATCCTTTTTTATGGTTGCATAGTATTCTATGGTGTATATGTGCCACATTTTCTTTATCCAGTCTATCATTGATGGGCATTTGGGTTAGTTCCAAGTCTTTGGTATTGTGAATAGTGCCACAACAAACATACGTGTCCATGTGTCTTCATAGTAAAATTATTTATAATCATTTGGGTATATATACCCAGTAATGGGATTGCTGGGCCAAATGTTATTTCTAATTCTAGATCCTTGAGGAGTCACCACACTGTCTTCCACAATGGTTTAACTAATTTACACTTCTACCAACAGTGTAAAAGCATTTCTGTTTCTCCACATCCTCTCCAGGATCTTTTATTTGGTCGAAAAGTCAAATAAAAAGTAGTTTTTGACTTTTTAATGATTGCCATTCTAACTGGCATGAGATGGTATCTCATTTTGGTTTTTATTTGCATTTCTCTAATGCAATGATGATGAGCTTTTCTTCATATGTTTGTTGGCTGCATATATGTCTTCTTTCAAGAAGTTTCTGTTCATGTCCTTCACCCACTTTTTGGTGGGGTTGTTTTTTTCTTGTAGATTTGTTTAAGTTCTTTGCAGATTCTCGATATTAGCCATTCATCAGATTGATAGATGGCAAAAATTTTCTCCCATTCTGTAGGTTGCCTGTTCACTCTGGTGATAGCTTATTTTGCTGTGCAGAAGCTCTTTAGTTTAATTAAATCCCATTTGTCCATTTTGGCTTTTGTTACCATTGCTTTTGGTGTTTTTGTCATGAAGTCTTTGCCCAGACTCATGTCCTGAATGGGATTGCCTAGGTTTTCTTCTAGGGTTTTTATGGTTTTAGGTCTTATGTTTGAGTCTTTAATCCATCTCAAGTTAATTTTTGTATAAAGTATAAGGAAGGGGTCCAGTTTCAGCTTTCTGCGTATGGCTAGCCAGTTTTCCACAGAACTTACAGATATACTTAACCTCTTCAAGTTATTTTCATTAAAGTAAAAATGAAAACTAGAAAACTATTTTTAAATAATGATTTTGTATATTTAAACACACAATTAACCTACTGGAAGAATTCAGATGAATGCCTTTTCATTTAATGTTTTTATCAATTTCTTGCTGTCACTCCCATTTCACATCCAATTAGAAGTGTGTTTGTGATCATTTTCTATGTATACCAGGCAATAGGAAGCTTTGGCCTTGGTCAGCATTCCGATTTGTCAGCCACTGGGGATTTTATAAATGAAATTAGAATGATTAACTCATTGTTCATTTGGGACTATAAAGGAGTTTTAAATTATCATATACTTCCTTTAAGCTGCAAAGGCAGACTGTGTGACACTCTGGGTATTTTTAGAGGCCTGTTTGCAATGGGGGTCTGAGTTTGGCCTGTAGGATTTATTCATACCCCAGTTTGGAGAGTTTATTTCTAAGAGTGTTTATAATTGATTCTATTTTCTACCCATTCTCCTTAGGGGGAACCTTTTACAAAAGGAGATAAAGGAGATAAAGTAAGTAAATGTTTTATCACTATCTTGGGTTTTCTACTTGATTGATTTGTTTTGCTCTGATTTTCTGGCATGTTTACTTTGGAGTCTAACAAATTTGATTAAATAAGGTCCATGAGATTTTACTTCTTCATCTGTGATTTAAGTCTTTTATTTTGAAAATAAGAAATTTTAAGCCTTGTTAAGTATTGTCATGTGAGGAGACTTTAACATTGGTTTGAGTCTTCTAATACTTTCCTTAACCAATTACTAATAGTAATTGGACATGAATGTTATAAAGACATCCACGTAGGATATCACAAATATAAAATTAAAATGAAAGATACTTTTTTCCCTAAAATTCTGTTAATGGCACAAACTGGATGTATCAAATACATTAATGAGCCACAGAAAATAAAAAAGCAAACTTGTTATAGCCAATATCATTCTTTTTTGTATAACCTTAATTTTGTTGTGATTTTTTTCATTAAGCACATACAACTAAAAGTAGAATCACCAACACATATTACCTTATATTCTATTCTCCCTCATTCCTTCTCTGAAGTTTTAATTCTCTGGGACATGAGATTAATTGGTGGCAAATTATAACTATGTCAGCTAAGTAGAGAATGCAGTGATTGCTAATGGGACATGATAATTACAGTGTCAAAAGTGGCATTGGGGGAAAAATATTATAATGAGGCAAGAAATTAAGAAAGTATTGTTTATTTATTAGTAATAAGTATTTTGAATCATGTTTTAGAATGAACTCTCCTTGATTTCATTATGCCTTCTGTAATTTCCCTTTGTATTGTATGTTAATTAGTAGAAATTCAATGAAAGTATCAGAGATGTCCATCTCCATCTGAATTTAAGCATTACCCATATAGTAATTATTTTATTTACAGGGAGAACCTGGGATAATAGGATCACAGGGAGTAAAGGTAATTTCTGGCATTCTTCAATTTCATCTCCAATCTTAATGAGATTATAAAAATTAAAGCAACATTGATCTTTCCTTTGCCTTACATGTTTAGGGTGAACCTGGAGATCCTGGTCCCCCTGGTTTAATAGGAAGCCCAGGACTAAAGGTATAGAAGAAATAACTAAGATTAATTGGGAAATAATTGGGGAATTATAGCCATTCTGTGTAAAACAATGTACTTTGGTGTACCACTCATTTTCTTCACAGATGCTCTCTGAGACTTTATCCTGTTTCCATGGTGATTTTCCTCCATTGGCTGCATTGATTACACACATAGTAACTGTCTTTGGTTCACAATAGGATTTCTAAACTCTTTTTCAGAGCATATTCACAGTAGCATCCCTAAAAGCTGTAAGAGTAAACACTGTGAGCTAAATGACCTTGAGCTATATTCTTAAAAGGAACAGAATTCAAGATCCAGTTTCTAAACCAAAATTATGCAGCCTTGAGGTGCTTGAGTTTCCCAAATGGGATTCTACAGGAGTGTCCTAAGAAAGCAGCTTTTGGAATGTGCAGGAGAAATTAATGTGATGTGCTCCCAGACAATGGGTAGGGCAAGTTATCCAATTACCACCTGCTCGTGAGAACAGATCCATTAACTAAAAACATCTGGAGACTATCTTGGTAAGCCCAAAGTATATTTCAGTATTACACAGATAAAGTGGGATGGTGGAAAGTTGGTCTTACTATAGGTAAAGATCACATTATGCTTTACAAACTCTCAGGTACAATCTGTCTATTTTTTTTTTTTTTTTTTTTTTTTTTTAGCAAAGCTAAAGCATATACTACCTTTTATTTTAGGGTCAGCAAGGATCTGCAGGCTCCATGGGACCCAGAGGACTGCCAGGAGATGTTGTATGTATAATGTCTTTGATATTTTTGAAATGAAATTGAGACTAGGACATGTTTTAATAAAACATCAACATCTGTTCAAGTAACTGAGATCCCACATTTCCCAAAGATATGGGTCATCTATGCCACTAAAACTATCATACCTAATATCAGGAGCTATTGGGAAGACTAGACCCTTCATATATTCATGTGAGATCTTTTTGAGTATCAGCCTAATAAATTGGTTTTTGGAACTCAGGTTAATTAAATTATCATTTTGGACATGCTTCTCAATGCTGTACCAGCAGTAGAGAAAATTGAAAATGTCAAAAGAACACCAAAAGAGAAAGCAAACATTTTCAATATACATAGATTTTAGTTCAAGTCTCCTTCTAAGGAAGACACTTCCAAAGCTCTATTGTTTTCTGGCCAAAGCCTTCCAAGGAAAGCAATGCTTTTAGCTGAAAATATGTCTGGAGGAAGATCGACAGATTGCATTATAACCTAGCTTTAGTGGACTTAAAATACTCAATGGACCCTTCTATTCATTATCCGCATCAGCTTTGTATTCCTTGAACAAGCCTTCCTAGCCTTCTGACAACTTGGGAGCTGAGAGCTCTCCATCAGTTCACACTTCAGAAAAATAAGAAAAGTCCTTGGCCGTAACTTCTTGGAAACCGATCACTATCTGACTATGATTAGAGTTCCCTTCAGGCCACTTTTAGGATCTCTCCTTTTTTCATGCCCCGGGAACAGCCCCTTGACCTAATGTTCTATTCTCCATTCTCACTGCTTGAGTGTCTCCTATCTATTGGTCGGTGCACATATTCTGCTTGGTACTTTGAACACCCAGTTTATAAAGCAAAGTTTTGTATCACTCCCCTACGCCAACTAATGGGCCACTGTAGGTAAACCTAGTGGACAGATCTTATGAAATAGAGACAATCCTGGTGGCACATGTGGAGCCACAATCCTCAAAAACTGAGATGAAGTGATAGTGGCTAGAGCTATAAAGAGAACAAAATCAAAAGAGAAAGATCCACTGTTTCTAAACATAGTAAAAATACATTTTTCTAGTTACCCTAGAGTCCTCTGAATCATTATGTGATACCACCAACCACCAACCTTCCTCCATGGCAATAATATGGGTGAGACATTCAGTTCAACTTGACTTTAGTTTCTAACCCATGGCATCCAGGTGGCTTCACTTGAAACAACAAATCACGTAGAATCACTAACATTTTTCCAGATCTTAAAGGCAAAATCAATCCAGCTCCTTGTATTAATAGGTTATATGTTAAAATTCCGTTCTCTTGACAAAGATTCACAGATATAGGGAAATGTTATTATAAGAGATGTTCTCATTGCTCTTTCTTATTACCTCTGAGTTTTCTAGGGATTGCCAGGAGAACATGGTATCCCAGGAAAACAAGGCCTTAAAGGTGAAAAGGTATAGTTTACATTTTACTAATTTTATATGTTAAGTAGATAGGAGGAAAAGACAGAGGATCATAAGGAAAATGAAAGGACAGCCCAGGGCTTCTGGGATTGTGCAGGGGACAGACATTCATATTAATTACAATGTAAATGACACCCCCTAGAGTTGTGTGTTTTGGCAGCCCTGGTTCTAGCACAGGAATGCCATGTGGCAAAATGAACTAAGAGATGAAGATATCAGGAGTCTGAAAGTCAAGCTCAGTTACCAATTCTGGTATAACCCTAAGAAGTCTCTTAATCTTTCAGGGTCTGTTTCTTGATATCTACATGGAAACAGTGTATTAACATTGAAAAATTATTGGGGAATAACTTAAACATAAAGATCATCTAGAGAATTTTATTAATAGATACACCCTTTTGTGCATATACATATATATATGTATATATAGACAGGCATATGTTTCGTGATACTGCTAACATAACTAACTGCAAAATCTAAATGCACTGAACAGTAACAGGCATGAATTAAATACTTAATAAATATTATTGAATGAGTTGGTGAGTGAGTGAGTGAGTGAGTGAATCAAGTTTGACTGGTTATGATGACAGCTTAAAACAATGGAAACCACTGCCTCCTTCTCACTTCCATCATGAATCTGAGCATTAAAGTAAGAATGTTACCTTGTTTTCCACAGGGAGATCCAGGTGGGATCATAGGCCCTCCAGGGCTTCCAGGTCCAAAAGGTGAGGCTGGTCCTCCAGGAAAAAGCCTGCCAGGGGAACCAGTAAGTATTAGCCCTTTTATTAATACTTTTCTTGCAAGTTCATTAATTACTACTTGTGGGTTCGTAGTTTCAGATCACAAGTATGGGAATAAGTTTAGGTCTACAAAAAAAGAAAAAAAGAAAACAGAATTACCATTCGACCTAGCAATCCTACTACTGTGTTTCTTTTCCCAAAAGAAAATATATAGTTCTACCAAAAAGGCGCATGCACTCATATGTTCATTGCAGCTCTATTCACAATAGTAATGACATGGAATCAGCGTAGCTACCCATCTACCGTGGAATGGAAAAAGAAAATGTGATACATATAACCATGGAATACTAGGCAGCCATACAAAGGACAAAATCATGTCCTTTGCAGCAACGTGGATACATCTAGAGGCCATTATCCTAAGCAAATTAATGCAGGAACAGAAAACCAAATACTGCATGTTCTTACTTACAAGTGGGAGCTAAACATCGGTTGCACACCAACATAGATATGAGACATGGGGGACGACTGGTGGGGAGAGTGGAAGAGAGTCAAGGTTGAAAAACTGTCAGGCACTATGCTCACTTCCTTGGGTAGCAGGATCATTCATACAATAAACCTCACAACACGCGATTTACCCACGTAATAAACCTATACATGTACCCCGAACCTAAAATAAAAGTGAGGGGAAAAAAATAAATATTCATCTGTTCATCTTATTCTTTTTTCTTGTTTTATTTTTTTGAGACAGGGTCTTAATCTGTTCACCCAGGCTAGAGTGCAATGGTGCAATTATGGATCACTGCAGCCTTGACCTCTGGGATTCAAGTGATCCTCCTACCTCAGCCTCCTGAGCAGTGGAAACTATAGGCGCACACCACTATGCCTGGCTAATTTTTATATTTTTTGTGTAGATGGGGTTTCCTGAGCTCAAGTGATCTGCCAACCTCGGCCTGCCAAAGTGCTGGGATTACTGGCACCTTATTCTTTAAATCAGAGATAAAGCTTCTTAAAAGTCGGATAAGCAAAGGGCTTTCTTCTGAAGAAACTATACATGCATGCATCATTTTGCATATGATTTTGGAAGATCCCTAGGCCCCCTGAATCCTAGGCATGGATTCTGTAGAGATCTATGAATTCCAGTGAGGTATACTGGTTGTAAACCATAGACATTCCTAGGGCAGTATTGCAAAACAGAAAAACTACCTGAGATTTCCCTTCTGGAGGTTTTGCAGGTATCACCATGGTTTGCCATTTGCAGAAAACATCTTTGTGACCCAGGCTGCTCCCAGGACATTGAAAACTGGACTGATGGAAAATCTAAATAACCAATATTTTTATAATATGTTTTAGGTGCCTTTGTTTCTCATCTTTGAACTTTTTATGTTATTTAATAATAATATTTTTCAATATCAGATGCCTCATTTTAGAAATAAAAACCTTTTGTATTTTAAAACAACTATACAAAATCTATAACTTATTGAAATTTGTACTCCCTGTTCCTTATTCTTTTATAGAAAAAAATTTATTCAAGTGATATGAAGAGTGATGAAACATATTTTAGTTGTAACTTCTAAGGTGTTTGTAACCTTTCTAGAAGAAGTTATGTATTAATGTATTTTTTCTTTTAGGGATTAGATGGAAATCCTGGAGCACCTGGTCCACGTGGGCCAAAGGTATGCAAATATTATAGTTAATTTTTAAGGAATTAATAATTAACAATATATAGTGGAAAATAATTATGTCTCTTGAGCCTAGCACTAACAGAAGCTTCTCATTTCACAGGGTGAAAGAGGACTTCCAGGTGTTCAAGGTTCCCCAGGGGACACAGGCTCACCAGGGGTAGGAATTCCTGGCAGAACAGTAAGTGAAATTCAGTCATGTCCTTGTTGATTCCAATATCATGAAATAAAATCCAGTGTCAAATTTTAACTAGGAGAAAAGAATAGAAAGGTCAGAGGAGGAAATACAAATACACACTATCCAGAGAGGATTGATGGGCATTAAGGTTGTATCACTTAAGCACAGAGACAGTACACACTGTTTGTTTATTAACTTACAGATGCTTCTCACACATACACTAAATTTGGAATAGAAGCAGTTATTTAACCCTCACACTTCCATTCTATATATTAAAAAGCACACATGAATGTTTGTAAGATGGTAAGAATGCCCAACATTAGGTCATTATACATTAAAGCTTGTTTTTAATTAAAACAAGAAGTTAATATTTAAAGTGGATGGAGTATGCATAAGTGAAATGACACCAAAAAGGCCTAAGTAATGTCTTCAGAGTGAAGAGATGGTGTTTTCAATAGTGAAAACAAATAATAGGCAGTTTTTAAAGTATTTAAACTATAAGGACAGAGCCTAGAACAGCCTCTATTAATAATGACTGCTATAACCACATTGTAGACCAAATAACAATAAATTATAAAATTTTCATTTACTGCAAAAAAAGATTTTTGAACAAGAAAAGTGGAAATAGATGGTTATTCTAATGACATTAATTTAGAAAACTGGACTTTGGTGTAATAAACTAGCTTTTTTCCTACTATGCTCTTAACATTCAACATAATACAATTCTGACACCAGATGTGTGGGGGTTTTTTTTCCATCAATTCTCCAATGGATATAAACTGGATGTTCTATTAGGCAATTCATTTCTGATACTATCTAACTGGAGTTAGAGTCAGATCCCACAAAACTGACCCCTACTTCAGATGCCAACTGCATATCTGGGCCTTCATCACTTCTGTCCAGCCAGCTGTAAGTTGGGAGTTCCTATGACCCCCACATCAGGTTCTATAGTTTGCTGGAGTGGTTCACATAATCAACTAATGCTTTCTTACATTTACTGGTTTATGATATCAGTAAAGGATATGCTAAAGGGTACAGTTGAACAGTCAGAAGAAGAGATACAAAGGAAGAGGTCTGAAGGGTCCCTGAGTGTAGGAGCTTCGGTTGGGGTGTGTCATGGAGTTGGGAGTTGGGGTGTGTCACTATCCTGACATGGGTGTTTTTACCAGCCTAGAAGCTCTCTAAACCCCATATTTTGGGATTTTATAGAGGCCTCATCATGTCAGTAAGATTGATAATTAACTATATTTCCTGCCCCTCACCCCTCTTCAGAGAATGTGGGGTGGGCTGAAAGGCTAAGCTTCTAGCTGTGGCTTGGTCTTTTTGATAATCAGCTCCTATCCAGAAGCCCACTGAGTGTCACCTCATTAGGACAAAAAAAAGCTCTCCTATCACCCAGAAAAGCCAAGGAATTAGGAGCTCTGTGTCAGGAACCAAGGCCAAAAAACAAGTATTAGAACAAAAGTTTCTCTTAGCAACCTACTGTTAAGGAATTGGTGAGGTTTTCAGGAGCTCTGTGCCAGGAACTGGGGGCAGAGACCAAATATTATTGTATCACAATATGATATCCTTATATTGAAGTTACCATGAAAAAGTTAAAAGAAAACATAAGTAGTGAAGGGTTATGTTGTGTGTGATGGCTTTCTGATTTGCCAGGGCAAGAATGTAAAAGACCATTGGAGATGGAATTAAACAAAGTAAGAACTTGTATCAGAAAATTATTAGGGGCTCGACACAATGGCTCATGCCTGTAATCCAGCACCTTGGGAGGCCAAGGCAGGCGGAACACTTGAGGTCAGGAGTTTGAGACCAGCCTGGCCAACATGGTGAAGCCCCATCTCTACTAAAAATACAAAAATTAGTCAAGCATGATGCCTGTAATCCCACCTACTCAGGAGACGGAGGTAGGAGAATCGCTTGAACCCAGGAGGCGGAGGTTGCAGTGAGCCGAGATTGTGCCACTGCACTCCAGTCTGATGACAGAGTGAAACTCCATCTCAAAAAAACAAAAAAAGAAAAAGAAAGAAAATAAAATTATTAGGGAAGTGATGGTGGTTGAAGAAAAAAAATCACTCAGGAACACAGGATAAATAGAAAGGTAGCAAAAGTAGCTTTGACAAGAGCAGTGATATGAATCTTTTTTTTTTTTTTAATAAGAAGGGCAAAGTCAGTGAGCAGTTACTCCAGTCAACTGCTAGAAACCAGCTCTTGACTTACTTAGATTGCAAATTCCTTATGCAGAAGTTCATGGTTACATAAGAGTGGTACAACTAACATGATTAAGTTCCCCAAAAATCTCCCAGCCTCATTTTATTTATCTGAAATTCTAATTTTCTAGAAGTAGAAAAAATAATTGATTAATATTTTACTTCCTACTCCTGTCACCAAACACTGGTTCTGGCAATTTCATTCAAGAGATAAATGACTCAAAGTAGAAAGCAGAAAAGAAGCCCCAAGTCAGTTATGCCTGTGGGCGGTCAGTTTCTGACAGATGGAATTTGGATGCATTCTTTGTGCCCTCATGAATGTGCAGTGACAGATTATGGTAATGAGATAGATGTCCCAGGTTTCTGAGCAAAATCATGTTGATGTTTCCAGCAGCAAGTATCTGATTAAGCATTCACCTACGACCTGAAAGTCTTGGCCGACTTTGCAGTTTTCCATGTGTGACTGGTGGCAAACCCTGTTGTCCCTCTAAGTACATTACAATGCTTAGTCTTTTATCTCACTTGGATAATTTAGGACATTCTTGGTGGAATTTTGATAATAAAATCTCATTTTACTCAGGGCTCCCAAGGACCAGCTGGAGAGCCAGGTATTCAGGTAAGCTACTTAACTAATTTTTTAGCACAGAAAAGCCAGCTTACTTACTTGGGGGAAATGACTGAAAGACCATCCTCATAAGTAACTTTTAATTTACCCCCTTTTCCAGGGTCCTCGAGGTCTTCCTGGGTTGCCAGGAACTCCAGGGACTCCGGGAAATCATGTAAGGACTTTCTTTATCTACCCTCCCCCATTTTCATCTTGCACCTGTGCCAACATGCAAAGATTGAACATGGATACCTCTGTTTTCAGGGAGCTCCAGGGAGGGATGGAAAGCCAGGCCTGCCAGGCCCCCCAGGTGACCCGGTATGTAGACAGAACTTGTCTGATTTATGTATCTTAAATGCACTCCAAAGCCAAACAGCCTACCAAGCAAGTTTTGCTGTCCAAACTAATTAGAATGCTTGGTGACTGCTTGGTGATGTTGTTTATCCCCATTATTTTGTCGAAGGAAAAAAAATTCAGGCTGGGTCATCGTTTCTGTGTGTGTGATGAATACTTATTTCCTAAGGGTATAATTCAACTGTACAATTTTGCCCCAGGCTGAGCCTTGGCATATAATGTCTTAATCCCATTGAAAAATGAGATAAAATATATCGCCATAATTTCTATGCTTTCTAATGCTAGTGGCTAAATGAATTTCATTTTTCTAAATGAAATTTTTTCAGGTAAGTTACCTACAATATGGTACAGAGCCATTGATTCTGTAGCTTTAAAATGTTGTAATGATTAAATTATGAAAACTGGCTTGAGTAGGCTCTTAAAAAATGAGTTTAGGCACTAAATGTGTGTTCCAGAGTTTTATTTTAGGTTAAACCTTGTTTTGAGCAATAGTGAAATATCTTTAAAAAGCTTCAGACTCGGCAGTTATAATTTGAGAGGCCATATGGTACATGACATTGTATTAAGAATCTTGTATAATAAAATCCAAATCTGGCTTCTCACTTCTAAGTTTCACAAATACTTTCTGCCTCCCACAGTGTTTGGGCCTTATGTGCCTTTATAAGCTATGCGCAGAAGCATATTTTGGCATTACTTTAACACCACTGTTGAGTGAATCACTAGTGTGTTTTTTCTGGGAATCTTGCAGAGTCTTACTTGGGTTTACACAGTGTCTTTCTGAAAGAACATCTTAAGACATGGCCAAAATGGGACCCAAGTTCCTTCAGTGTTTACCTATCACTTAAGCCAACTGTAGGTTCTTTTGAACTTTCATGAGAAACAACTTTAAGGCAAACTTATGTGGTACTTTTCATATTTCTCAACAGCCTGATAATGTGTTTTCCAGAGGAGTGATTTTCTTTTAATAAATAATTTATCTTTATGTATTATTTAAAACCAATAATATACTAGGGATGGCATAAAGGTTGCCATGAAAATATAAAATACAGGTGCACAGTCAAAACTGCGATATGTGTGTTTGCACATTCATGAGAGAAGAATAGTGAATATTTTTCAAAAATTGTTCTGAATTCTGTCAGTGCTATGTGTACATTTCTTGATATGGAACATAATGTTAAGCCAATGATTCTGAAGTGAGACATTAGGAACCACATGGCATTTTAAGGAAAAATATCTACATGGTACTGTATGTTTATATTGTTATTTTATTCATATATAAATACATATATTTGGTTTTATCTTCTTAATCACAGATTGCACTTCCTCTCTTGGGAGACATCGGTGCTTTGCTCAAGGTACTCTGTTGCTGTGTAAGAAATTGCATGTTAATTTCCAGGAAAAATCAGAAAGAAAATATTTAGCAGAAATTGAGTCAATTGCTTAGCTGGAACTACAATTCAATTCTTAAATGGCAGGACATCTTTAAGATAGGAAAATAAACATGTGTCTTTATATATCTTGTGCCATTTATCGTAATCCTTTCACTCTCTTCTTCTTTAGCACTCTCTCACTTTCGGTGGGGTAGTGGTGGAGGGCAGGGGGTAGGATAGTTATGAATTGGCTACAGGGAAGGAATTGTATCATTAGCACCCTGGAGTAGATTATTCTTTTCTCTGGAGGAATATCTTTCTCTTAATGGGTGTTGATCCACGCTGGCTGGTGAAACCTAAACCTTCTCACTGTATCTGTCATGGTCAGTCCCAAGATGAAAATCAGTACTGTTCTATAAACAGCCACTTACAAGGCTGAATTTTGATGTCATGGGATTTTACAAAATTCTAGTCGACAACTGCCCTAACACCTGTTACTCTGTTCAATAAAAATCATCTCTACCTATTATCATCTCAGGGAATTAATCTTGCTACCTTTTTGTTTTTTTTCCTCTAACACTTCCCTGTATTTCATCAGTAAAACAGATGGGGGGAATGATAATGGTATATATTTAAGGGTAGGTATTTGCATGTTTTTGCCTGGTATGCCAAGTAAGACTGAGTGAGCCCACATGAAAATCAGGCCCATGACTTTATACTGAAACACTATGTGTTGTATTTGTCTTTGTATGAATGGACATTGTGTATGTGTAAACACACACACACACACACACACACACACACACAGACTTTAGTTAGATATATATGATTTAGTTTGTATTTCTAGCATTTAGCTCAGTGATTTACACAATTATCAGCACAATAGTAAGCAGGAAAAAATATTTGTTTAATTGAATTCAAAAGACTTGAATTGTCTTTTGATATACATTTGTAAGGTAATTGGAGTTTTGGGAATAGATATATAAAAGCAAGTATAAATATGAATATAAATATAAAAATATATTAAAGGAATTTCTAAGACCTCCAAAAGCCAGCAGTTTTTATAAACCGGAGAAGAATATTTGTGGGGATTTTAGGAAAATCTTATATTTACTGAGTTAAAATTACATCCCAGTCAATACGCCACTTTACTTACATCCTCTCATTTAATTTCCATAATAATCTTATGAGTTCAGGCTGTTGCAGCATTCCTACTCTATAGATGAGAGACCCAAAGTTCTCAGCAGTTAAGCAACTTTTTCAGAGTCACAGAGAAAGTAAATGTAACATTAACACAGAAACATAGGTCCTCAGATATTAAGTCTTAGATTCTTTACAAGACAGTGGTGTTGGAAATAGGATTGCAGCAGTTCTATCGTTTCAGAATACTTAGGGTTCTTTAAGGATGAGAGACTTGTATGCTTTAGTAGAAATGAATATACTGGTAGAATATGGGATCTCACAGAACAGATAAAAGAACCATGAATAGGATGAATAGGCTCTGATAGGAAGCGGAACCAGTGTTTCTGGGCTCTCAGAAGTGGAACTAACTGACAGTCTCGCCCAGGAATCACCCCTCTAATGAATGTGCTCTGCCGTTGCTCCAGTCCCTGCATCGTCTCACCCAGGTTCTGAGTCCGTAAAGAACAGGATATCTTGAGTGATACTCTCCACAAACTGTATACAGTAGAGGAAAAGGGAGGCACATAGTTCCCCCAAAAAAATCCAAATATAGGAATTCAGATTGTACAGTGGATATGCCAGGCCAATGTAATAACATAATGTTAAATCCTGATCCTGTTACCCAGTACATTAACTCTGTCTCTCTCTGCCTTGATTCTTTAGCCAATTTGATCATCCTGCTTTCTGTTTTCAAAAATTTCTTTGATTAAAATATTAAAAAGAACTGGCATAACTCTAGGCCCCTTCAAAGGCCATCTTCTAGATTAATCAGTATATCAACCCCTCTTTGAATGACATTGTGTGTTGGTTAATAATTGATGCATCTTTATTCTTTTCATGAGAAAATCTTAAGACATTTTTCCAAGAATATTAGTAAAACTCAGTTTTTTAAAAAAATTTACCATTCTGGTAACCCAAAGAAAATGAAAGCAGTTTCAAATGACTCTTAAAAATTATATTGGTAATAATGATTACCATTTTTCAGTGTTTTACTAAGACGGTCAATTGAATAATCTATTCTGAAATGTCACTCCATATTGATATGCCAAAGTTTTATACCATATTGAAATGCCATGTTTGTATCTGCAGATAATTTTCTTTTTAATAGTTTTTGAAATATGGAAATCCTTTTGTTTCTCTTAAGTTCTCAAGTGTCCCATTATCTTCATAGTTTTTCAAATATCAGTAATAGTTATATAAATATATATATTTAACTCCCCTATCAACACATTATCTCTGTCAAATAAACCAGGTGATAAAATTAGCCTGGGAAAGATTGCACATAACTCTAGCTTCTTTTTATATATTCAGACTCTAAGAAAGACCACCATGAAGAGAGCTGTTTAACCCAGCATTTTTGAGATGATTTGCCTCATGTATTTGTCAGGGTTCCCTAGAGGGACAAAACTAATAGGATAGATGTATATATGAAAGGGAGTTTATTTTATTTTATTGTTTGTTTGTTTGTTTATATTTTTTATTGTACTTTAGGTTCTGGGGTACATGTGCAGATCATGCAGGATTGTTGCATAGGTACATACATGGCAATGTGGTTTGCTGCCTCCATCCCCCCTTCACATATATCTGGCATTTCTCCCATGTTATCCCTCCCCAACCTCCCTACCCTCTGCTGTCCCTCCTCTATCCCCCCCAACAGACCCCAGTGTGTGATGCTCCCCTCCCTGTGTCCATGTATTCTCACTGTTCAACACCTGCTTATGAGTGAGAACATGTGGTGTTTGATTTTCTGTTCTTGTGTCAGTTTGCTGAGAATGATGGTTTCCAGATTCATCCATGTCCCTACAAAAGTCATGAACTCATCATTTTTTATGGCTACATAGTATTCCATTGTGTATACATGCCACATTTTCCTTGTCCAGTCTATCATTGTTAGGCATTTGGGTTGGTTCCCAGATCTTTGCTATTGTAAACAGTGCCACAATGAACATAGGTGTGCATGTGTCTTTATAATAGAACAATTTATAATCCTTTCGATATATACCCAGTAATGAGATTGCTGGGTCCAATGGAATTTCTATTTCTAGGTACTTGAGGAATCGCCACACTGTCTTCCACAATGGTTGAACTAGTTTACACTCCCACCAGCAGTGTAAAAGCATTTCTATTTCTCCACACATCCTCTCCAGCATCTGTTGTTTCCAGATTTTTTAATGACCGCTATTCTAACTGGCTTGAGATGGTATCTCAATGTGGTTTTGATTTGCATTTCTCTAATGGCCAGTGGTGATGAGCATTTTTTCATGTTTGTTGGCGTCATATATATCTTCTTTTGAAAAGTGTCTGTTCATGTCCCTTGTCTACTTTTGAATGGGCTTGTTTGTTTTTTTCTTGTAAATCTGTTTTAGTTCTTTGTAGTTTCTGGATATTAGCCCTTTGTCAGATGGGTAGATTGCAAAAACTTTTTCCCATTCTGTTGCTTGCCGATTCACTCGAATGATTGTTTCTTTTGCTGTACAGAAGCTTTGGAGTTTAATTAGATCCCATTTGTCTATTTTGGCTTTTGTTGCCATTGCTTTTGGTGTTTTAGTCATGAAGTCCTCGCCTATGCCTATGTCCTGAATGGTTTTGCCTAGGTTTTCTTCTAGGGTTTTTATGGTGTTAGGTCTTATGTTTAAGTCTTTAATACATCTGGAGTTAATTTTAGTGTACGGTGTCAGGAAGGGGTTCAGTTTCTGTTTTCAGCACATGGCTAGCCAGTTTTCCCAACACTATTTATTAAACTGGGAATCATTTCCCCATTGCTTGTTTTCGTCAGGTTTGTGAAAGATCAGATGGTTGTAGATGTGTGGCGTTGCCTCCAAGGCCTCTGTTCTATTACATTGGTGTATATCTTATCTCTGTTTTGGTACCAGTACAATGCTGAAAGGGAGTTTATTAAGGAGAATTGACTCACACGATTACAATGTAAAGTCACATGATAGGCTGTCTGCAAGCTGAAGAGCAAGGAAACCAGTAGTGGATCAGTCCAAGTCCCAAAACCTCAAAAGTAGAGAAGCTGACAGTGCAGTCTTCAGTCTGTGGCCAAAGGCCTGAGAGCCCCTGGCAAACCACTCGTGTAAGCCCAAGAGTCCAAAGCTAAAGAACTTAAAATCATGTTTTAGGGCAGGAAGCATCCAGCGCAGGAGAAAGATGAAAGCCAGAAACTCAGCAGGTCAGCCCCTTCCACCTTCTTCTGCCTGCTTTATTCTAGCCTCACTGGCACCGATTAGATTGTACCCACCCAGATTGAGAGTGGGTCTGCCTTTCCCAGTCCATCAACTCAAATGTTGATCTCCTTTAGCAACACCCTCACAGATACACTCGGGAACAATGCTTTGCATCCTTCAATCCAGTCAAGTTGACACTCAAATATTAACCATCACACCTCATAAGCTTTTCAGTATCATGCAGAATTAGTGTTCCAAGGAGCCTATTTTTGAAAATCAGATTTACACTGCTATTTATTAGGTCGAAAATATTGAACTTGAATGGCCATAGGCCTTCTTGCCAGCTCCTTATCAATGGCAAGCTTCACTTCCTTTTCATGTTTAAAGATTCTTCCCTTTAAAGAAAATGATAGAGAATAGAAACTTAGGTTGTCCTACCTTCTGTCAGCTGTTAACTATCTCCCCCACTCAGTGGCCCTTATTCTCTTCCTTTCTTGGTCATATTCTTATTCCAACAATTTATTTAAAATAAGCCTAAATAGAGCTTTTCACACACTCTTTCTTTAGCTGTGTGATGAGAGTTATGTTTATCTTATGAGCTCAGACACTTGAAGTCAAGCCTTCCCAGATTAGCTAAAGGTTACAGAGAAGGCAATAGAGAGGTAATTCCACTTAGATTTCCTATTGTCACTTGGATTTGACCTAGGAGTCAAGATCCAAGTCAGTCAAGTAATTATTTCTCTCGAGTGCCTCCACTGACAAAATGTTAGTAAAATGTATGTAGTTGGAGAACTAATTTTGCTCCCAAAAGGACAAATCCTCTCTTCACAATTTTTTGTTGTTTTTAAAATGATTTATGCTATAGGTTGTATGAATTCTGAAATCTTGCTAGGTTTCTAAACTTTATTACCACTCCCTTTTAAAACATTCTGCTAAACAACTGAACCTCAGTTTTTGTTCTCGACTTATGTGTCTTTTCCTTATTTATTTGGAATTTTCTATTTAGGTATCATTGAAGACATGTTTTTAAAATAGAAAGCTTGTCAATATCATAAACAGATATCATTGATGAGCTTTGTAAAGAGTTTTTACCTTACAAAAATTAATGCTTTTAAATGGGATAAATCAAGTTTTCTGAAAGCAGAGTGACCTAGCAATTGCTATATCACTCATCTCTGACAAAGGTTCAAGAAAAACTTTACATCATGTAAAACCTCACTTTTATAGATGGCTTTTATGATTCTCTCAGTAACCTTATCTTTATACTCATTAGAATTTCTGTGGCAACTGCCAAGCCAGTGTCCCAGGGCTGAAAAGCAACAAAGGAGAAGGAGCAGGCACTGGTGAGCCTGGAAAGTATGATTTCATGACCCAGAAGGTGAGAAACCTGGCTGAGTTTTTAGGAACCCTGTAGGTTACATGTAGTGCATCCACTCAATTCTGTTCTTCCTCTGTCCTGCAGGGTGATATAGGGCCACGGGGTCCTCCAGGAATCCCAGGCAGAGAGGGACCAAAGGTAAGGAATTCTCTCTTCCATTTTCCCCTGTGGAACCCTCAATTCAGTGTGAAAAAAGGAACCCCATTTAAAAATATACAACTTTTAAAATACATATGTGTGTGTGTGTGTGTGTGTGTGTGTACATATATATATATGTAGAGAGAGAGAGAGAATGAGAGAGAGAGAGAGAGAAAGTGAGGTAAAAGCCACTTGCAAATGTTGCCATTTATTTGTTCCCTGGCCCTGTCCAAATTACATGCCCAAGTGTTCTTATAAAAGATTTTTTTTTCATTTCCAAAAGATAAGAGAAAATGATTGCATGTGCTAGCTGAATGTATTGTCTTTTTAGGGAAGCAAAGGAGAGCGGGGCTACCCTGGGATACCTGGGGAGAAAGGCGATGAGGTAACAGATTCTTTCCTGATTATATAGTCCTAATATCAATTCTCTTTACATAGCTCAACAGAGTAAAAATGTTAATTTTTGCGTAGTTCAGATCTAATGCTAGAACCAATAAAAACATAGACCACTTAGAACTTTTAAAATGTTGACATGCTTATGTTTATTACCAATGGTCCACTTTTTGAGACAAAGAAATTAAGGCACAAAGTTAATATGTCAATTACAATTTTTCTGTTTTCATTTAGCAGATAGCAATTCCAGCTCTCTCAAAACAAAAGTAAGGGAAAGGGGGAAGGAAAATTTACTCAAAAGACTCCCAGGGTAGCTAAGAGATTTAAAGGAATAGTTGGACAACCAGCCTAGAAGTAAGGGCAGCTCAAGAACCCAACAGAGCTTCCCTTGGTAGCCCTAAACTATGATTCAACTTCAGCGACCTTGGATTGTCTGTTTCTTTGCTCAGCTTTCAAATCCTTGGCAGAAAAAAACTATCAGAAGAATCTTATTGTTCTAGTTTATATCAGCTGCTCACCCTCTGGATTAAGGTTCCAAGTCCAATGTGCTTTTGAGATAATAGTATAATTTTTTGACTCTAAGCCATGGTGATGCTCAGGACATCATTTTTTTCCTACGCAATTCACATTAACTCTTAGAAAAACCAATTAGAATGATGAATTGCTGTTAGTTTAAACAGTTTTGAAATTAATAATTCTTAATGAAAGTAAGTAAGCCATCTGGCATATATTAACCTTGATGTTATTGTGGAAAAATAAAGAAAATCTATTTTTCTAGGTGGAGTTATATTTTACATTGCCAGTTATCATCCTGTATTATTGTTTCTAATTAATATTGCTTGTATTCTAGAAAACTTTGAGGTTTGATTTTTTCCAAAGTTAAAAATTGAATACCAACACATACAATATTTATTTTCATCCATAAATAAAACATAATCTTCAAAATAAGTTATTGTGCTTTTCCTTCCTCATGTTCCACAGAAAGTTTTACTAAAGTACAAGCATAATAACTGATTTTAATAGTCCAACAGCTTTTAACTGCCTCCACTCAAAAGTAGGCTTTAAAGGCAATTGAGAAGGTAGTAACAAAAAGATCAGGAAATAATTGGAATTCAGGTTTTTTATAAGTTACTCTAAGTTAAATTTACTAGAAGTTAATTTTCATTGATTCTGCAGGGTACTTTGCTCTTTTGGTGAACTGAAATCCATTGTTAATATTCCTCCACACTTTAATGGGCTTTTTCTTTGGTACCCCTCATAAATTCTAACACAGTTCACAAAATTTTGCGCAATAATTGTTACATGGGGGGTTTCAGCTAGTTCAGAAGATTCTTTTCCATTGTTTCTTCATATCACGTGAATGATATGAATAAATCTGAAGTAACCTATTGACTCGTTTAGGCCTTGTAGAGGGAACAAGGTAGTGCAGCTTTTCCTCTAAGAGATGGGAAATAATGAATATAATCTTGTCTTCTATTTGGTCTCAGATATTATTTGAAATTACAGTTTGTTGATTTGCCAAAGTGAATAAAGCTTTGACCAAAAACATGTGAATTTCCAACTGACCAATAAACTATCCCATTTCAACATACAATATGAACATAAGATCTAATCTTATGAAATCTCAAATGTCTATTGTACTCTTAGTGGAAAAGATACAGAGAGATACCCCATCTCTTTAAGCCTTCTAATTATTATGTCTTTAATCTGTTTGGGAAATGAGAGGGAGGAATTGTCTGCTTGTTTATTACTCTTAGAAAAGCAACATTTTCTTCCACATTTTTCACAGACGTTGTTGCACAGCTTAAGGTAGCAATTTGGAAGATGCTAATAGAACACATGCTAACCTTTGATAGATTTCTTGCTTGAAATGCAAGTATTTCTATAATATTTTAGGATAATAATTGATAAATTAGACATGAAAAGTATCATCAGCCAGATATTATAGCAACAGAAAATATTCTTGGTAGAAACTGAGCTAGGACTTGCAAAATCAAAATATCAGAGAAGGGTAAGAACATAGCTCCAGTAATCTCTGAACAGCTCTGCAATAAATTTTAATTTGTATTTTAGTTTGGCACTATATGTTAAATTAACTGGCCTACTCTTTAATATGTATTTGTCTTCTTTAATGACCATCTTGTCTTCTGAAATTATCTTATTGCCCTTTATGCATCCATAGTAACTTTTACTTTTACTACAGAATTTCAGTTTTTTCAGAGAAAGACTGCTGAGAATGATTTTTTATTTATGGACTGAGGTTTATTTTAAAGTTTAATGTGGTCATCAAAGGTTAATGAATCCCAAGCTTATAAATTAGACTACCTAAAAACTCACTCAGCATCTCTGGACTGATTCAGTGTTGAGACTAAAAGTAGCAAAAAAAGGAATATATATATATACATATATATATATATATGTATATATATATATATATATATATATATATATAATGCATGTACATGTAGAAAGAATTTAATGGAAATATGGGTATTTTGAGATAAAGAATTTCTGGTATAATAGTTATAATCTCCAGTCATTTACAAGTGCCATTATCAATGGAAATGTTTTTTACTTTGCATTTATAAACCTGTATACAAGTTAATTTTAGGGAAATAAAAAGAATGAGTTCCACATACAGATATGTACAGCCTGCACATGCACACATGTCCATGTACACACGCATGCACGCGTGCACACACACACACACACAGACATACATGGTACTGCCAATGAGATTGATAAAATAATTTTGGAGAAAAAGTATGTCAACATTCTTTAACACAAACACACACAAGATTTTGCCCAAGACTTATGACATAAGGAATTCTAACATGTTCGAGTAAAATTTTTAAGCATTTCTTCACATCATGTCACATGAATAAACCTGAAGTAACAAATGATGCCATTTGGCTTTGAATAGACAAACCTGGAAGAACTTGGTCCTTGATCTCACTGATTCAAAGAACCTTGATCCAGCTCACAGTCCTATAGAATGCTCATAATCAATATGCAGTAAAATTTCCATGGTCACGTCATCTAATATTTACAAAATATTTGAAAATTCATATATCATAATCGTAAAAGGTGAAAGAATTGTATCGTGACAAAGAATGGTATGACAACATAAAAGGAATACTCAGTAAAAGAGACTAAATCCTGAAAGAGTGGAATCATTCAATCTAGAACTTGATGTATATTGCAGGATTATCTGAAATAACAAAGGGGTACTTTAAAATATTTTTTTTTTCATTATAGAAGTGATCTCAGTTCACTATGGAAAATTGGAAAAATACACAAAAGCATTAAAAGATAAAATTTCTCCCTATTCCCACTACCCAATATGGACTTCTGGTAATAATGTCATGGTCCACAACTGTATTAGTCCATTTTCGCACTGCTATAAAGAACTTTCCTGTGACTGGGTAGTTTATAAAGAAAGAGCTTTAATTGACTCACAGTTCCACATGTCTGGGAAGGCCTCAGAAAACTTATAATCATGGCAGAAGGTGAAGAGGAGGAAGCACCTTCACAAGGCAGCAGGAGAGAGAGCAAAGGAGGAACTTCCAAACACCTATAAAACCATCAGATCTTCTGAGAACTTACTACCATGAGAACAGGACGGGGAAAACTGCCCCCATAATCCAATCACCTCTCTCCCTCTACATGTGGGGATTACAGTTTGAGATGAGATTTGGGTAGCGACACAGAGCCAGATCATATCAACAACACCTCATCTATAAATTCCAAAATGAAAGACTCAGAAAACCCTGGAAATGTTTCCTAAATTTGGCTTTGTTTCCCAAGCAAATTTTTTTGGCAGCCCAATCTGGCCTAACTCTCATGGAGCTTGTCTATTCCACTCTGTTAGAGTATCATGTTTTGCCACAGAAATATTTGTGTGTTTATTAGAGGGTACGGCTTCAGGCACCACTGGCAGTGTTACATAATATTTAGTGTGTATATCATGTTACCTATGAAATGAAGTATATCATGTTATCTATGAAATTCTGCCAGATCAGAAAGCAGTCTGTGATTAAGCTAGTCTGTTTGAAATAGAAATTGCATATAAAAGAGGATTCTATTTTTTATTTATAATTTTTTGCACTAAAAATTTATATTTTTGAAATTTAAAAGTTTCTGATAAAACTTTTATCTATTTGTCATGATAAAATAATAAAAGTCTGTATGTATCATTCCCATCTTTTAGGAAGTACATCTACAATTGTTTAAAAATTTAGACCCTGTGCTACAAATCTTATAAGATTTGTGACTTTTATTTTTTCATGTTATCTAACTTTTCTAAAACATAATTTTAATAATTGCAAAATATTTCTTGAAAAAGGTGAAAGATTTATGCAATCTGAAGAGAAGCCAGAATATTCATATTATAAATTGTATGTAACTTATTTAACAATATTCTGTTGTTGGCAAATGTATCAAAGTAACAAAACTAATTAGCTAAGTGAGCTAATCTTGCCAGTTCTTCCTTGATATATAAATGTATCAGCATCTTAAATCCTAGCCAGTATAATTAGTGCTATTCTACAAATCTAAGGAGAGGAGGGAGGAGAAATCTATTCATTATTATGCTTAAGCCATTAAAGGGTTCCAAATTTAAACTCACCAATGAGCCAAATTTCTTATTATAATAAACTGATGAGCTAAAATAAATATTATATCATAAAACATATTACATTTTTCCCTAGCTGAATGAAGCTTCGGTGTAGTCATATATTTCTTCGATTGCACTGCCAATCTAAAATTTGTATTTCCATGTTTTACCAGTACAAGATTCTTAGATACTACTGCTGATGGAATGGCTCTGTAAAATCAGAAATTCTCTATGAATCACCAGATTAAATTATGTTTGCTACAGATTCCATGTCGTGGCATTTTAATTCACTCTTCTTACTCCTTAAAGCTGAGTATTTGCACATATTCTTACTTATAAGTGGGGGCTAAGCTATGAGTACACAAAGGCATACAGAGTGATATAATGGACGTTGGAGCCCCCAAAGCACTGAGTATAGACGAGGGGTGAAGGATGAAAAACTACCTGTTGGGTAGTGTACACTACTTGGGTGATGGGTGCACCAAAATTGAGGACTTCACCATTATACAAATTATCCAGGTAACCAAAAATCACTTGCACCCCTAAAGAAAAATTAATATTTTTGAAATTTAAAAATTAGGAAAAAAAGGGTATTTGATTTGTATATGACATACATTATGTTTCTCAGTTAGCTAAATATGTGTTTAATGTTCAGTGGTCAAAGTATTTGATTAACTAAAATGCCTTCTTCCCAATGATAGATTTTATGGTAGGAACTATCTTTTCCAGGGTCTTCAAGGAATTCCAGGCATTCCAGGTGCTCCAGGCCTGACTGGACCCCCTGTAAGTATTTGTTAAAACAATTCTACCCACAGATCATATCTGCTGAGACAATGCAAGGTGAATTGATTTTCTTTATTGCCGTTTGTTTTCTGTGCCTCTATGTAGTTTGTCCAGCTATTGCCTAGACAAGCACCCTCATCCAAGCTCTCAGATTTTCATTTAGTATTACTTAAGGCTGCTCAGTATCCTGGGTACTTGCAAGAAAATTCCACCAGATCGGAAAGCAGTCTGTTATTAAGCTAGTCTGTTTGAAATAGAAATTGAATATAAAAGAGAACTCTATTTTTTATTTATAATTTTTTGGCACTAATCTTTATAAGAGATAGTCAAATGGCACCACAAACTGAGAATTTATTTTCTAAAGGAAAAAAAAGTGTGCTATGGATTATCAGATTTAATTTATTTTTATTCCTATGTATAAATTCAAATACCTCTGTTTTAGTCAAGACTTTTACTGCCCCTCAAACATACCATCAAGGCCTTTGTGTCTTTCACTGTCTTGTTTTCCTAGAACAGAATCTCTTTTCCTTTTGCCAAACACAATCTCTCATTCAAACAGAGTTTAATTCTAGAGTTGCCAGATAAAATACAGTGCATGCAGTTAAATTTGAATTTCCGATAAACAAATAATTGTTTAGTATAAGCTCATCCCAAATATTGTGTTTTTATTTGCTAACTCTGGCAACCCAACACATGCTTCAATTTCTCTACCTCATCCTTTCTTAGAGTTCCTATGCTGATAGAGTCTTTACTACACCAATAAAAATGAAATTATACTTTTTAATGTTTTGAAATATGGATTTGCTATAATTAAAGTTGTGTCATGTATGCTTTCACCACAGTTATATAGAACAAACCTGGCTTAAAATTGTACCGTAAAATTAAAAGTGATGAAAAAGAGTTGTGAAAGAAATCATGAAAATTATAGCTAACTCTGTTCCCCAAGGATTAAAATTAAATTTATTTTTCAGTGGTAAAATGCAGATCACATAACTCAATATGCATACTGTTAATTCTGCTGTCTTGAAGTATTTAAAATGGTGATCTCTACCAAAACTATAGCTCATTTAGGAAGGCATAATGTTATGTAAATTGCCATTTAAACGGCAAGACTAGATTCTTAAATGTATCAAAGGTTCCAATTAAGGTCATTAAATGTGATTGACCAAGGTGAAAAAGAGACCACAAATACAAATTTTACCCTTCCAAGGGCTTATCAGCAGGATACAGCTGCTGTATCAACCAGAAGAAATATAAGCTTTTAGGGTTTATTTAATTAGGATAAAATGACCTTCAAAATGTGTAAGTTTTAGTAACCAACTTCCAATACCCTTTGACCATTTAATTGTTGTTTCTGTAACAAACTTAGTTTTGTGTTTTACAGGGCTTATTAGGAAGAACTGGACATCCTGGTCCCACAGGAGCAAAAGGTGAAAAGGTACAAAGGAAAAAACCATCCAAATTGGGGCTTGGGGTGGGAGCAGGATGAGACTCTTCACAGAGAAAGCCATAAAATCAAGTAAAGCCTGAAAGCAGAAATGATGGCAGGGAATAGCTATTTTTGTAGTGAACTTGGAAGAACATAGGTCCAAAGGTTGTTCTTAACACAGGAGATATTTTCCTAGGAGAAAGGATAAATAGAACATTGGTGCCATATGACAAAAGTTCAGGCTGGATTCAGGATCCTGGGCAACCATCTATGTGGAAGGATGAGGCTGGGGGAGCCTCCTGAAAGGATGCAAGTAATGCAGTGTGTACCAGGGAGCTACACCCACAGGAGCTATCAGTTTTCTATGACAAAATACCATAGTTGGAGTGGCCTATAACCAACAAATATTTATGCATATTTCTCACAGTTCTGGAGTGTGGGAAGTCCAAAATTAAGGTGCTGGCAGAATCAGTGTCCGACAGAGTCTGCTTTCTTGTTCATAGATGGCACCTACTAGCTGTGTCCTCACATAGTAGAAGGGTGACCAAGCTCCCTTGGGCCTCCTTTCTAAGGGCACTAATCCTTTTTATGAAGACTCCACCCTCATGACCTAAGCATCGCCCAAAGGCCCCACCAAAAGCTCCAGACAGCAGGCTGGCTCTCAGGACCAAGATTCCAGTAACTAAAGAGCTTGCCAAGACAGTCTAGAAGTTCCGTTCCTAGACGGTCATGGGGAAAATTCACTGAAGAACCAGGGTAGCTTATTTCCTGGGAGATCAGTTACTGGTCAGATGGGTTGCCGTGATCAGAAAGGAGGAACAGCAATAGAAGAGTCTCAGAGAGGACACCACACAGCTTCACATGTTTACCCTGTTTAGGATCTAAATTGGCCCTATTGCCCTAGTCCAGGCAGAGCCAGAAAATAAATGAAATAAGCCTAGCTATTCAGATTAGGGAAATAAGAATCAAGAGTCCACATGTGCCACTCAAGCAGCTTCCACCCACTCATCAGGACACAAGTTCCTTGACCAACATGGAACATAATGACATCAAGGAGCAAATGAATCCCAACACATTTTAAAGAAAACAATGCCTTTATTCTAGATAGTCTCCACACATTTTTTTCTGATTTTATCCCAAGGAGCTTGCCCTACCCCACTAGCCTTTTTTCTCTGTTCTCTGTGGAAATTATTCAGTCATAGACTTGCCTTTGAAGTTAATGGGAATTCCACACTGAGATGAGCTTTGGGGCACAAATGAGAGTGAAGATATGACTTTTAATTGTGCCAGGGGAAAAAAAAGGTCAGTAGGCACATACTTTTCCTTATTTGTTGACTCATGAGAACTATGACATAATTCTTTGATGGACACTGCCAGTTGTCAGCAGAGTATGACATGTCTTAGAGAGATAGCCACCATCAAAGCAGTCTGGGAGAAGATACAATATGTTTGTTCTTCGTCACATATTCTCTGGCAGAAGCATTGCAAGAAAAACTTTACAGTTTATTTTTATTGATAAACATACAAACAAAAGATTTTATGATACTTTCTTTTGTTACTAAAAATGGGAGGGTATTGAAATGAAGTCCTTCATTATATTTATGGAAATGGACTAAAATCCCTCAAAATTCTTGGACATTGTGAGTAGAAATTTTACTCTATCTGAATTATTTTTTAATTAACCCTATCTTGCCATTTCTCCTGATATAGACAGACTTAAAAGATTTTATGAGGCTATTGTTTTAAGAGAAAAGCAGAGTTATAGGAAGAACTGCTGAGAGACACCAGAGGGACTTCAATAGCTCTGCTTATTATGGACCAATAAACATCTATGGTTTGTAAAAATAAAAGTGAAATACATTTTTTAACTTTCAACTTGAATTCATTTTCACAAATTCCATTTTCAGTCTGCTTCTCCTGTAGGACTAAGACTGTTTAAATTGTACAGACCATTTGCTTTAAACAGTGCTATACCACAGTTACTTCTGTTCAGGGATATGTGTCTGACTTGGGTGTAAAGTCAGATATTAATTTAGGAAATGGAAGATGAAGTTTCTCCTCCTGCAGACACAACAACACAGGTTATGATTTTTTACTTTGGTCAAATTATATTGATGTCCCCTCTGAGTCCCAAAAATGAAGGTGGTGGAAATGAGGCTCAAAGTGAGGGCTGACTCAGAGTCACAATCCCAGAGCCCACTGCCTGCTTGTAGAAGAGTTCCACATGGGGAGAGTTCCCTCAGCTGGACTGGAAGTCCAGGACATGATCACCTGTGTTGTCTGGCTCCTTCTGAAAATAAGCTTCATTTCTAGAGCTCACACAGTGAAAATCCGAATGGGTATGGGAAAGGCATTTACCTTTCCTGCAGTGGGTAAAGGAGAGAGCCAAGCCAAGCTGAATGAGAGAGCCAAGCTGTGTAAAACTACAGGGCTGAAACAACATGGCAAGTCATACTGATTTCGGAAGATGGCTCTCTGATAAATTTCAGAAGATAGTTTGTAAACCTGGGGTAGAAATGTCTCCACCACTGATATTGGTCTATATATCCCTTGCAGGGCAGCGAGGGACCCCCTGGGAAACCTGGACCACCTGGACCACCTGTGAGTGTTCTAGACTTAAAATTCATGTGTCTGCTTAAGACTTTTTATAACTCAGAGATAAGACTACATTTAGATGTTTTCAAAGATAAAAGTCTTCCGAATTTTGTGTATAAATATAAATGATAGCCAATGTAGCTTTAAAGAGACCTGATTTGTTCCCCCTTTGGCTCAGCCGCAGTGTGCAGTGCTCAGATTTGCATACTGAAGGTCTCCCCATCTTGGATTTAGGAACCTGAGTTTGTGCTCCGACTCTCCACTTCCTGCCTTGGGGCCCCTGGGAAAATCAATTAACCTCAGTGTGCTTCATTCACAGAAAAGAGAAGGGCCAGAAAACATAGTTCCTTTCCACTGATGTGAGTTGGTAGAAAATGATATTATGCTATATTTGTTCATTCCCATTCATAATGTCTGAGATGCAAGGAAACTCTATTTATGTAGCGCCCAGTGAACAAAAAGTACAAGAGCCGTCGGTGTTTTTATTATTGTGATTGAGACAGAAGCCCACTCGGTCAGGGAAGCTGGAGAGGAGAGGAGCTTCTCTCCGTGGCAAGTCTGCCCTCATGTGGGGCCATGCTCAAATCGCAGCCGAACAGAGCTCAGGTTCACCTGAGCTCTCACCAAACACCCTTTTCCACCCCACCTCTCTGGTGAGCCAAACTCACCAGAGAAAGGGCAGAATGGACTGTGACTTTCTAGAGACAATGAGGATTACTATCAGTCTGCATGCAGTTGCATGCTTTGTACACGTAAATGAAGAGATTAGCACTCTATTTCCTAAACTTGTTTTTTAAATCTGTTCATCTATGTTACTGCCCTTTTCTCTTGGCAAGAAAGCAAGACAGAAAGTATTTAGGGTTCAAATCCTAAAATTCACTCCTTCCCTAGTGGGCAGAACAGCAAATATAACATGAGTTCATGAAAGAAACCTATAATTTTATAATGCACTTAAGCTATCTTTGTCTTCCTTCTGAATTCTCCAAAACCATCCATCCTTCAAAACACAGATTAAATGTTGTCTTCTCTGGGAAACCTCCTTTGGAAATCTCAGATGAAAATATCCTTTGTCTCTCCAGGATCTAGCACACTAAAATATAGTAGACATTCAGTCACTGTCAGATGAATGAGTGAAATAATAAAGTAATAAATGGTTGGAGCATTTTTCTTCCATCACTAGTGTTTTGAAGATGCATGCAAATTGTGTTTACAGAACACCACTGGCCACCATCATACGGAAACAATAAAACAGTGACTTCAACCCTGCAACTGACATGTGAAGATTGCAGAAAAGAAAAGGCAGATTTGATTATTGATTCTATAGAAATGTTTCAAAAGAAAGACAAAAGATCCCAAGTAAAATTTTCATATGCAAATTTTTTCTAAATGCTAAAATGTATCATTTTTTAAAAACATAGAATAACTTTTCCTTTAAGTGTTGGTAACTCTAGGACGTCAACTTTTTTCAAGATGTTCTTATTCTCCTTTGTCCTAAAGAATTTATTTTTGTAGAAACATCCACACAGGTTTGTGGATAACATCATCTCCCCATTTACCTTAATTTTCTATTTGATATGAAGAGACTGTGGAAAAAAATTACTCTTCAGTAGCCAAATTGTTCCCTATTCACATCTTCATCAGCACTACAGCATGATAGCCTGCAGGTCAGCAGGCTGTAAACAGTTAGTACAAATTGGCAATTCAGAAACTGAATTTTAATGAGCAAATATCTTCCTCCAAATGCGTTAGTGTCTCATCTGTCAAAGCTGAACATTAATCAAACCCCAACTGAACGTGTCTGTGTGTTCCAGGTATAGCTCACACTCCCTTTTCATTTCTTTCCCTCATTTGTTAAAGCTAAAAATGGAAACATTGTATTATTTTACTTAAAGTATTAAACTCCCTTTTTAAAATAGAATAGAAAAAACATAAAAATAAAAAACAGAATAAGAATAGTCTCATTTGGTAAAATGATAAAATGTAGAGATTCAAAGTATTAACTTACAAGAATAATTCTGTATCTCACTTCTTTCCTAAGGGTATTCCATTCAATGAAGGAAATGGCATGAGCAGTTTATATAAAATTCAGGTATTTATATTATATTTGTAATTACTTAAAATCATTCTCCAGTTATAGACTACTGTAAATTCTTCTCATCTTTGTCTTTTTCTTTTCTTTTCATTTTCTTTTGAAGGGAGGTGTGAATGTTCCCAGTTACCCAGGGCCACCCGGTCCTCCTGTAAGTACAGTTGTTTATTACCAAACACACTTTAGTTGAGCAATCACAATGAAAAATAAACAATAAAAACCTCCTTAGCTCACTGAAAAATGTATGTTGCAAACGAAGCCAAATTTTGTAGCAGAAGGAAATAAGTATAACCAATTTTTTAAAAATTGAGAAAATGTATGCAGTCAAAATAATGGAAAATAGCACTTTTCATAGTGCTTTCATTTTTTTCAAAGAACTAAATCAATGTCCAAGCAATCACTTTTATGAAATTTCCATCAAGTTATATTTATTCATCTTATTCTTAAATTCAAACTGTAATTAAAGCAAAACTTGCTAATATTTTTATGTGTATTCAAGCAAATTGGACAATGGTGTTTCTCAAATTCTGTAACTTTGCTTTGGTCATTATTTGAAAAATGACTTTCCATGTTTCTCTTACAGGGCCCAAAAGGCGATCCTGGTCCAGTGGTATGAATGAATATTCCCATGTTTTGTGTCATTTAGAATATTGGTCTTTGTTAAAGTTTGAAAGAAAAGCATCAGGCAAAATGGCCTGCCTTCTTAGGTGTTCATCAATTAACATGTTGGAGGTGACAAGCAGGCCACAAAAGGAATGCCAGCAATGTGTTCTCTATTTCTAAGATGCATTAGTTCTGATGTTTTCACTGCCTTTGAGGTTCGTCTCTTTCCATCAGTGTGTTTTTAAAATCATCTTGTGATGGAGGAAGGCACATATAAAGCTCTAAAAAATGGGACACTTTCTTCTAATAGCCCTCTTCTGATGATTGATTCCATTTTAAGTAGATTGTGGAAAAGAAACACTTACTGGAAAGAAATCCCTTAATATATCTGCCATCTTCCCAACAAAAATAGGAAGGAACTGTTTATTTGCTTTAAACATCTAAGGCAATTATTCTGCAGGAGATGTATTTTGTCATAAACCTGCTTATTAGGAGGAATGTATCAGGATGTTACACTCAGCACGGAAGGAGATCATGTCCTCCAGCCGCCTAAAGGACAATAATTGTTCCCAGCATCTTTCTCAACCATGGAGCCTCACTGTAAAAGTTCTGCCAAATTCAATTAGATGCCCTTTATTGCTGGGCATTTTGTCCTGTCATGTCCTTTTCAAGCATATGTTCCATCCTTCATGTTTCATTTGTATATCTTTTAACCTTTGGGGATATACTTGAAACTCAAACATACCTAAAGCTGAAATAAATTTTTAAACTACATTCAATTGCCATGTGAAAAAAATGTAAACCCTTTCATTATAGTACAGTTGGTTAAAACTCAATGAATACATTTTAAACCAGCAAAGGGACAAGCCATATCAAGTAATGTTTTTATATCTAAAAACATATTTTAAAGAGATGCATTTCAAGAACTGTTTGTTTTTGATATTGGGCAATATATAATAAAAGCCAAATTGTTGTCACTGAAAGCATTATTTTAGCTAGTAAGGATCATATTCTGACCCCCATTATAATTCAGTTTCTTTTATTATTTGTGCTACATAAGCTGCATTCTAATTTTAATTTTCTTACATCCTGTTGATAAAAATTCTCTCCTGGTCTTTCCCACTCATATTCATACACAGAAAACTGTTTCTCTGAATCATTTAAGAGCACCTAGGTTTCTCACTGACTTTTCTGTAACTTTCTTTGAAGTTCTTGCATTAATAACTGCAGATTAAGGAAAGAACTTTTTAAGTATTATAATAAAGGAAAAATTATAATTTAATGGCATTGGAAAGTGGCTGGCAACAAAAAAGTAGACCTATTTGAGTAGAATTTGAAGAGATTATTCTTCAAATTTCTTAGCTGCAACAAAAGATAAAGCATAAAAACAGATTGAGGGGTGTTCCTTGATTTTAGAAATGTGAATTAAGTGAGTGAAGCACAGAAACAGAAAAATGCAATCATGAAATTAAATACACATTTAGTGTACACATTCAGGCTCATCCTAGATAAAACTTTGAAGTTACTGTACTCTTTTGGGTTCTGTGTCAGCACCACCATGCAACTTTCATCATCTCCCACCAGCTGCCCTGTAGGGAAAAATAAATAAATAATTTCATGCCATAGAAATAATCCAGGAATGATAGAATTGTAGCTCACAGAGCAAAAACTTGAGAAGCCTTTTTGAGGTGAGAAATTTACTCTTCCAACATTCTTCAAATACCATGACAATAGATCTGCCCCACTATTTCTAATCTTCTCTATAAACCTTTCTAGAGGAATATTACCCTTAATTGAATTTATTATCTTCTGAGGTGCTCTGTTTTGTTCCTTTGGTATAAGTGATCTTTAATTAAAATTTTAATTATTAGCTACTTTCAAATAAATATTGATTGATTGAGCACCTTCTCTGTCCTAAGGACTGTTGAGAATGTAAGCAAAGAGAATCAAAGAGTGTATTTCCTTTGTCAGCAACCTACGGCCTCTTCTACAGAGCTTTATGCAGAACAGAATCTGAACTTTTTTTAAAATCAATTGTCAAGATACAAATTAGGGGGCATTTAAAAAGATTTCTGAAGCATACAAAGCATATCAAGTCATATGCTCACTCATTAAGTATTCTGTAACAAGGGCAATGTTATAAATAATAATGAAGTTATATCCTTGGTAATATTTTTGAAGCAGATTGGAATTATGTATGCAAAAATACATTGTACAGAGAATACAATTTGAAAGCTCCTGCTTCTTTGTGATTATGTCTAAAGCATCCAGTGTCCTAAGAAAATATTTGCAGTGAACATTAATTTATTAACAAGAAGGCATCAAACAACTTTCTACTTTATCTCTTTTTAACTTAAAGCCCTAATGCAAGCTTGTCCAACCCATGGCCCGTGGGCCACATGCAGCTCAGGACAGCTTTGAATATGGCCAAGCACAAATTTGTAAACTTTCTTAAAACATTAGGAGATTTTTTGTGATTTTTTTTTTTTTTAGCTCATCAGCTATCGTTAGTGGTAGAGTATTTTATTGGAAGAGAATTCTTTTTCTTCCATTGTGGCCCAGGGAAGCCAAAATATCAGACACCCCTTTCCTAAAGCTTTTTTTTTTTTGTTCAAAGTTAGCAACTTCCTTCACCACAGCTTTTCCTAATTTGTTCCTTGAGGACCTACAGGCTCCAGCTAGCCTGGGACCATACACTAGAAAATGTAAAAATTTTTTTAAAATAGGAAACACTAACCTACCCCCTTTCATTGACTCATCAACTTGAGCTATAACTTTTAGAGTTATTGGAGATATTGTTCCTGGGGTCAACCTCTTAAGCATTCACAATTCTTGTCCAGCTGCAGAGAATATTTATAAATGATAAACTTTGTTTTGAGTGCTCCATCTTCATCTACTCTGAAACAGTTTATTCTTATTCTCTGAAAATCTAGCAGCACCAGGTTGCACAAATTGGTAAACTTTATTAAAGCCCCATCTTTCATTCCGGTTCTTATTGAAATTGGAGTTATCACTGAGCAGAGGGATTCATTCTGCTTAGATTGTCAATCAGAATAAAAATGATTAATCAGAAAATATACCTCTCTGGAGAACAGCTTTTATTCTCAAACTATTTTCAAACACCAAATGCAATAATACATCGCTTTAAAATAGAGCATATCATTTCCTTGCTAAATTACAATCAATGTTTGGGGTGGGAAGGCTAAGCAAAAATATCTTTACTTTAGAAACCAATGCTTAAAAACCTTTTGATTATTGCTCCTGCATTTTTTATGTTCATATTTAACAGGGAGAGCCTGGTGCAATGGGATTGCCAGGATTAGAAGGATTTCCAGGTGTAAAGGTAAGCACAGAAGTTAGAAATGTGTTCATTTATTCAACATTGAAAATTATTTACTGAGCACCTAAAGTGCCCAAAACTGTCTTCGGTTTAGGGATATATAAAGGAACAAAACAGACAAAAATTTCCATACTCGTGGGACTTATATTCCAGCAAAAGGATATGGAAACTGAAAGAATAAGCATTTAAAAATACTTCTTATTGTTGGGGCTATGGAAAGAAAGAAAAAGTAGGATGGGTTAAGGAGGACCAGGAGTGCTGAGGGGGTAGGAAGGTAACATCTGAGCAAAGACCTGAAGGAGGTGAGAGGGAGCCCCAAGTCCCCCCAGTCTGGAGAAATAATGTTCCAGGAAGAGGAAGCTGCAGCTCTAAAGACCCTGAGACTTATGATTTCGTGATGCATCCAAAGAGACCAGGGGAGGGAGTGAGGGGTAGTCGTAGGAGATGAGGTCAGAGAGGTGGGGGCAGAGGTGAGAAGTGGCCTTGTCATATAGAGCAGTGCTACTCAATGTATAGCCAGTGGAGAACCAGTGCCAGTCTGCAGACCCTTTGTTATGGGTTCTGTGGCAATGTTAGTACAGAGACTGAGAACAAGCACCTAAAAACATGTCGAATCATTTGTCTAAAATTGTCTAGCAAGCATGTGACAGTAGAATTATCTTTGTTCATTATATATTAGAACATAAATAAGAGATTGCTGTTTCACCACAGGTAGTTTGAGAAGCACTAATAAAGAGGCTTAGCAGCCATTGTAAGGCCTTTATCTTTCACTCTGTGTAAAATGCAGAGCCATCAGTGATTTCTGAGTAGTGGCATGAGGAAACTTGCAGCCAGAGGGAGTGCAAGGGTGGAGGTAGGGAAGCCAGTTAGAAGATAGCCAGTAATTCAGGTGCCAGTTGATGTTGGCTCAGATCAGAGCAGAAACAGTGGAGATGGTGAAAATGCCTGGATTCTAGATATATTTTGAGGGTGGCACTGATAAGATTTTCAGATTGATTGAATTATTAGAGAATAAAGAGGAGTCAAAGACGACCCTCAGTTTTATGACCTGAGCAGTTTGCAAAATAGGACGGACGTCATCTGAAATGAGGACAGCTATGATGAGCAAGGCCTATTTTGAAGGGATGGAATTATCAGGAGTTTAATTTTGTACATAAGACCAAACTTGGAGTATCTGTTAGACAGTAAAGTGAAGGTATTGAGTAGGCAGTATGATATAAAAGTATGGAGTCTGGAAAAGAAGTCTAAGTGGAAATATAAATTTGGCTGTTCTAAGCATAGACATGTTGTCTTAAACCCAGGAGACTAGATAAGATTACCAAGGGAATGACAGTAGACTTTTTAGAAAGAGAAAAGGGTCAAGGATTGAGCCCTGAGGCCCTCCAGTATTAGGAGATCAAGAAGAAAAGGTGGAAGGAGCAAGGGAGACTAAGAAGTAACCAGGGAGGTAACAGGAAAACTTGGTATCCTACAGTCCAAGAGAGAATAATGAATCAAAGGGAAATGGGTGATCACGTGTCTCAAATACTGCAGATAGGTCAAGTAGAATGGGGATGGGGCCAAGCAGAATGGTCGAGTATTGAACATTGGATTTAGCAATGTAGAGGTCATGGGTGACCTTGACCACAGAAATTATTGTTTCACTATATTGTAGGAGCAACTGTGTACTTGAATGGATTTAAGAGAGAACAAGGAAAAAACTAGAGACAGCAAGTCAGTATAAATAATGCTCACAGAGTTTTGCTGCAAAGGATAGCAAATAAATAAGCTGGAGGCTGCTAGAGGAAGTAGGGTGAAGGCTTTATAAGATATATTTTGAAGATGGTAGAAATATTAGATTGCTTATATGCTAAAGGAATGACCCAGTAGAAAGGGGGAAGATAGGGATTATACGCTGGAGAGAGAGGAGAGAATGCTGCACCAATGTCTTTAAATAGCCTAGAAGGAAGGGGATCTAGTGCATAAATGAAGGGTTTGGCTTCAGAGAAGATAGTTTATCTACAGTAAAAGGGGAGAAAGCAGAGTATGGGGGCAGAGATTGATAGGCAGGAAGATGTATTGGATATAGTCTACAGAAGTTGTTTTCTGATTGCTTAAATTTTCTCAGATAAAGAGGAAGCAAGGTCATTATCCAAGAGCAAGATAGGGAAAGAGGTTGGGGATTTAAAGAGAAGGTCCTCTAGGAAAGAGAGAGGGTTCAGGGCCCACAGAAGTGGGATGACTGCTCAGCCCTAGTGACCCTCTTGAGGTTTATGGTCATGAACTAAAGTGAGACCTCTCAACAAGACTACGTGTGCTGGCAGGGCATAGTGGCTTACACCTGTAATCCCAGCACTTTGGGAGGCTGAGGCAGGCAGATCACTTGAGGTCAGGAGTTCAAGACCAGCCTGGCCAACATGGTGAAACCCCATCTCTACTAAAAAATAGCTGGGTGTGGTGGCAGGTGCCTGTAATCTCAGCTACTCATGAGGCTAAGGCAGGAGAATCACTTGAACCCAGGAGGTGGAGGTTGCAGTGAGCCAAGATTGTGCCACTGCACTCCAGCCTGGATGACAGAATGAGACTCCATCACAAAAAAAAAAAAAAAAAAAAAAAAAGAAAAACCACATGCGCTTGTCCAGCCACATTCAGATATTCAGGTAAAGGCACAGAATAGGAGGGCAGTTGGGACAACAATGTTCTGCTTTTGACAGGTTAGTACTAGAAGGAAGAATGGGACAAGACACTTATTAGCTTATTGGCATACACAAGGGAATTATTATAACAAGAAACCATGCAATTTTAACTAGGCAGAAAAGAAGGAAAGGTCATCCAGGGAGTGAAAGATAATAAATTTGTGCCATCAATGGATTAGGGTTTAGTGGTTCAGGGCACTCAAAGAGTAAGTTAGAATGATGTGGAATGGTGGTCCACAGTGGAAATGCATGAAATTGAGATTATGGATGGGCAGTAAATATTTTCATTGACAAAGTGTCAAGTGTAACTATGAGAGTAAGAGGCAGGCTCATTAGGGGCTAGTGGGTAAGGAATAGGAGACATGAGACATGCAAATGTTTTATTGAATGAAAAGTTGAAGTATATTAATTTCAAAAATGAAAATTTCATAATTCAAAAGGAACAGAGGGAAACTGATGTGTATTGCCTGTTTATGTCCTTTACCCATGTTTCTATTAGTTATTTTTTTCTTTTTGATGATAGCTATGCTTCATATATTAAAGACATTACATCTATCTTATGTGTTGGAGTTTTTATCCAACACATCCTAGTCTTTTCCTTTCATTTTTATGTTTAATCTTCTTATAAATATAACCTTAATGTAGTCATATCTAACACTATTTTTCCTTATGATTTCTTGTTTTACTTTTATGCCCAAAATGACCACTTTTATTTTCAACAGAGCTCAGACTGTCACTAATATATTCTTTGAGCTTTTTTTATAGTTTATGTTATTTTATTTTTATATAAATAGATATGGAATTTATATGAGATATAATGTAAAGAGAAGAATTAAACTTTTTCCAAAGAAATTATCCAATTATTAGCACTATTTGTTAAATAAAATTATATTATAAGTGCTGGTATGTTTCTGATATTTCTATTATAATATATTGATATGCTGCTTAATCTTATGCCAATATTTCATTATGGCTTTATTTATTATATGTAAATATTGGTATCACTAGTATCTCTTCTTTTAATTTTTTTATCCTCTTAGTTATTATCACTAGTAAACTTTAGTATCATCTGATCAAACTGCAATTTTGTAAGAATTGCATTGAATTTATAAATTAGTTTACTTAGCAATGACACCTTTACAACATTGTCTTACTCTCCAAGAACAAAGAATATCTCTTCATTAAATCAAGTCTTTTATGTCCCTGAATAAAGTTATAACTTTTTTTAATTCCGTTTTTGCCCAACAAAATTGCCATTTTATTATCCCATATATAATCGTTAGTATTTTTAGCATTGTCAGGTTTATCTAAAATATCACATTGCCTCTTAAAAAGGAGTTGAGTCACTCTGTTGTACAGTTTCAATTCAAGTGATCTTCTCAGTGACCAAATGAGAACTACAAATCATTAGTTGTAGATCAGTTTATTCTAACTCTACATCCTATGAGACAAGGCTAGGAAAAGCTTTTTGGAAGACACTCAAAGTGCTTAATCATTTAAATAAGAGTAATGATCTTTTGAATATGTGGAATAAAAATGTTGACTGATTTTAGCTATAAGTATGTATGGGGACATTAAAATAGGTCACAGAAATTATAACATCTATGCTTGTTTTCGTTAAAACTATTATCTACTTTAGCTTTATGGAAAATAAAAAAGCTGTAACAAGTTCAATTGGCGGTTGGCCACTCAGTTTGTTATTTTTCCATCTACGCACTAGCTTCACCCCAGCTAATATTGATAACAACAGATCCAAAGGAAAACTTTACTGAATCCAAATCATTATTTGAGAATAATTTTATAAGTAAAGACTTCATAGATGTTATTATAAGTGGCAATATTTTTAAATCCCAACAGGGAGATCGAGGCCCAGCGGGTCCCCCAGGAATAGCAGGGATGTCGGTGAGTTCAGATTATTTCACATCATTTTCACAGGTAAACAGTTCTATCTCCATGATACACCTGTGGCCAGGGATCAAGAAGGGCAGGAGAGCATGCCATAACTCCCATGGCATGAGGTTCCTGACGATTCTAGTTTCATAAATAACACTCCCTGTATTTTCCACCTCCAGAATCCTCTATTTCCTATTTTTTTTTTTTGTTTTTTGTTTTTTGTCCTCTTTTTTTTCCTTCCCAAGTCACTTTCATGTAGGGGAAAGGAACCCCAGTTATTATACATTAATTTATGAGCACAGCTCTGGAAATTTCATTGTGTTTCTCTATTCTTGTCATAGTTCAAGGTTTCTCAATCTTCAAAAGACAGAGTTCTTATCCTCAGGCATGTACGTCAGGTTCCTTGTATTAAGTTGCAATTCCTTAGCTAGGTGTTATTAGCAGAGTTTTATTGCTGCTAATGTTTCCTCGTAAACTAGCCCTTCAATCCTCTCAGTCATTTTTGTTGCTCTCTGGTGTCAAATGTTTTAATCTCATCAAGGTCTTTTCAAATGAATAGTAAGTGCTCTATGAAAGGTTGAAATTATTTCTCTGAGCCCTAGAGATCATTCTGATCTTCATTCATGATGCTCTAATTAAAATTTTGTGGTCACGCTTTATGAATAAGAGACCATTTATCCTCTTGCTAGGTGCCCCTGCCGGGCAGGCCCAGAATAACATTACAGGAAAGTCAGTGAAAACCATGGGCTTGTATCACAAGAACATAAGAAAGATAAGATAAGGGCCCTACCATCACCACCCACAGTCACCCCCTGAGATCTCCTGACACCCAACACCACTCAAAGCCCTGCCCATTACCCACTGCCATCCCACAAAGTGCTCAGAGCCACTCTACTTCACTTCATTAATTTCTAACCACACAAAACAGAGCCCCATCCATCATCTTCATCTTTCATAGACAATGCCATTCTCTTACTTAGCCATTATAGATCAAGTCAAATATTCGTATGACTGTAAAAGTAACATGAAAATATCCTCTTTAGAAACTCTTTCCAAATTTTTTATAAAAGGAAGTATTCTTGAAAGTTGACTACACACTGAATTCTATTCCCTCACCACTGCCTCACTCTCTACCATTTCCAGCAACATATTTGGAAATTAGTTTCTGGAAGTGTCCTTAGAGAACCCTTACAACCTATTCCTCTTATACTCACATCCTGTGATTTGAATTTTTGTTTCCTTGTGGTATAATAAAGTTTAATTTTTTCATTGTATTCACTCAGGTGTTTCTACATATTACATTTTGCTATTATGTTAAATTAAGCTTATCTTCTAGGAAAAAATACTGGCACCATTGAAAGTATTTAAAGATGTGCAACAGTGGCAACAGGCAGTCCAAATGAGAAATTCCAAATATGTTTTTCAAAGAGGCAGCATTATTTAGATAAGGGGCTAGCCTGCCACTTATTTGTATGTCTAAGATCTGATGTATTTACTAACAAAGCAGTTTTCATATGTCATAATTAAAAGCATTAAATGACTAGGCACAGTAGGCTCACACCACAATCCCAGCACCCTGGGAGGCCGAGACGGGTGGAACTCTTGAGCCCAGGAGTTCAAGACCAGCCTGGGCAACATGGCAAAACTCTGTCTCTGCAAAAAGTGCAAAAATTAGCTGGGCACCTTTAGTCCCAACTACTTGGAGGCTGAGGTGGGAGGATTACTTGAACATGGGAAATGAAGGTTGCAGTGAGCTGAGATTGTGTCACTGCACTCCAGCCTGGGCAGCAGAGCAAGACCCTGTCTCAGAAAATAAAATAACACCATTGACTGACAATTACAGAAACAGGAAAGGATAAAAATTTTACATACTACAAATATGTTCAGTTAAAGATGTATATTTGGTTTTTATAACTAGCCCTTCTATGGCTCAGAAGATAAAACAATGGTGATGACTAGATGACAGTGTGAATGCACTTAGTGCCACTTAAACGTACACTTGAAAATGGTTTAGATGGCTGGGCGCGGTGGCTCACACCTGTAATCCAAGCACTTTCGGAGGCCAAGGCAGGCGGCATATGAGGTCAAGAGACCAACACCATCCTGGCCAACATGGTGAAACGTGGTCTCTACTAAAAATACAAAAATTATCTGTGCATGGTGGCAGGCACCTGTAATCCCAGCTACTTGGGAGGCTGAGGCAAGAGAATCGCTTGAACCCAGGAGACAGAGGTTTCAGTGAGCCAAGATTCTACCATTGCACTCCAGCCTGGTGACAGAGCAAGACTTCATCTCAAAAAAAAATGGTTTAGATGGTAAACTTTAGTTTATATATTTTACCATGATAAAAAAAATTTTTTTTGAAAAATGGTGATTGTTCTAATTGAAGCAGGGGTGATACCTGCCCACGCAGACATGCTGGCCATTCAACTCATTACCAAGGGAACCCAATCCTGCTCTTCCTATGACAGACCAGTCTATCCTTTTCCAGTATATACAGGACTATCCAGGGATTCCCCCTAGAGCTTCTTTCTTTGCCCTTCTCTGATGATGGCATGTGGGTTTACAGGAGGGAGTGCCTGTGAGTGCTGGTGGTGGGGTGGGGCCTCTGCTCAGCATGCTGTCCCCCAGATGCTCTGAGTTCTCTGCTCGTCCTACCTGACCTTAGGGATGACTTCCATCAATGTCGCTGATCTCTATGTTTCAGATCTCAAGACCTGAGCCCTCCATACCCGCCATGTCCTACACTAAGACCCTTCAGGACATTGGCCTTCTCAGTTCTAACACATCTTCCTGCTCAGGCCCCCAACAACTTTAGCACATGCAATCTATGGGGAGTCAGGGATGCTGCCTCCAACTTTGTGTCTCCCTAGCTTTGCCATTCAGCATCGCATCTGTACCTATGGAGGGATCTCCTTCTGGAATTCTAAACAGCAAGTGGGAAAAATCTCCCTTCTTTTCATATTTCTCCTAAAACTACTTGGCTTTCTAAGGTCTCAGCCCCACACCTATATCCCATGTTGTCTGTTTCCCAGTCACATTAGGTCCAAGGAACAGGAGGTGGTTCCTTCTCAGAGGCAACCTCACAAGCCTTGCCTGCACACTTTGGCCTCGTGTGCTACCAGTCTCCGCTGGGCCGTCTGCCCCTCTTGTCCCTCCCTGTGGCCTGTCTGCTCCAGGATCTCCCTGTTGTCAGTCATCCAAGCCATGGTGTATTGACACAAACTGATCTGTTTCTTTTCCTGCCAACAAAACATGACTTTTCAAATCAAACCTGATTTTTTCAGATTGTCTTATGAACTTAAAAACCCTCTTGTGAAAGTCAAACCCTAGAAAAAAAACTTCTTTGATGTTCTGTGCCCATTTTTCCACCCACCAAGTAAAGAAGAGCTGCCAGGAAAATAAGCACAACAGGGATTTCCAATAATAATGATATTTTGGTCTAATATTTTCAGAAATATTCTCCTCTCCTATCGTCCACCATCCACACAAATATATATTCAGAGAACTGTACCCCAGTCTGAACCTTATGGCCTTCAGAGTTGACTATACCTTTCCCAGACTCTGTCCTCTTAGAAATGCCACTATTATTTATTTGTTTATTATTTTTATTTATTTATTTATTTATTGAAATAGAGTCTTGCTCTGTCACCCAGGCTGGAGTGCAGTGGCATGATCTTGGCTCACTGCAACCTTTGCCTCCCTGCAACCTTCGCCTCCTGGGGTCAAGTGATGCTCCTGCCTCAGCCTCCTGGGTAGCTGGGATTACAGGCACATGCCACCGTGCCTGGTTAATTTTTGTATTATTTTTAGTAGACACAGAGTTTCACCATTTTGGCCAGGCTTGTCTCAAACACCTGACCTCTAGTAATCTGCCTGCCTCAGCTTCCTAAGTGCTGGACTTCCAGATGTGAACCACCGTACCTGGCCAGAAATGCCACTTTAATTTGGAGAGCAACAGCATTAGGAGCATTTTAAACTCAAGGTGGGGGAAGAGAAGCACATGGTGTCGTTCAGCAATTTGGCTCCTAACATTTCTCTTCAATTTGCCTTACCAGGGAAAACCTGGTGCCCCAGGGCCCCCAGGAGTTCCAGGGGAACCGGTGAGTTGGCAGTTAAAAATCCTCTTGTGAAACTCAAACCCTAGAAAAAAACTTTCATGACTGTTGTACTTGTGTTGTACTTGCGTGCAGCTTTAAAACATTTCTTGGCAATTAATTTGTGTCTGTGGATGTGTTTATAGGGTGAGAGGGGACCTGTTGGAGATATAGGTTTCCCTGGACCAGAAGGACCCTCAGGAAAGCCAGTAAGTACTTCTTACTGCTTAAAATATGCCACCTAGAGAAACGCTCTAACATTATCTCCTCATCTACTGCCTCAGAAATTCTGAGATTTGAATAAGCAGTTTCCAAGGACTAAGAAAATTGTGCAGATGGATTTTGATGGCATGGACTGGAGTTCTCACTGAGTTCCCTAGATATGTGTGTGGTATCTTTATGTCTTAAACAGTGTTGAAAATAGTGAGAGTTTTAAGTGTCAGGAAATCTGACTCATTATTTCTTAAGCCTAACGTTCTCAACAAACTTAAAGAGAATATAATGGCCTGTCACATCTTAAAGTACAAAGAAACCAAAGACTTAGATATAATACCTGTATGTTTAGCTAAATCCCAAAGTAGAAGCTATTTTCTCAAATTTCCTCCTTTATATACAGTCCTTGTTCTTACACTTTCATAAATCACTGCTGGCAAATGTCTCATCCCCTTGTGTCCTAAAAGAGCTCTTGGTTACTGATCTGTGGTATTGATGTGACATTGTAACAATCATTCTGAGTAATTCAATTGCACATAAATTCATCTAGTCACTGCTGTTTGCTAAGAATGTGCTGGGCCCCTAGGGAGGGAATCTAAGATGAATAAGACACACCTCACTCTCAGAGTTATGCTTCATAAAAGGTCATTGCTGGTTTATTTGCTATGGTGTATACAGGAAGGAAGGCAAGGTGAACAAGCAGCACAGAATTCAGGATGTTTGGCACCTCTATGAAACCTTCAGGGTTGGTGGCCACCATTTCCCCAGAGAAGGCAACATGAAAAAATGCAATTTAGAGTCAGGAAGATCTGGGTCTGAATTATGGCTGAAAGGATTTTATGAGTCACTTAAGTGCCATTACATATGGAAAGTGCCTGGCTATGGAAGGTACCTGATAATGTTAGTTTCATTCCCTGCCTCCTGTAACCTCCTCATCCCCATCCCCTGCAAGCCATCTCATTGAAGCCTGCCATTGAGTCCCCAGGAGATTATGCAAAAAGCAATTTGTTCATCAACAAATATTTCTTGAGCACCTCCTACATGCTAGGCACTGTTCTAGGTGCTAACAACTCATAGCTTTTGCATTCTAGTGTAGGAAAATGGATAAAAACAACACACACACACACACGCACACACAGTTTCCAGTAGAAGAAGGTATACGTAGAGTAAAGCTCTGGATTATTATTCAAATAGTGGACTCAGAGAAGATTTGCCTGCAATTTGAGCAGAAACCTGCACAAAGTGAGAAATCAAAACATGGGAAGGTCAGGAGGCCATTGTTTCAGGAAAAAAGAAGTGGCTAGGACAGAAGTGAGCCTGATGAGGTCAAAGACCTCATCAAAAGGCATGAAGTCAAGAATGAACTAAGTGAAGGAAGAATGGGAAGGATACAGAGGGAGATATAGGCAGTGGCCAGACCATGAAGAACTTCCAAGCCAGGGAATGAGGTTTGGATTTCATTTGAAATATGATGGAAATCCACTGGATCTTTTGTAGCAAAGAATGAAAATGATTGAACATTTTCAGAATCACCCTGATACTGTGTGGAGAGTAGGCTGTAGGGAGCAGGGCAGAAGAAGATAGAGCAGTAAGAAAACATCACCATCACCTCCACAAGGGATGGTGACAGTGGGAACAGCCGGGAGTAGGGGAACTTAGGATGTACATTGAAGGGAGAGCCAGCAAGCAACAAAACTTGCTGATAGACTAGATGCAAAGAGTGAGGAAAAGAGACCAATCACAGCTGTGGTGTGGAGTCTGAGCAACTATGTGAGAGTTCTGCTATTTGGTACAATGGGGCAGGCTGAAGATCGGTGGATTTGGGAGGGAGAGCCAAGGGTTCTGTTTTGGACATGTTCATGTTGAAGCACTAGTTGATATTCAAGTGGAGATGTCAAGTACACTGTGGATATAGGCACCTGGAATTTGGGAGAAGCCAGGATTAGAGACCAATTTGGGCATCTAAACCTGAGCCTGGAAAAGTAAGGGTCACTAAGGATAGGAAGGAAGAGAGCACTTCAAATGTTAGGAAGAGGACCCAACTAAGAAGGCTAAGAAACTGCTGCCAGAGAGACAGAAAGAAAATCAGGTGACTGAGGTTTCCTGGATGTCAAGTGAACTGTTTTAAGAGAAAGGAGAAAGGAGTGATCAACATACAGATCAGTAATATGAGGGCTGATAATTCTCTACTGCATTGGAAATGTGGAGGTCATTGGTGGGAGAGATCACAGCATGTTAATGTCTTGGTAAGAATGATCCAGTTGAGAGAGGAAAATTTGATGACACAAGAGAGGAAAGATTACTTTGAGTAGAACTGGTATACTCACAAGTGGGAATTGGTCTTAACTGGAAACAGGGGCAGTTCATCCTTCCTAACTGTGGGGTGTGGAGTGCCAAAGTTGGGGTGCAAATCCATGAAGATTGATGCAACTGGTGGAGGGATGGTGAGAAGGCTCTCTTTTGTTTATTAGTGAAAGAAGAATGCAGGTCATCCAAGTGTGAACAGTGTGGAGGTGATGCTGGAGGTTTGAAGAGACAGGAAAATGTGTGAATTAGTACTTTCAGAAACATAGAAAGGTAGTCAAATTGGGAAATACAGAAGGATGACCTGGTAATGCTGAGGGGCAACTTGCAATCTGCTGTTATACATCTAGGTTGGAACAAGCAAGCAAAGATACGTGGTTTTCTTCAGCCAGTTAGCTGCTCAGATGCAGATGTGAGGTAGAGAGAATGAAAGTTGGTTGTACCCAGGAATGGGGCTTTGCCAGATGAATGAGGTGAGCATAGAGAGGAGCAAATACATATGAGTTATTCTAAAAATCCCTGAAAGCACGACTCCCTTGCGGATAGAAAGTAACACCTTCCTATACAAAAGAGGACACTCATGATAGTCTTTGATAAATTACTAGCAGTAAAAAACAGGTTATAGGGTTCTTTTCTTACATTGTTATCATCAAAAACATGAATTACATTTTCACACTAGATTTATCTTCTTTTATTCAAGTGACACAGCTGTTTCCTCTCCTTAATCAGCTTTATCTTTGTTCCTTGTGTGTATGAATGTAATAAATTCTTTGAACCATACACTTCAGGTAACATGGTCTTAGTTAACATACTCTCAGTAATTCCCAGGATGTTTCAGAGAGGTTGGCGGACTATGGTTGGGTTATCAACTGTGACAGATATGAGTATAATTTATAGCAGTGAAAACATGCAGTTCTTTGCAGTTCCATCCTCACAGAATCCATTCCGGCACAATAAAATTCCCTTGGGCTTTTGGAGGAGCATGTCCATTCAATTGCTTTCTGGCTAAGAAATCATATTCCTCACCTTGATCTCCCTCTTCAAATCAAATCTCAAAAACACATCTGCTGTTGGACCCTGGGAATTTGATTTGACCTCAAATACTTTTCCTTCTTATATCTCCCAGCCAATAGTTCTCTTAGTCTTATAAATATTTAAGCAGGACTAGGCTTCGTTATCACTTCTAGAACTCCTTTTTAAAGTTAAAGAAACTTCCAGTTTTCTAATAAAAAGTGACTGCTTAAGATGGTCAAAACCATGATTATACATTGCTTGCTTTTCTTTCATATTTCCAACTGAAAAATAACAGTTGTTCTCTCACTGACAGTTTATTTTATAGTAGGATCATGCTCTGGCCACGTTACAAAATTTCTCTAGCAGCAACTGAGACCATTTACTAAGAATGAGTCTCTGTGCTGGAAAACCTGTTAGAAGGTAACAAAAATGCCATACTCCAGCCACCTAATGCCATGAGGCACCTTCTTATTTCTCAGGATGACCTGATAGGAGAATGAGAAAGGAAAATAATCTTTGTTGACTATTTATAGTGGACCATGTATTTTTCATGTTATTTCACTTAATTCTTAGTTTTAAGGTTATTTATTTTCCTCACTAGTGAAGAGGCTGCTGCTATTAAGGTTAAGTAAATTGCCCAAAAACATTAATGGGACTGGTAAGTGACAGAGTCAGAATCTGAACGCAGGGCTGTCTGATTCTATTAATCTGTTTCTTTCTTTCTCTCTACCTCACCTTGCTTTACCAAGCTCTCAGAAAAAACATGATTAAGGAACTGTCCTTGAAACTTTACCCTTTTGTTATGTTTAACTATGTTAATGCAGAATTAGAAATACTAATCCTTTTTTGTCTTTATAGGGAATAAATGGAAAAGATGGAATACCAGGCGCTCAGGTATGGAAAATATCATTTAAAATTAAAGTTACAATGCATACTGCATCCAGAACACCTACCAACATTTAGATCAATCAGATTGATGAAAAGTCTTGGCAAGCAGTGATTTTCATGTTGACATCTGTTTTTCAGGGCATCAAGGGTAAGCCTGGAGACAGAGGCCCCAAAGGAGAACGTGTATGTATATTACTATTGTGATTGTTATTCAAGTCTGTCTGTTAACAACTGTCCCATCATTTGGGTTACACAATTATGTGTGTAAGCCCTTGCAAATCACCAATTATGTAAAGGCTAGGGTGTCATATGGTTACATCTATGTAGTTGGCCATTGTACACAGCCAAGTATACTTTGCTATTAAAGTTTGGAAAGCTTTTATCATCCTCCTGTCTCAGACATATATCTCTACTATAACCGTCACCCATGTTCTTTTTATCTAGAGTAAGGTTTCTCAACCTCAGCGCTGTGAATAGCAGGGGCAGATAATTGTTGTGGTTGGCTGCTTTGGAGTTGTAAAATGCTTAGCAGCATCCATGGCCTTCATCCACTAGATGCAGTAGCACCACCATCCCTCCAACTGTGACAGCCAAAAGTGTCCCCAGACATCACCAAATGCCTCCTGGGAAGCAAAATCACTACAGTTGAGAACTACTGACATATAGAAAAACTAAGTAGAGTAAAGGAGGTGGTGTGAGGGGGTAGAGAAATGGAAAGGGTAACTGAAAGTATAGTGAAGTTACTAGTAATACTAATTATGTTATATGTTTTTGTGTTGTTTGGAGCATTAATGTCATTGTTGCAATTTCTCTTTATTTCCTTTAATGAACCTCAACATTTTCTACTAGAATAAGTTTCCACTAGAATTAATGGAATTAATTTGTGGTAGAGTCAGGCCACTGCAAGAAGTTTCTCAAACATTGTTACTTAATGTAATTCTATTAAGGGTTGTTATCGTGTGTGAATGTGGGCATGTGTTATATACTGGTGTCAGTTTGCTAGCTTTTGTTTATTATCATATATATAATCCATAATAAATAAAGGAAATGTGAAAATACAGACAATGTAAATTTAAAAGGAAAGAAAAACTCTACCCTATCCAACTACACAGAGATAAACAGTGTGACATTTGGACATGTTTCTGTATTTCCATATGTGTACATAATATACACATATATTTATATGCATTAATATAAATATATACTTTTCCATAAAGGAGTTTATGCTGTATTGTAAGTGACTTTTTTCACCTAACAATATATATTGATCATCTTTTCTTGTCAGTAAATACAATTCTATAGCTACCTTTTAATTGCTATATGTTATTCTACTGTTTGACTGTACCTTATTTAACTTATTTCATCTGCTGGACATTTGGATTCTTTCTAGTTGTCATAATAATAAACATCTTTGTACCTAACATAAAATAATTTTAGTATGTTAAAGGTTGCATTTATTTTGCACATGATCAGAGTATTAATCATTGATCAAAGTGTGCTAATATTTTTTCCAGTCATCTCAGAAATTTCTCCAAATGTGAGTTGGAGTGACAGACATGTATGCAGATATATTTTTTTATAACTAAGACAGCAGCATTGATTCTAGTCCCAACTGCTTTTATTTCTTTCTACATGGCTTCTTTCTATATCTGATTCTATGATGACATAAATCTCTGTAACTGTTCTTTTATTTTTGTTATTTTTTTAAGTCAAGAGAAATAGAATTTGGCCTTCTGCAGAATAGTCATAGTTAGATGAATAATATAATTTGGCCTTCTGCAGAATAGTCATAGTTAAAAGAATAATATAATGAGATGCAGGGCAGCTTCAAGCACCATTCCATCATATTTTGTGTGAGGATCACCTCCTGGAATTATACAACTAAATATTTGAAAATCTATGACTGAAGCAACTGCCATGATCTCTCTCTCTCTCTCTCAATCTCTCTCTCTCTCTTCTCTCTCTTTTTCTCTCTCTCCCTCCCCTGCACTCTCATTCTCTCTTGCACAAACACATACAGCATCAAGTTTCCTTGATGCTGTTTTTTATCCTGGAATATGGAAAAACATTCCAGGATAAAAAACAGCATCAAGGAAACTTCATATCAGATTTAAGTACATATAATGTAGTATTTTACTTTCATATCAGATTTAGGAACATCTAAGATAGTATTTTACTAATCAATTATGACATCTTATTCAACTGATTCTTCTGTAGTTCATTTATATTGTTAAGTAAATGATCTCATGATATCCTCCCCCAGTCACCTGCTTTGATCTTTTTCAATGGCTCTCCCTTCTCACCTCACATATATACCTAAATATGTATATATTTAGGACACAGTGATCAAACCGTAGTGCGCACACACACATACACATGCACACACATGCATACACATGTAAAGCACAAATACAGAGAACAAACCTGAAGAATCTAATAAAGACCAAACAAATAGGGCAAAGCCAGGGGAGGGGAGAGCATATGTTTTAGGAGAGATTTTGAGTGTCCTGACATTTTTTTAAGTGAAAAGTCTCAGTAACAAGATCCACTTGGCAATCTTCCTTTAACATTGCAAAGGAGACCCGGACCTCAAGTAATAGCTGAAGTTGACTCTCAAAACTGCCATCATCCTAGATGAACAACAAAGTACAACTAACGTTCTCACTAACTTTTATATATTGAGTACTGCCAAGATGCCAGGCATTACTCTGAGCACTCTACTTGCATTAATTCATTTAGTTCTCAAAATCACCCTATTTAATAGTTACTATTAATATATCCACTTTGTAGGAGAGGAGGCTAGGACACAGAGAGTTTAAGTTATTTGTCCAAGTCCCAACAGGTAATAAGTGCCAGTATGAATCCAGAACTTTTGCCCTCAACTGCAGCTGATGTGGCTCTAGAAGAGATTATTCTTTATTATTATTTTTTCCTGAACAGGGTGATCAGGGGATTCCAGGAGACAGAGGCCCACAAGGTGAACGGGGAAAACCAGGCCTTACAGGCATGAAGGGGGCCATCGGTCCTGTGGGTCCCCCAGGAAACAAGGGCTCCATGGGATCACCTGGCCACCAAGGCCCTCCGGGCTCTCCAGGCACCCCTGGCATTCCAGTAAGTAGTGCTAAGAGCTTAGGACTCCTGGCTTGTAGCAACCATATATCCCTTTTACAATGAAAGAAATGATAATAGCTTTCAAATAAATAAACCTAAACTGGCCCCTATGAGGGCACCAATAGCTGTCATTTAAAGTTACATGGCGGATCCTCTACTAAGCACTTACTATACTTTACCTCACTTGATCTTCACAATCATTCTGGAAGGATTGGTGTCCTTTCCAACCCACTTTTATAAATGCATAAAATGAGCATTGATTTGCCCAAGGTCACAGATTGATTAAATGTGTCAGATCCAGATCTGGATGGCTTCAAAACCATGCTTTTAAAAAACAGGTACTATCCATAATGTCTCCTTATACTACAAAGAAAATGTCCATTTCATACTCTATTTTGTTGAACAACAGATCTGCCCTGAGTAGTGCTTTGAAGTAGAAACCACTTAGGCAAAGAGTATTTAGTGAAGGAAGCCCATATCATTATTAATACTCAGGAGGAGTGGTGAGTGGCCATTCTGCAGAGAAATTTAATCTGAAAACATCCATGTTAGGAAGAAAGGAGGGTTCTGAAGTAAAGTAGGACAGTTAAAGACAGCATCCTTAGATAATCAACCAACACCAAATATAAAGCAAAACTGGGCATTCACACAATTTTCATACTTGTTTATTTTTGCCCACTGTTCTTAAACTCTATTTGAATAAAGCCTGTGTAACTTCAGCTCTCAGTGCTGGGTCAGTAGTTGGTATTAGATGCATTAATTAAAGTTCATTTGTCACATACACAGTGAAAATAAGATAATGAAATAGAGCATTCTTGAAATTATTCTGTCCTACAGGAATCACTACTTTATAAGCCCATCACATTGGGTGTTTTTTTATTTTTGTTTTTTGGCATTCTAGTCAGCTTGTTGTTACAAATGAACTAGCACCATTATGTTAAGAAACCCTGCAACAATATTATCACATACCTACACACAGACAGGATAGAGGAATTTTCAGTGAAGAGTGATGGGGAACCTACCCAAGAATGTTTATAAATTAAGGCTCAGGCCGTGCACAGTGGCTCATGCCTTGTGTGAGCCAGCTCATTACTGGCTCCCCAGTAATCCCAGCACTTGGGGAGGCTGAGGCGGGGGTATCATGAGGTGAGGAGTTTGAGACCAGCCTGGCCAACATAATGAAACCCCATCTCTACTAAAAATACAAAAAATTAGCTGGGTGTGGTGGTGGTCGCCTGTAATCCCAGCTACTCAGGAAGCTGAGGCAGAAGAATCGCTTGAACCCAGGAGGTAGAGGTTACAGTGAGCCAAGATCGTGCCACTGTACTGCAGCCTGGGTGACAATGCCAGACTCCATCTCAAAAAATAATAATAAAATAAAATAAAAATAAGGCTCACTGTCTAATTAGGCTCTGCTCCATTCTTAAATTCACATTGCATTGTGATTTTCCATAGAGCTGTCAACTCTGTCATCTGACCATGCTCTATTACTGTCTTTGTTAGAGTATATATCTCAAAAGTGGATAATTGGCAGTAGGGTTTATTGCCTTTGTCGCAACCTCTAATCGTCATCATATTGTCTTTAATGCCACACATATAGCCCTGGATAATAATCACCAACTATGAACATTAATAAAATACTTTGAAATTCTAACCTTCATGAAAAATAATTGTTCTTTTAAAAATTATCAAGGTACTTTAATAAAACATTACTGTTATAAATGCTAGATTCTTTGTCAAATGCATGTGGATTTACTTGTCAACAGGTTAAAAATTCAGCTGACATTATTTGCCTGCTTCCTTTTACCAGACCCCAATTAAGAAAAGAAAATTGCTTAAAACCTATATATTTGCAATGTATAATTTGTAGAATAAACTTTATGATGAAATGGGTAAAACTTGCTTTTACCCCATGAATACAACGTTTTTGAAAATAATCCAGCATACTTGGAGTTCTACTCCAGGTTGTCTTCCTTTAAAAATACATTATATCAATTAGATATTGACTTTGCCAGTGTCCAGGGATTGGTTAGAAGTTAAATTGTGGTTAGTCTACTGACATCATGATTACACTTTTTAGATTCTTTAACTTTATAAAATGAAGTAATAGGAATATCTTTCCTAATTGTATAAAGCCATGTGTCTCCATTTAATAGGAAACCTTTTGATATCACTGGTTATGATTCCATCCCATAGCTTTTAAAGCAATTATGCACTTCAACTGGTTCCCAAACTTTAGTCAAAGCAATGGATATTTATTGCCCATATAGTCAATTGCCAAAAGCATTTTTTTTCATAAATGCATCTCTACAGATGTTTCCAAGAGGCATGCCAACCCAGTATTTCTATTCTTTTTATTCATTTGTGCTATGCTCTATTTTAACAGACCTTTTTTTCCCTTCTTCAGGCTGATGCAGTTTCATTTGAAGAAATAAAGAAGTATATTAATCAAGAAGTCCTAAGGATTTTTGAAGGTTAGCTTTTTTTAATAACATTTTTGAATTTTTCACTGATTCTCACCTTCCATCTACTATGGGGAATCCCTTCCACAACATTCTCAAGAGATGGCTGTGCCACAAAAACCTTAAGGGACAGCCCATTTTATGACGGGACAGCTCTTTGATGAAAATTCTTCTTTATACAAAGTTACCTTTTGCCTCCCTGGAACTTCCTTTCATTATGCCTGGTCTGTAAAACAACACAGGTAAAGTATCATGTTTTCACATGACAGCTTTTTGAGCATTTTTCAATATCCCTCATACTTCTTAAATATGTCTGGCTCCTTCACTATTATGACCCTGGGAAATGTTTAATTTATAAATGACTCTCATTTACCAAGGAATGTCTTTTTATTTAGATCAAAGTAAGCAAACTATAGCTCCCTAGCCCAAAGCCTTTGCCACCTGCTTTGTACATACTACAAACTGAGAATGTTTTTGCTTTTTTGGGGGGAGCAGTAGGGGTGAGTTATATTTTTAAATGGATTTTAAAAATTGAAAGAATATTTCATGATAAGTGAAAATTATCTGAAACTTGAATTCGTTTCTATAAATAAAGTATGCACATTCCTTTACATCTTTTCTCTGGCTGTTATCCCACTTCAGCAACAGGCCTGAGCAATTGTGACATAAAGGCATAAATATTTACCATCTAGCCCTTGCAGAGAAAGTTTTCTGACCCCTGTGCTGGATACTTCAGTAATTTATCCTAAGATGTATTCCTTTTTTAGAAAAGGCATCCATATTATTCTGTTGATTCATTTCGAGTTTTCCGTTAACTAACAAATGGCACTGGATCTTCCTTATACAGATATTTTTAAATGAGGTGTTTCTCATTATGGACTGTGTGTTTATTTTTTAAATCTAAGTGTGTGATCTTATGTTTCCTCTTATTAATTTCAAATCATTTATATTCATATCTTGTTCTAACCTGAAGATGTTTTTTGAAATGTTTTCTCTTGTACAGCAGGTTGGCTGACCCTATAACTTTATGTCATGCTAAATTTCATAAGCATGTCATCGTCCTAGTTGTTAATAGAAATGTTGACTGAAAAAGCTGAGAGTCAAGGATTAGGTCTTTCTAAATGCCATGGGATTCTTTCTGTCCACTTGTAAATCATCTACTAATCTATTGTTTAGTAAGCTCTGAATCTGTTTTGTTGTCCAAAATTCACCCTACATTTCTTTGTCTATTTGCAAGGAATAGACAGGTTAACATGATTTTCACAAATGATTTGCTAAAATCAAGACCAAACTTCTGAACTGTAAGATTTGACAAATAAATCCATGTTGGCTCTCGGTTCTTGTGGTTCCTACTTTGTTTGCTTACCATCCATAAGCTAAAAGTAGATTGTTGAATTTTGTAAGGAATAAGATTATAAGATGCCCCAAGTTGATGTTGAGTTCATCACTTCAAACATGATATCAGCACTTCTCCAAGGAGTCTTGATTATTTTAAATAACAATTAGCAGGAGAGACTGAAATCTTGGTGCTTGGATCCACATTATCTTGCTTTATATGAGAACTGGAAATAGAGTAGAGTAACACTGGGACTTGTAGCTACTTTAATGACAGAACAGAAAACAAAATGTTTTTTTTGTTGTTTGTTAGTTTGTTTGTTTTTTGAGATGGAGTCTCTCACTCTGTTTCCCAGGCTGGAGTGCAGTGACGCAATCTCGACTCACTGCAACCTCTGCCTCCTGGGTTAAAGCGATTTTCCTGCCTCAGCCTTCCAAGTAGCTGAAATTACAGGTGCCTGCCACCATGCCTGGCTAATTTTTGTATTTTCAATAGAGATGGGGTTTTGCCATGTTGGCAAAAAAATGTCTTTTTAAAGGTCATAAATTTATGCTATTGATTTTTTCTTTTCTTTTCTTTTTTAACATTTTTTCCCCCATTTATTTATTTTATTGCATTTTAGGTTTTGGGGTACATGTGAAGAACATGCAAAATTGTTGCATAGGTACACACGTGGCAGTGTGATTTGCTGCCTTCCTCCCCATTACCTACATCTGGCATCTCTCGCCTTGCTATCTCTCCCCAGCTCCCCACCCCCCACCGTCCCTCCCCTATTTCCCCCCAACTGACCCCAGTGTGTAGTGCTCGCCTCCCAGTGTCCATGTGTTCTCATTGTTCAACACCCGCCTATGAGTGAGAACATGCGGTGTTTGATCTTCTGCTCTTCTGTCAGTTTGCTGAGAATGATGGTTTCCAGGTTCATCCATGTCCCTACAAAGGACCCAAACTCATCGTTTTTGATGGCTGCATAATATTCCGTGGTGTATATGTGCCACATTTTCCCTATCCAGTCTATCGTCAATGGGCATTTGGGTTGGTTCCAGGTCTTTGCTATTGTAAACAGTGCTGCAATGAACATTCTTGTGCACGTGTCCTTATAGTAGAATGATTGGTAATCCTTTGGATATATACCCAGTAATGGGATTGCTGGGTCAAATGGAATTTCTATTTCTAGGTCCTTGAGGAATCGCCACACTGTCTTCCACAATGGTTGAACTAATTTACACTCCCACCAACAGTGTAAAAGTGTTCCTATTTCTCCACATCCTCTCCAGCGTCTTTTGTCTCCAGATTTTTTAATGATCGCCCTTCTAACTGTCATGAGATGGTATCTCAATGTTGTTTTGATTTGCATTTCTCTGATGACCAGTGATGATGAGCATTTTTTCATATGTTTGTTGGCCTCATGTATGTCTTCTTTTGTAAAGTGTCTGTTCATATCCTTTGCCCACTTTTGAATGGGCTTGTTAGGTTTTTTTTTTGTAAATCTGTTTTAGTTCTTTGTAAATTCTGGATATCAGCCCTTTGTCAGATGGGTAAGCTGCAAAAATTGTTTCCCATTCTGTTGGTTGCCGATTCACTCTAATGACTGTTTCTTTTGCTGTGCAGAAGCTGTGGAGTTTGATTAGGTCCCATTTGTCTGTTTTGGCTTTTGCTGTCAATGCTTTTGGTGTTTTGGTCATGAAGTCCTTGCCTACACCTATGTCCTGAATGGTTTTGCCTAGATTTTCTTCTAGAGTTTTTATGGTGTTAGGTCTTATGTTTAAGTCTTTAATCCATCTGGAGTTAATTTTAGTGTAAGGTGTCAGGAAGGGGTCCAGTTTCTGCTTTCTGCACATGGCTAGCCAGCTTTCCCAACACCATTTATTGAACAGGGAATCCTTTCCCCATTGCTTGTTTTTGTCTGGTTTGTCAAAGATCGGATGGTTGTAGATATGTTGTGTTGCCTCCGAGACCTCTGTTCTGTTCCATTGGTCTATATCTCTGTTTTGGTACCAGTACCATGCTGTTTTGATTACTGTAGCCTTGTAGTATAGTTTGAAGTCCGGTAGTGTGATGCCTCCCGCTTTGTTCTTTTTGCTTAGAATTGAGTTGGCTATGCGGGCTCTCTTTTGGTTCCATATGAAGTTTAAGGTGGTTTTTTCCAGTTCTGCAAAGAAGGTCATTGGTAGCTTGATGGGGATAGCATTGAATCTGTAAATTACTTTGGGCAGTATGGCCATTTTCGTGATATTGATTCTTCCTAACCATGAACATGGAATGTTTCTCCATCTGTCTGTGTCCTCTCTTATTTCGTTGAGCAGTGGCTTGTAGTTCTCCTTGAAGAGGTCCTTTACGTTCCTTGTTAGTTGTATTCCTAGGTATTTTATTCTCTTTGTGGCAATTGTGAATGGAAGTTTTTTCTTGATTTGGCTCTCTTTAAGTCTGTTATTGGTGTATAGGAATGCATGTGATTTTTGCACATTGATTTTGTATCCTGAGACTTTGCTGAATTTGCTTATCAGTTTCAGGAGGTTTGGGGCTGAGACGATGGGGTCTTCTAGATATACAATCATGTCGTCTGCAAACAGAGACAATTTGACTTCCTCCTTTCCTATTTGAATGCCCTTTATTTCTTTTTCTTGCCTGATTGCTCTGGCTAGAACTTCTAATACTATATTGAATAGGAGTGGTGAGAGAGGGCATCCTTGTCTGGTGCCACATTTCAAGGGGAATGCTTCCAGTTTTTGCCCATTCAGTATGATATTGGCTGTTGGTTTGTCATAAATAGCTTTTATTATTTTGAGATACGTTCCATCAATACCTAGCTTATTGAGGGTTTTTAGCATAAAGGGCTGTTGAATTTTGTCAAAGGCCTTCTCTGCATCAATTGAGATAATCATGTGGTTTTTGTCTTTGGTTCTGTTTATGTGGTGAATTACGTTTATAGACTTGCATATGTTGAACCAGCCTTGCATCCCCGGGATGAAGCCTACTTGATCATCGTGGGTAAGCTTTTTGATGTGCTGTTGCAATCGGCTTGTCAGTATTTTATTGAAGATTTTTGCATCTATGTTCATCATGGATATTGGCCTGAAGTCTTCTTTTCTTGTTGAGTCTCTGCCGGGTTTTGGAATCAGGATGATGTTGGTGTCATAAAATGATTTGGGAAGAATTCCCTCTTTTTGTATTGTTTGGAATAGTTTCAGAAGGAATGGTACCAGCTCCTCTTTGTATGTCTGGTAGAATTCAGCTGTGAACCCATCTGGACCTGGGCTTTTTTTGGGTGGTAAGCTCTTAATTGCTGCCTCAACTTCAGACCTTGTTATGGGTCTGTTCAGGGTTTCGGCTTCTTCCTGGTTTAGGCTTGGGAGGAGGCAAGTGTCCAGGAATTTATCCATTTCTTCCAGGTTTACTAGTTTATGTGCATAGAGTTGTTTGTAATAATCTCTGATGATGGTTTGAATTTCTGTGGAATCTGTGGTGATATCCCCTTTATCGTTTTTTATTGCATCAATTTGGTTATTCTCTCTTTTCTTTTTTATTAATCTGGCTAGTGGTCTGTCTATTTTGTTGATCTTTTCAAAAAACCAGCTCCTTAATTTATTGATTTTTTGGAGGGTTTTTTGTGTCTCTATCTCCTTCAGTTCTGCTCTGATCTTAGCTATTTCTTGTCTTCTGCTAGACTTTGAGGTTTTTTAATCTTGCTCCTCTAGTTCTTTCAGTTTTGACGATAGGGTGTCAATTTTTGATCTCTCCTTGTTTCTCAGGTGGGCACTTATTGCTGTATATTTTCCTCTAGAGACTGCTTTAAATGTGTCCCAGAGATTCTGGTATGTTGTGCCTTTGTTCTCGTTGGTTTTGAAGAACATATTTATTTCTGTCTTCATTTCATTGTTTATCCAGTCAACATTCAAGACCAAGTTGTTCAGTTTCCATGAAGCTGTGCGGTTCTGGGTTAGTTTTTGAATTATGAGTTCTAACTTGATTGCGGTCTGAGAGACTGTTTGTTACGATTTCCGTTCTTTTGCATTTGCTGAGGAGTGATTTACTCCCAATTATGTGGTCAATTTTAGAGTAGGTGTGATGTGGTGCTGAGAAGAATGTATAATCTGTGGATTTGGGGTGGAGAGTTCTGTAAATGTCTGTTAGGTTTGCTTGGTCCAGGTCTGAGTTCAGGTCCTGGATATCCTTGTTAATTTTCTGTCTGGTTGATCTGTCTAATGTTGACAGTGGGGTGTTAAAATCTCCCACTATTATTGTGTGGGAGTCTAAGTCTCTTTGTAAGTCATGAAGAACTTGCCTTATGTATCTGGGTGCTCCTGTATTGGGTGTGTATATATTTAGGATCGTTAGCTCTTCTTGTTGCATTGATCCTTTTACCATTATGTAATGTCCCTCTTTGTCTCTTATGATCTTTGTTGCTTTAAAGTCTAATTTATCAGAGATGAGAATTGCAACTCCTGCTTTTTTTTTTGCTCTCCATTTGCTTGGTAGATCTTCCTCCATCCCTTTATTTTGAGCCTTTGTGTATCCTTGCATGTGAGATGAGTTTCCTGGATACAGCACACCAATGGGTTTTGGCTTTTTATCCAATTTGCCAGTCTGTGTCTTTTGATTGGGGCATTTAGTCCATTTACATTTAGGGTTAATATTGTTATGTGTGAATTTGATACTGCCATTTTGGTGCTAGCTGGGTTTTTGCCCTTTAGTTGAGCTGGTACTTGTTGTTCCTTTATATGTGTAGAGCCTCTTTCAGGAGCTCTTGTAGAGCTGGCCTGGTGGTGACGAAATCTCTGAGTACTTGCTTGTTTCCAAAGGATTTTATTTTTCCTTCACTTATGAAGCTTAGTTTGGCTGGATAGGAGATTCTGGGTTGAAAGTTCTTTTCTTTAAGGATGTTGAATATTGGCCCCCACTCTCTTCTGGCTTGTAGGGTTTCTGCTGAGAGATCTGCTGTGAGTCTGATGGGCTTCCCTTTATGGGTAACCTGACCTTTCTCTCTGGCTGCCCTTAGTATTTTCTCCTTCATTTCAACCCTGGTGAATCTGACGATTATGTGCCTTGGGGTTGCTCTTCTTGACAAATATCTTTGTGGTGTTCTCTGTATTTCCTGGACTTGAATGTTTGCCTGCCTTGCTAGGTTGGGGAAGTTTTCCTGGATAATATCCTGAAGAGTATTTTCCAGCTTGGATTCATTCTCTTCGTCGCATTCAGGTACGCCTATCAAACGTAGATTAGGTCTTTTCACATAGTCCCACATTTCTTGGAGACTTTGTTCATTCCTTTTACCCTTTTTTCTCCAGTCTTGCCTTCCCGTTTTATTTCATTGAGTTGATCTTTGACCTGTGATATCCTTTCTTCTGCTTGGTCAATTCGGCTGTTGATACTTGTGCATGCTTCGCAAAGTTCTCGTGTTGTGTTTTTCAACTCCATCAATTCACTTATATTCCTTTCTAATTTGTCCATTCTTGTTAGCATTTCATCAAATCTTTTTTCAAGGTTCTTAGTTTCTTTGCATTTGGTTAGAACATGTTCTTTAAGTTCACAGAAGTTTCTTGCTACCCACCTTCTGAAGTCTGATTCTGTCATTTCATCACACTCGTTCTCCCTCCAACCTTGTTCCCTTGCTGGTGAGGAGTTGTGATCCCTTGTAGGAGGAGAGGTGTTCTGGTTTCGGGTGTTTTCATCCTTTTTGCACTGGTTTCTTCCCATCTTTAAGGATTTATCCACCTGTCGACTTTGCAGTTGCTGGCTTTCAGATTGGGTCTCAAATCTTTCAGATTGACGTTCTGTTTGTTGATGATGAGGTTATTTCTGTTTCTTGGTTTTCCTTCTGACAGTCTGACCCCTCTGCTGTAGGTCTGCTGAGGTTCACTCCAGGCCCTGCTTGCCTGGGGTTCACCAGCAGTAGCTGCTGAACAGTAAGGGTTGTTACCAGTTTTCTTCTTCTGCTATCTTTGTCCCAGAAGGATACCCACCTAGTGTCAATCTGATGTCTCCTTTATGAGGTGTCTCTTTGGATATATAGGGGTCAGGGAGCTGCTTGAGGAGATGGTCTCTTCTTTATAGGAGCTCAAATGGTGAGCTGTGAACTCTGTTGTTGTTCATTCAGAGCTGCTGGGCAGGTACGTTTAGGTCTGCTGCAGCAGAACTCATAAACTGCTTTTTGTTCCCAGGTGCTGTGTCCCAGGGATTTAGGGCTTTATTTATGAGTTCCCGTTATGCTGCCGCCTTCTTTTTTTTTTTCCTTCAGACCTGCCCTGCCCAGCAAGGAGGCAGCCTAGTCACTGTCGGCCTATAGAGGCTTTGCTGAGCTGCTGTGGGCTCCACCCCGCTGCCTAGTGTACTTCCCTGCAGTCCTGTTTATACGGGTGTAGTTAGAACTGCTTTGGCGATGGTGGCCCGCCTCTGTTGAGGCGGAGTCTCTCTGCTGTGGTGGGTTGCCTTGGCAATGGCAGGCTGCCTCTGCAGTGGCGGGTTGCCTTGGCAACGGCGGGCTGCCTTAGCATTGGCCGACTACCTCCGTCCTGGCGGGCTGCCTCGGTAATGGCTGACGCCCCTCCCCCGCAGAGCTGGACCATCCCTGGTTCAGCTGTGCTTGCTGTGAAAGTCTCAATCCAGAGTTTCTGATTGCTGTTCTTTTGTGGGGGTGGGACCAGCCGAGCCTGATCACCTGGCTCCCTGCCTCAGCTCCTTTTTTAAGTTGGTGTTCCAGTTGCCTATTGAAGAGGCGCCGGGGTCTGTTTGTTTTCCCCTGCGGCCACTCACTGCGCTTGCTTAAACAGCAGCACTGAGGTTTGTGGCGCTTTTTTTTTTTTTTTTTTGCCCTGGAATCTACTGTCCTGGTTCTCTGCTCAGTCCCCTTTTTAAACAGACGAATGGGTGACTTCCCGTGGCTCCAATCGCCAGCCAAAAGGGCACCCGGACCAGTGTATTTTGTACGGAGAACCGGAGAACCGCTGCTCCGGGGCGCCAAGAAAGCAGCTGCGCGGGGCAAAGCAGCGGCGCCGGCCGGCCGGCACAACTGCACTGGCTGAAACAGCTGCGCTGGCGACCGTGGAGTTCCTCTGCCTGGGAATTTTCTAGTCTGTGGGCAATAAAAATGCGGCATCCACTCACCCTCTGCGCTTTCACTGGGAGCTGCAATCCTGAGCTGTTCCTAAACAGCCGTCTTGGATCCTCCAGCCTATGCTATTGATTTTAATTTACCTTGATCTTCACTAAGTATCTTTATCTTGCTCTGATATAACAGTTTACTAATACATTTATCCACTCTTTTTTGAGCTACCAGTAATTTTAATGTTGCCATTAAATTTTGAAGTCTTTTTTTCTTTTTCTTTTTTTTTTTTTTTTGATCCTTAAATCAAACATCATGGACTATACTCTAAACTTTGCAATCCGAACACTCATTTCCCCTTCAGCAAGTTTGAAAAAAAGGCAACTGTTTGAAAAAAGACATCTCAAGCTCTTCAGGAGAACACTCAAGAATATTTACATGGCTGCATAATATGCAGTGTTCAGCGCACAGTGAAAATGCTGATGCATTTGTTAAAAAATTATTAAGAATTTTAATACAACAATAATAAAGCAGTAAACTAAACATGGGGCCCTATGTGACTGCAGAGGTAGCATGTCCATGAAAGGCAGTCCTGGGGACAGGACATCTAGGATCTCAGATCGTATCCATGCCTTTGGTTGACAACAACCATGAAAAGAGAAATGCCAGCAAATTCATGTTTTTGAATTGCAATTTAAACTTTTCCTTTAACTCTTAATCTCTATGGGCTCTAGTGTCTTTATCTTTTATCTCAGGTAGCTTTAATATTGAACTTCAATCCCTTAAGAAGCTTTAGATAAAATCATATATTTAATAGTCAGTAATTAATTCACCTTTTTTGAAGCTGATTAAGAATGTCAGAAAATATAACAAAGCATTTTCAGAAAAACTAGTGATGTGTTGAGATACAGAAGGTGTTCATTTTGCAAGTCCATCAGATACTGGAGGAAGGTGTGGCCCGTGGCAGCCTGCCTGTGCATTCGGCAGAAGAGACATTGCTATTTCCTCATGGGGAAGGCTCCATGCTGCCCACTCCCAGACCATTCATTCTGTGGCTACTCTCATGAAGGGCTATCAGCCTTCTGAGGAGGCAGGTCAGGGGAGCTGGGCCATTCTCTATCTGTTGTGGGGCAGGCTCACCAGGCTTCTGCTTTCTGAGAAGCTCCTCTCAGTCTGCATCCCTCCTCCCTGAGTTCCTGCCTCTCCTTCCTTTCTCGGAGCCCAGCTACCTGGAAGCTAACAGGTGCAGAGTCCTCCCCAGGTCTCTGGCTTCACACCCATCTCTCCTACTGCCTCTCTGTCTCTTCTAGCCTGGCCAGGTCCAGGTGAGTAGCTAGACCCCACCAGAGCCAGTACTCCCTCAGAAACTACAGATGTCTTAGCCTCAAGACAATGTTTTAAAGTGACTCATAAGGAAACTTTTTTCTGAGACTTCTGAACTCTAGGATTCCCTGTGTGATATCCCTCTCCTTTATCTCTCTTGACCTTAGTCCAGCAAAACTATTCTCTCCCAAACAAAACTGTGCCTGAAACCCAGAATATAGTTATTTAGCATTTAAGTTAATTTGTCCCAAGATCATTTCAACTCATTCCATTTAATTTTCCACTTAGAAATCACCCAGAACCCAGCTTTTTCTCTAAAAGCAGAGATTAATTTTCCCGTTAAAACAGTTACACTTAAGTAGTACAGACAGTTAACTGCTACAGTTGAGTAGCACCGATCTCCCTCCTTTTTCTTAGTGGTTTCACAAGAGACAGTGTCAATGACAGCTAATGCTTATCTCTGCTTCACACACCCCTGCACATATGCAGCCTGGAGAGCCATTCTCTCCAAGCAGCAAGCCGCAGACTGTCAGCAGGGTCTTGAGGGAATCCTTGGAAGATCCTGTTCTCCAACTTTATCATCCCAAGTGTCCAGATTACACCCTCTAGTGAAACCCTAAACCAGGATGACCCAAACTTTAAGCTCCTCTCTTGTGACGTTTTAAACCCCTTTGGGGCTTCCTAGGTGACCTCGCTGATGCAACACCCTACAAATCTCACACCTTGAGCTATTTTCCAGGCCACCCAACCTCCATTCAGCACCCTAGTACACCTTTCCAAACCTAACTGTGGTGGAAATAGGTGTCTTTTCATCAATGCCAAATCCAGACTCCAGATTGATCACTATGTGCAAATATATATCCTCTCCGAGCATCAATTAAATTCCCAATTTGTCCAACCAGTCAAGTCCTTTTGCTAGCAAAGTGACTGCACAGGACAAGGACAGATGTCATCCATGTGTCTCAGCTTAGCGTTTGTCTTTATGAGAGCTTTCCAGCTGCCATGATGCTGCCCACACAAATTAGGGTCTTGCCAGATCTGAGAAGTTTAATTCTTGCTATTGCAATGCCCTATTATGCTTGGGAATTTACATCAACATGCAGGAAGAATTTACCAACCTATGCAGAAATCTATACTAACAGCTGGCTCCCTTGGTTCTTGAGACAACAAGCCCACACCTCCAACTGTGGGAGAAAAGAAAGATTAGGGCTAAGTATTCCTGAGCGATGTTTCTGCCTGCAGATTTCCAGTGTTTAGAAAATCTTCTTACCTATACGCATCATCTGATAGATATACATCATTGGTAATGTAGATATAAAGAGTTTTAAAAACATTTTCCACCACATAGTCTCTGTTTCTTCCAATTTGTTTCGTTTCTTTGTCTGAACTCTGTTGTTCAGTTTATACGATTTCCTCAGTGTCCAGTAATCCTTGGCCATGAACTGAAATCTTGGTTTAAGAACTGAAAGTTGTGAGTGAACAGTGGGGCTTGCCAACATCGAGTTTCACTTAGGGTAGTCTAGTTGGGCTTTTTAAGTGAAGGACCCTCAATTTCAGTATCTTTAAGTCTTTTCTTTCAGTCTGGTCAGATTCCCCAGTGGAGACATTCCATTTCCTGCCTGGCTGCCAGCTCAGCTACTTCAAATTTTCAATTTGGAAGTCTGAGTCTCAAAGGAGTCTGGGCTCCCCAGTGCAGAGGCAGACTACTTACCCTTTTCAGATAATGATAAACCTTCTGTCTTTTGCTAGGGATGGGGCGGGGCACCTGCCCAGCTGTATAGAGAAACAAATTTCAATGACTACTAAAGCAGGCTTTCAATCAATGTTCCTTATTTTAGTTCCCCTCTTTCACCCGCACTTCCAGAGGTACCTTGTACTGCAATTCTGAGCCTTCTGAGGATTTTGTAGTTTAGATCAAGTTGTTCCTCAACTTCTAGTCTAAGAGTTTAGTTTTCTTGAGTTTGCTGAGTAATGTATCACTCAACCATCTGGTTCTCAGCTTCCAAAATTGTGCTGATATTGTCTCCTTTCATATTCTCCTCCATTCTTGTCTGTTTATGCCTTTAAGAGGATTGTTTTGCTAGGATTCAGGAGGCAATTAAAGCAGATGCATGTGTTTAATCCAACATCTTTACCCATGATATTTTAAAGCAACATGCTCATACAAGTAGCAAATGATTGAGACAGAGACAAACGAAGTAGTAACCACCTTTGGATCGTAATGAACCACAAAATAAATATGAATTCACCAATGATGCTGTTGAATTAACAGTTAAAAATGAAACTAGAATATAATTTTAAAATATTACAGAAAATTACTCTTCTGATATTTTTGCCCTTTAGGAGAGAACTATATTTAATTTTGGTTTACACCTTTAGGAGACATTTAAGGAAAAGCCCTGAAATAATGGAACCAAAATGAGATTTACAAAACAGATTGTGAAGCCTATGAGTAAAAGTTATTTAACCTGAATGCTGATATGTAACAATATGGCTGATTTCCCAAGGGAAATACTTATTAACTGCTCTCTGTTTCCATAATGGAGGGGGGGGAATCAAAATAAAATAAATTGAAGTTATATCAAGAAAATGGATAATTGAACATTTTAATGGGCATTAGGAGAAGAAGATGAATTTCTCTCTTTGAAATATTTACAAATTTTATCTGTGAAATAGAAGATAGACATGGGCCACATGACATATGTGTGTTTCTTCCTTCTCCAAAATACGCAGTTTATCATCACAATAATATTAATCTCTGTATTATATTAAGGAGCCCATTCTCCAAGGAAGCCAAGCCTTGGTCTCATTTGTTAGAGTGACTGCTATGGCTTTGCCTGGGCAGATGGAATATGTGTGTTTGGTTTATGCATGCTTCTATCTGAACTCTTCAATTTCCTGCCTCATTAGAAAGCATAGCCAAAAACAGTTTAATTGACTGAGGATCGCTGAAAACAGAGGAAAAGCAATTAAGAATAAAGGCCTTTACAATTCATTTAGATGCTCTGAAACATATTATTGTAAATTATAGAGCATTAGGGTAAGGTTTAGAAGAGGCAATTACCTTATGCTAAATGACTGTTTCTGAGCATATCTCAAAGACAGATAATTTACAGCTTGAAGTAGTGAAAATAATTTTCTGTTTTGCAAAAAATATTAAAAATCACCAAAGTACTTCTAAATTCAACTCATACATTAAAGAGGAAAAATTACTACTGTGAATATTTGTGTTTAGACATTGAAGGAATTTTAAAAGACATGTTTCAAATTAAGAAAAATTATACTGAAATACATCTCTTCTTTTAAGGGCAGAACAATAAATATTATGCAAAGTTTCAAACTGTGATTATTGAATTTCACATATATTATAAGGCATCCAGTTTGTAATTTGATGTAATAAAGATATATGTACATTTAATATGATGATTTGTAAAAGTATAACTATATGTTAATTACCTATTTGTTTTATCTATTAAGTTACTAGAATAAGATGTATTAATATCAACCAAACATTCCAGGTAGATAGTAAGATAGTAATACTGGAGAGCAGGTGATTTCATATCACTCTTTGGGATCAGCATCCATTAGAACCTCGTTGGCCTCCCATTCATTCTTCAGTCTGCAGCCAGAGATTCTAGTCCTGTGAGTGGTGTGATATGTTTTCATTCTGTTTGCTTTGTGACATAGGAATGTGAATGTAGAGTGATTGCTTTTTGGATAATGATAGCTAATGCTGTGTATCTACTGGGGCTTTTCCCTTAATAATTCCATGTGAAACAATAATTGTTTTTCTTTCCTAACCAGGATGGGCCTACATTGTTTTTAAAAGATTGTTTTAATTGAAAACTTTTAGGAAAACGGATTTTCCTCAGAAGTAATTTACTCTTTATTTAAAAAATTACAGAAAATAGAATATACATATCTGTGAAATAAACCTTTGCAATTCAATTAAATCAGCTAAACTGAGTGAAAAGACTGGAGAACATGGAAGTAACTCTTTACAAGATCTATATGATTTGGCCTTTGTGTTTTCTCAGCTAGAGTTTCTAGTATATTGTTGTCATTTGGTCTTTAGTTACAAAATAAACACTAATTTCCTTAGTTAAAAAAAAAAAAAACTTTTCTGGAAGATTTGTCTGCACCAAACCCAGGCTAAAGTTTTTAAATTGAATGTTCATTTCTTATTACACACATATATCTTTTTTTAAAAAAGTGTAAATTATTTTAAAATAAAACCATTTAAATTACTAAGGAATTTTTGAAGAAATTATGCAAAAAAAAAAAAGATAAAACAATGTGATTAACTTCTTTTCATGGCAAGGATAGATGCTCCTCAAGTTTTCTGTTTGAAATCTAGTTATTCATATATTAGATTTTTAAAATGTGAAGTATACTAAAAGTAAACAAACCATGCAATTTTAAGAAAGACTCCAATGATAGATTGTATATATAATGGCCCTTGAATGAGTTAACGATTTTACCAAAATTATATAGTAATAAAATATTCAATATGCTTCTTTTTAGTTATCTGTTGCTGCATAAGAAAATACCTCCAAACTTTAGTGGCGTAAAACATTTATCTCACATTTCACATTACAGACATTTATTATCTCACATTTTTATGGGTCGGGGACTTGTGTTGCTTAATTGTGTGATCTGGCTCAGGATCTCTAATGAAGTTGCAGTCAGGATGTCATTGAGGGCTGCAGTCATTTGGAGGCTTGACTAGGGTGGGATGATCTGCTTCCAAGCTCACGTGCATGGCCACCAGCAGGTCGCACCAGTTCTTCCCCATGTGGGCCTCTCCACAGGACTTCTTGGGTGCTGTCACTTCATGTCAACTGCTTTCCTCTAATGAGTGATCTAAGAAAGAAAGCAACTAGGAAGCTACAATGTCTTTTATGACCTCATCTCTCTAGTTGCACCCCATTAAATCAGCATTTTTCTTTTCATTAGAAATGAAAAGTCTACCCCCCATTCAAAAATAGGAGAATTAAACTCCAACTTTGGAAGACAGTGTCAAAGAATTTGTGAATATATTTCAAATCACCATACAAATATTCACACCATTACTAAAAAGTGCCTTAAAGTTAGTATTAAATCATTTTTTAATGTGAACCTAAATTCTCTCCACATGCCATTACCAGAGGTTAGATTCCATGCTAGTGTTCTGTCCATAGACTGTTACATCTCAGAAGTACTGAAAATTCTCAACTTTCTGAGTGACGCAGCTTAGCTGCATCTATACACAAACTTAACTTCGTGCAATCAATTTAATTTGTCTAATCAAAAAACTCAGCAGTCAGACCAGTTGGTAAATTAGATGTGCTTAAATTGAAAACTAAATCTTTTTGTTTAATTTCAGGTAAAAAATTTTTTTGAAATTTTTTGACATAAAATATTTCTGTTCCATGATATATTTTTTTTTCTATACATGAAGAGAGGATGGCTGTGTTCCTATCCCAGCTCAAGCTGCCAGCAGCCATGTTGGCTGCCCAAGCTCATGGGAGGCCTGGGCCACCAGGGAAGGATGGGTTGCCTGGGCCACCAGGAGACCCTGGACCCCAAGGTAAGTCTTGAAGTGTAATATTGGCTTATTAATTTTTAACTCTCTGTATTTATAACATGTTAGTCATAGTTAAGGAAAAAAGTATGTATGTATGTACTTTATATATATATTACATATATGTTCCATATGAAACCATTTTATATATTACAAGTTATTCCATATGAAACCATTTTATGTATTATGTATATGTGTACATGCTACATATGTGCATTCTAGAAGTAGATGTTTATGACTTCAAATTTAAAACTGAATGATAGTTACCTGCTATTCTAAATGTATTGTAATAATAATATTTATTATAACAATAACAGCAATAATGTGTGCTTATATATCATTATTATCTAGGAATCTTCGAATTTTTTAGGCCTCCCATTTTTATGTAAGTTAAATAAATATCCATCATCTTAGTATCTTAAAGAAACTGGGGAAAGAGTTTTAGGAGACTCTACTACAAATAGTTATTTGGTTCTAAAATATATTTTTAAGAAATTTTAGAATCTTTTTTTCTTTGAATAGAGCTTGTGAATGGTAACTTGAATGTTAAATAATTTTGTGCATGATTTTTAAAGTTCTTAAAACCCAACTTATATTGGCAACAAATTTTATTCTGCTTATGACAACTTGACAAGAGACATAGTCTTATGTATAGCTTAACTAAATTAATCTGACAAGGCCATTTTCTAGAAATATAATTATCAATCCAGCAAAGTGATCAAATAGGCCCAGGCTTAGAAGAGTCACAATTCTGAAAGAGAAATATTAAATTCAGTGAGTATATATCATGAAAGATAAGACCAGGAAAACTGCTTCTTACTGTTAACCATGGAGGAGTTCAGATTCCTTCCTTGAAATAATTAAAAGCAGCTTGTATAAAGAAAGAAAAGAGGAAATTAACACCAACATTAAATAGGAATGCAGCCCAAAATAATGTGTACGCAAAGAAGTGTTTTTCTGTCACCAGTTTCCTTCCTACTGCTACTCTGTAATATTGAGCCTCATTTTCTGAAGTGTCCCAAGGTGACTGATGTGCCCTTCCTCTTCTGAAAGAGCAACACCTTTTCAGTTCCTATAACAGCGCCTATTAGGATTCTAATATAACCTTATAACCTGTAACTATGATTGCCAAGTCTTTGCGTTTAGTTAGCACAATATAAAACAGCAACAGTTAAAATCTCTCTAATTTTTTTTAAACCAAACATATATTCCACCATTATCTTTGGATTAGAGTGAAGTTTGGCAGATTGATGAAGGAAAGAGCAAAGTATAGGTTGAGGAGTAGCCCTCTATGTATACACTATTGTGTAGAGGGGGCTAATTTTTATCTTTCGCTAGTTGGATCTGTTCTGAAGTCAGAGTATATGAGACTGGCATTCAGATCTTGAAAGCTCATCTGAAAATGTGCAGTACCTCCAACCACATGAAGAATAAGCAGTGTAAACACCAATAGGAAGAAAACTTCATATAGATCGTTCAAACAGCAGTGGTTTGAGAGGACAAGAACAACGGAAAATTGAGATGATCCAGGAAAACAGCTCTGGAGCTGGAGTCTCCCGTTCACTCAAACACCTGGCTTCAGACACCTCATAGGTGCAGCAAAGGCCCATTTGGAAGGCTCTCAGTCAGAGGCAATTCCAAACCCACAGTATCAGTGAAGCTTTTGGAAATAAGCCTTCTGTTCACCACTCCATTTGCCCTTCCTTTTGCAAAAGATTTCCATGAATTTCATCTGCTGTTGTGCCTCAGAGATGTTATAGACTACCTCTACGGATAGAGCTTCTGGATGGAATTCTTGAATTTGGAAGATATCTCCACATGATTTCCAATTTTTTGTGAACCAAGGGTTGCTGAAATTGTCAAAACTTTTGTCTCCCCATAGGGTTTCTGACAATAGACGTATCTTGACTACAACTTAGCAGATGTCTCCTTAACCTTTACATAATGCTTTCTTTTCAGTATTTGTTAAATTTGGCCAAAATTCATCAACAAAATAAATAAATAAAACTTGAAAAACATGGAATTCATTTTTAAGGAATATTGGTTTCTTAAAAATATTTGTTTTTAAGGAATATCAGTACAGTAGGCATGCTGTACTGTAATCCTGCCTAAAGGCACAGAGAAATTTCACTGAAAAGAAAGGAAATGAGAGGCCGCTGTTTAATTTTTGGTGCCTCTCCAGAAGTGCACAAGAAATTGAAGGGTTTTTCTCTAACAGATAAATAGGTGTGATGTGCTCAGAAGATGAAGTTGTACATGTAACCTACAAGCTCTTCTCTGCTCAATTTAAGGGTTTTCTCAAAAAGGATAGAAAAAAATGTATTTAAAATCACCAATGACCATGCAAACCTCAGATGCAATTGTCTGAATTAGTCCTCTTTATGACACAGCGTGATTGAGTTTAAGAAAGGGTTGAAGTCAGAATGCAATATAGGTTGGGAAAGAAAAGATGGCTACTGAATATAACACAGTGTGTTCTGCACTCATTAATTCTGTCTGATGGAGGTTCTTCTGAAATTTCTAAAAGAGACATATTTTGTTTTGTGTTCAGTGTTTGTCAGGAAAGACATCCATTTGGTTCTGAAATATATTTTTAAGAAATTTTAGAACCTTTTTGCTGATAGAGCTTGTGGATGGTAACTTTTGAACTTTAAATAATTCTTCATATGTTTTCTAAAGTTTTTAAAACAAAACTTTGCTTATATTGGCAAAAAACTTTGTTCCATTTATGACAACTTGATGAAAGGTATGATCTTAAATATAGCTTAACTAAATTAATCTGAAATTTAAAATTAAAGTTGAGTGGTTTGGTTTGAAATGTGCGCTGTGGAATGAGTCCTTTATCAACTTATCTTTATGGAAGGACAAAATTATAAAGGGGTTTCATAACGTTTCCTGTGCTTATTCCGAGAAGCAGGAGACATATAGAAAGCAGTGAGAAAATCGGCGATGTGAAAGGTACACAATTCTGAAAAAAGGAATTGCCACTCCTACCAAGATTCTGACAATGAAAGCTTGAGGATCCTCCTTCAGCACCCTGCCCTTCTTAAAGTGAAAAGAAAGACCATTAGGACTCTATGTTGCATCACCTCATTTGCATTTTGCCTAAATTTCCAAAGGGGTGATTGTTGATGTCTTTTTTAATTCAAAAGCGTTTCCAAACAGCGTTTAGATTTTAACCATCCCATGGGGTCTGATTATTGTGCCTTGACAGAACTTTCCTTGGTGTCCATTCCCACCTTGGGCCTGCAGCACTGGGCCTCATGGCTGGTTCTCCCAGGTATGAGCTAAAATGTGTCACGTCAGAATCAAAGAAACCCCAAGAAGCATGATTTAGCTGGGTTCCATTATATAAACAGGAGAGGTGAATTTGTCTTACAGACCTTATTCTTTTGAGTGAATTCTATGAGAAAAAACTTCATTTAAACTTTCTCAAACACAGCTGATTCTCCATCGCCTGTTCCACCCAAGGAATAGATGCCACACCTAAAGCCCTACTCATTTCAGAAGGAACCTCACATGTGGGACCAGTAGGAGAAAACAGCTACACCCATTCCATGTACCTTGCATCAGTTCCAAAAGGACAGTAGTGGGAGTAGTTGTTCTTACTTGTGCACTTTTAAAGTAATTGATCATACATACTGTTTATAGGAAGCACTGGTTTATAACGAAGGAAACCTGTTATTCGTAAGCCAGTGGTCCATAGGGTAGCTCATGTGATGCACAGATTCGACCTTTCAAATTTATTAGCGTTAGGGGCCTTTGGATATGGGAGGATGTGTGAATGTGTGTCAAAATGACTGAAAGGTGCTGCTGTCAATTGGTGGACTGGAACCAGGAAGGCTAAACAACTTGTAAGGCATGAGGAAACCCCCAACCCCATCACCCCCGCCATGCCCACCATTAACAATTGTCCCTCCTAAAATGCCAATAACATCATTTTCTGGCCTTTTTCCAGTATGTATATAGGTGCACGGATTTAAAATGTTAGAAGTAAATCTCTGGAGTCTAAACTGAAATCTTCCTACTAGAAATAAACACAGTCTACCACCCGAAAAACTGTACCAAGCACCAAATTTCATCAATGACTAGTACTCCTCTAGATGCTTTCTATTAGGACACTGCTGGGGTTTTATTTGTTTTCCTATGTGAGCTACAGTGATATCAAGCTGTCATCCTGTAGACTTTTTTTTTTTTTTTTTTTTTGAGACAGAGTTTCGCTCTTGTTGCCCAGGCTGTTGTACAATGGCTCACTGCAACCTCCTCTTCCTGGTTCAAGCAATTCTCCTGCCTCAGCCTCCCAACACATATAATCCCAGTAGCTGGGATTATAGGCGCCTACCACCACTCCCAACTAATTTTTGTGTTTTTGGTAGAGATTGGGTTTCCCCATGTTGGCTAGGCTTGTCTTGAACTCCTGACCTCAGGTGATCTGCCCACCTTGGCCTCCCAAAGTCCTGGGATTATAGGTGTGAGCCACCATGCCCAGCCCATCCTGTAGACTTATAGTCCATGGAAACACATGTCTCTTTGCAGACAGACCAGCCTCCTCCAAATTTAAAGACAGGCTCACCCTGAAGAGGTGAAAAGCTTAATTCTATAAATGGGGAAAGCTGTCATTGACTTTGTTAGCATCCCTACCAGGAGTTTTGTTATGAAGTAATAATAAAAAAGACCCTTTGGCTTTATGGCAGCCTTTACAATGAATGAGATTGGGATCTTAATAGGAAATTCAAGAGTAGAAACCTCTCCTGTACTTGTGCAATTCAGCCACTTTATCTATTAATAACAGGTAATTATTAACCTAACACACTGAGAAATTTTTACAAAGAAATTATTACACTTGACAGGAGAAGGGTAAATGTTACCTTATACAAATACACAAATTACAGTTTCTTAATTATAATACCGTATGCACTGAAATCCACGTGGAATAATATATTTTTGCATTATATTGCAAATCTGAGAACTGAATTTAAATGAAATAGGTAAGTTTTAGCAGATGTATTCTTTATTTGGAACTGTGTTACAATCTTGTTAAACCTCTTATTAATCAAAAGTTCATGTATCTCCAATTATTATTCTTTCTTCCTCATTTTTTAGCCTGTAATCTTAAGTACTTACTGTGATAGCTAAGGGTCAACTTTATAACCTTTCTGTAATAGTGGGACCTGAGTTAAACTATCAAATATACCTCAGGTAATAAATATTATTTTACTCCAGAAATGTTTAAGTAATGGATTTGGGAGGGTGCTTTCAAATGACCCTAAGTATATACAGTTTTTCCCTGCTGTTCACGTATGTTAAATCAAAGTCACTTATGTCAAAGAGATCCTGGAAATATTTTAAATTTAAATATAGATCAACTAAGGGTATTATGTCACATGTCAAAGCCACTGTTCTCTCTAGGATCTAGGATTGTATTGAGTATCTTTAACTCAATTTTCAAATACAAATATGTGAAAGTTTTCTGCTGGTGGGTGTATTTCTACCATATACTTCAAAATATTTTAACATATATTCTTTTTGACACTAGTTTCACATTTATGATCAGGTCATACATATAAAGCAAAGAAATATCTGTGTGGTGATTACATTGCCAATGTTGTTCAGATAATAATGTATGGCCTAGTCAAAGGTGAAAATGATAACCCCAAAACCTGCTAATTCTCAACAATAGTGGGAAATAATTGATCATACTTACTGTTCATAGGGAGCATTACATTTTCTCCTCCTGCCATATTCTGCTGTGATAGCACACCTTTATGAAAAAGCACAACTAAGTCATGGCTTACTGTTTTGTACTGAGATGCTCGCCTACTGTATCTTTGCTGTGTGTCCACAGGAGTCTGCACGGCTGCTCTGTCCATTTGGGACAAGGAGCGATCTTGAAGGGGCTGTTTAAGTATGAAAAAGTTGGAAATAAAAACTCTATTTACCATCACTGTGAAACTCTTACAGCATGGAATCTTTCATTCAAAGTATTACATAGATATGGATACCAATATATAAAACCCAGATAAAAGTGCTTTATGCTTTTTATAAGCAAGGATAATGACTTCCAGAGGCACAAATTTCTCTGTGCCTCTGGATCAGCCAATAGCAAGCATATTAAGAATAATTTGTTTTAAAATGTAGACAGATCTTACACCTAATTCATTTTGGTTAAAATAGCTTAAATTGGTGAAGTGCATTTGGGAGACTCTCTCAGTCTCCTCTAGTTTCCTAGCTTTGCTGAAGCTCCATTGGAGGTTTACACTGCCACATTCAAACATGGGGAGATGTTTAAGCTTTACCTAAAGAGAATATAATGTTTGTAGTCGATCATTTGAACACAGATCTACCTTTTCAGATGAGTTAGCTCACATATGCTCTTGCTATGGTTTATTAGAATCTTGAGTTATTTGTTCTTTTCATTTCCTTTAATTCTTGAAATAAGGTTCATATTCCTATTATATTATCTTGTTCTCATTTTAAGCAAGACTCTTTCAGTATACTTCTTTCATTTAGCCTATGCCTCACCTTCAATCAGAATTCCTATTGAAAAGAACTCAAACAACTTGTCATAGCTATTTGCAAGATTTATTTAGGTATCATTTTCAGAGCCAAAATCTCACTCTCAAGAGTTTGACTAGTGGGACTGGGCGCAGTGGCTCACCCCTCTAATCCCAACATTTTGGGAAGCCAAGGTGAGCAGATCACCTGAGGTCAGGAGTTCGAGACTAGCCTGGCCAACATGGCAAAACCCCATCTCTATTAAAAATACAAAACAATTAGCCAAGCATGGGGGCAAGTGCCTGTAATCCCAGCTCCTCAGGAGGCTGAAGCAGGAGAATCACTTGAAGCCAGGAGGTGTATGTTGCAGCACTCCAGCCTGGGTAACAGAGCAAGACTCCATCTCAAAAAAGAAAAAAAAGAGTTTGACAAGTTGGAAATTTTTACAGTAATTGCATGTTTTTAAGATCTTCATTGCCCTATTGTACCCAATCTGTTTGACATGTAAGTTTATTATGTGGTTAATGCAAAACAGGTAGTTAATATACAATTTATGTTAAGCAAATGAATCACATAATTATCACAGAGTCAGTAAATGGTTCTTGTGTGTGCTGTGTTGCCATAGAACCGTTTTCATGTGTCTCTTTTTTATATATTTCTTACTTAGGCTACCGAGGACAGAAGGGAGAAAGAGGTGAACCTGGAATTGGGCTGCCAGGGAGTCCAGGTCTTCCTGGGACTTCAGGTAAGAGTGATACTATCTTCACAATACAAGCAAGCCTTTAAAAATGAGAACCATGCTTCTCCCCTAGGGTCCTTATACATCAAGTTGAGTGATCCATGTTGGCTAGAGGGTTGGAGAGAGGGAGAGCTATATGTGATCTGCATTGTGATTAGTTTTGGGTTGTTTTTTTTTTATGTCATTAGCTCTGGGTTTACCAGGCTCACCAGGTGCTCCAGGCCCCCAGGGCCCCCCAGGACCTAGTGGAAGATGTAACCCAGAAGATTGCCTCTATCCTGTGTCTCATGCCCATCAGCAGACAGGTGGGAAATGAACACACCTGCAGAAGACTTGGTTCCTGGTGATACCTCCTTGCCATTGGAGCTATCGTAATACCATCAAACCCTCATGATATGTGGTTTGCTTTTTTTTTTTTTTTTTTTTTTTTTTTGAGTAAGCCAGACATTAAAAGCAACCATTTGAATCCTATTCCTATAGCAATTGCAAATCAGCATTTTTTGATTTTTTCCAAATTCATTCCATATGTTTTGCTTTACAATTGCTATGATTTTTAGTCAGAGATATGAAATATGCAAGTAAATCTTATCATTAGTTCTTCTTCAAAAGGAAATTGCATCTTGTGACTTAGTAGACTGATGATGATATCCATTTTGTAGATTCATCAACATGTGGTTGGCCTTTAATTTCTGAATTTTAAAGTTTCAGACTTATCTTTAAGTTTTCTTGGTGTTTAAATTTACTATCATTGCTAAACATTTTGTCAACTTTTTTGATATACTGCATTGCTCCTGTTGAATGTTTTTTGTCTACGTTTTATAACTTAAGAATTCTTATACCATCTACATCTATCCTACTTATGCTGAAAAATAGGCAATAAGAACTTCATTTTATAGCTTATGTTTTGAAAAAAAAAACACAGGAAACTGTTTTATCAGGGAGCCCAAACACCCAGCATAGCCAACTACTGAAATGATTTTGTTAATTCTGTATAATGAGCTCAATTCAAAGCAATCACCCCTGGCATGAATAAGTACTACAGGAAAAGGGAGTATCAAATTCCAGTTGGGTATGAGTTCTGCAAAAAAAAGCCTAATACTCTGTGGTCCTCCCGCTGAGTTTCTCATTTGGTCAACAGAAAGCTGTTTTCCCTATGAGATGTTTGGTAGGGAAACCACCAAGCTGTCTTTGGTACTATTAAAGCTTCAATGGCCTAGCAAGATCTTTGGGCCCTTGTGTCCATTGTCCTTATGACCTCATCACCCTCAGACTTTAAGAAGCCACCAGCAGAACAAAGGATGGGATGTGTAACAAATGGAAAAGAAACTCAATTGTCCTGAAAGATGAATTTGTAGTGTCAGCAAATGCATATTAAGAAAGTAAAGCCCAACAGCTCTTAAGGAGAATTATATTTCTCCAGAAGCTGCAGCAAGAGGTACAGCTCAACAAAGGAAAACCATAGGACCGAATAGGCAACTAGTGCTCAGACCAAAGAGCTCACTCCCACTCCAACACCATGTCCTCTGAAAAGAAACAAAAATACAGTGATCATCAACCAAATGACTAAACAGTCTTCCTATTGATTAGCTATACATTAATTGAGGAACTGTTGGTTGACAGGCACTGATTCTCTAGAATACTGGGCATAAGGATGTTGCAGAAATCTAGATGATGGGTCCCACAAATGTGAGAATATGCCGCAAGATCCTGCCTGTCACAGCAATCGGGATTCACCCCTGATTCATACTTCAATTTGGCTAAAACAGGATGGGATGATTGCTTTTGTCTGTTTACTGAAAAATGAGTTTAGAAAGGCAAGCCCACTGAAATTGGAAAAAGCTGTGAACAGAGTTGTGTCTGAGGAACATGACTAATTTAAGGCACGGTTTGTTCAAATGCATCATGATTTGAACTGGTTTTCATTATAGATTAATGAACTGCTGGTCAGGTACTGTCTACAATGGCTGTGCATACCTACAACGGTTTAGGTATTTCATATTGAATTATGCTGTATATTTCAATTCCAAGTTTATTTTATTTTACAAGGTTATTTTATTTATTGTAAGCATTTTGAAATTGATTTTCTTTTTTGTTTTCTTTCTTGTGCAATACCAACAATGGTGCTGTGTTTTAAACTTACACAATTGGAATATAGATATGTGTTTTCTTAGTAAAATGGTAATTTATCCCAAAAAAGTGTACATAGATCTAAAATTTGGTGCTATGTGTATATCTTGAGCTTTTAATTTGTTGAATTTTCTAAAAGCTTACAACTTATCTGCCACTCATATTAATTTACTTGAATTTGTCAAAAAGCTAAACATTTTGTATGTTTTCAAAGATTATTTTTTCATATTAATAGGTGGTTTATCTGTTGCCTCTTTGCTAATTTAAAAATATTTATTTTATCATTTTAATGTTTTCATGGCCTTTTTTGCTGATGATAATCAATTTTTTTTGTTTTTGAGTTGTTCCTTTCATAGACATAAAAAGACAATTCATTTTCTTGTTTTATTACCCGTTCATTTGTATTCTATGAAATATGTCATGCATACTTTTTTACAAATTGTATATTTAGAAATCTTTCTAAATTTCATTAATGCTTGACTGGTTAATTCATATTTCAAGAATTTGTATTTATTCAGGTAATTTGATGGGATGGGGAAATATTATATGATGCATATTACAAAGCGGATTTGTCACAATGACACAAGCTCATTTTTGATAACTGGGAAATGTGACTAAATTTGACATAACTAGAGAAACAGGGCTGTGTTCACATGGTACAAGCCTTTCTCACCCTACTCTATTATTTACCTTCAGATACTTTTTCCTGCCTCAGCTCTGTACACATGATGTGCAACAAAGGGCAGCAAGAAATGCCCAGTCCAGCTAATTTAACAACAAATGAAGTGGAGCTTTGGCAGTTGCCCAATTCCTTTAATAAAAAGAAAGTAAATAATTTGGGCCCCAAAGTAGGTTGGGAAGTGTTCCTCTAAATGACTTGGTGGTTGCCAAATCCCTTGTACCATTTTATTCTGTTCCAAAACATGTGTTTATTTCCACATAGATGTTAGTGATGTTCAAAGCAGGGGAGAAGAATGATTCAAATTCATGAATTACCTCTTGTTTGCACTCCAGAAAACAACATACATGTTTAAATACAAAATAATTATGAGCCATGATGACAATTAATATTAAAACGGTGTTCCATATGCAAGTATGTCTGAATTCCAATCTTACATTTTATAACAAACTCAAAACACTTTCAGACAGAAGTCTTTCTATGGAAAGATTAAAGTATGACTTCAATTAATATTTATGGCCTTTGGAATCCAAAGAAAAATGGAAGAATAATTCATGAATTTGTTCATTGTGCTTTCCAACTGAAGACATTAACCATTACGTCTAACCATAACAGAAATACAGCCAGTTTTAACCTTTTAGATGTTTTACTTTGTGATCAAAGTAACCCTATGTTTATTTCCATATTTTATGATATTGTTTAAACTTTAAAATTTTATTCACTTAAAGAACATAAGCAGTTATATTAAAATATGTTGTCTGTTAAAGTTATCATTTGATAGTTGGCTTATAAAGTAATTTTTATGAATCTGTTTTATGAGTTAAGTAAGGTTTAGCCTTTCTGCAGTCTCTCTCATCTGTTGGGAACCTGTGATATACCTCCATTTGTCCACAAGATGGTGTTTAAAGCAATTTGTTCAAAAGAACTGAGTAACAGAAATAAAAGGTTACAAACAGTTTAGTGGACAACTAAATCAAACTCTTGCCTTTGCACTTTTTTTTTTTACTTCTGTAGATAATTTTTGTTAATTTGTTTTGTTAATTTATGTTTCTCCTAATTTTAAGCATCTATATGAAACAGGCACAATACCCTTTGGTTTGTTGACTGTTTTGATTTTATTTATTCGGTGGATATATACGTATTTACATGCTCACTTAAGATGAAGATTTACTATTCATAACTGTTTATACACCACTCTCATATTTTAGTGATCGATATATAAACATCTAAATAATTATCCTGCCTTTTAGACAGGATAGATACTCTCTTTCAACAGACAAGAAAAAAAAGATTTAGCTTATCACAAGAAGTAGACAATTTATAAAATTACACAATGTCTAAACTCTATATTATTCAGTGTACTTAAAATTTTACAATTAGATTTGTATAATGTTTATATTTTTCTAGAACACATCACTATTTACAAAAGTACGGTTAGGAACACTTTTTTCAAAGTACCATTTTTATTTTCATAACAATAATACACTGAGATTGAGAATTTCTCTGTTAAGTGTTTTGCTGAAGTTGTTTTAATAAATACTGAGAATAGTTTTGCAAATTTGTCCATCGCTCTTAAAGTATTTTTCACACTTGTCTGTATCCACCTTCTGAAGACACCCAAGTGTTTACTGTCATGGTTTCCCAGTGTTATTTCTTAATACTTGAGTGTTGATGCATTTTGCACTCTCCCCATTTCGGCTCATAAGGATTTTGCAGGCTTTAAAGAGGAAGAGATGCAGAAAACATTTGAATTTGTATCTTGTATGCCTACGTAATTCAAAGTGACTTAGTCCATTGAACTGTGTTTATTAGCTGGCTGGTAAAGGTAGCATTAATTATGTTAAATTTGTTCAATTACTAAACGTCTCAGGCAATAGGACAAATGACTGTTGTCGTTTTTATTGTGTGGCATACCTGGAGCTATAGTCCAAATGTTTTACTCAACAAAATCATGGCAGAGTAACTGATCAATTTGGTTAAATTAAATGAAGACACAAGTGAATACAGAAAAAACTCATTCAGATAAATAGACCCATCACAGCAAGAATTTGCCTGAAAGATAAGACAAGCTTGTAAGACCAAAGCTAAGTCTAAGAAAATCTAAGTGGAAAAAAAATTGCAAGTTCAGATCCAATGGTGAGTGATGTGGTACAACTCGAGGACTTAGCTACTTGCTTCATGAATTTGTCACAAGTGAATACTAATAAAGTGGGAGGTTTCGCTAAATGAGGAGGTAAATAAGATTTCAGTTTATCAGAAGTGTATGTATTGTGTGACCATACTAAGCTCCTGGATGTAAGTAAAGTTGCTAGCTATTTTACAACTTTTTATTATTTTATTGTGTTATGTAAAGTACATTTTGGGGATAAATGTTTTTCAGCACATCAATGTCTTTAAATTAAATTCAGGTTGTATCGGGCATATTTTACAACTTTTTTTTTTTTTTTTGAGACAGTGTCTTGCTCTGTCACCCAAGTTGGAGTGCAGTGGTACAATCTTGGCTCACTGCAACCTCCGCCTCCCAGGTGCAAGCAATTCTCTGCCTCAGCCTTCCAAATAGCTGGGATTACAGCTGTCCGCCATCATGCCCCGCTAATTTTTTTGTATTTTTAATAAAGATGGGCTTTCACCATGTTGTCCAGGCTGGTCCTGACTTGTGATCCACTTGCCTTGGCCTCCCAAAGCGCTGGGATTACAGGCGTGAGCCACAGTGTCCAGCCAACTTCTTTATTTTTAAATAACATTTAGGATGTGTTTGCCCCTATTTTGTTTGTTCTCTATCTTACCTTATCAAACTCTTTAAGGTTTTTTTTTTTTTTTTTTTTTCACTCTTTAAGGTTTAATTGAATATACTCACGTTAAGTGCAATGACACTAGTTTTATTCTAAATCCCACATGTACATAATGCTTTGAGGCCTTGATTCTTACGTGTTCATTAAGCATAATGAGCTTGTCACCTATATCAGCAATAAAGAATTTGACCCTATGTTAGGGAAATCTAAGGTGCAATTATTAAGGCCATATCTACTCTTCATCACTCCTGGAGGCTGAAGCTCCACGCTTCAGTTCGTTCTGTTAGGTGTCAGCCACAGAGATGCTCCAGAAGCACTCTAGGCTAACCACAAGCCCCACCGGAGTCCAAGGAAGTTTAATTGGTCTATTGCAGGGTTCATGTTTATACCATAATTATAGTTTGGTTTGTCACATGAATCATCGCTCAGCTTGAAATAATTAAGTTTATCACCCATCTGACAGTTCATAAAAAGCCTAGTTTAATTATTTCAGATGAGAATTATACACAGAAACAAAAGCCAGAGAGCAAGCAGTCCCTTGGGACTTTTGTCCCCCAGAGTGATCATCTCCCTAAAATCATTTGAGGCTTTTTGCTCTAGAGGTCCTTGAGGGAGATAAGAAATAACACAATTAACTTTTCTCATCAGTAGAAGCTCTGGCATCATGAGTGATAAGACGATAGGCAATAAGTAGTTGAATACATAGCAGGTTTTCTTAACAGAAATTAATTACATCAAAACATGCCAGAGGATTTATATGTTTACCTATACTGGGTAATAACTTACATAGATCTTAACTATTCCTATCTTCAGGCCCCCTTCGGATAAATTAACTAGGTGCTCTCTAAAGAATATTGTCTTTTCACACACACATTTTCAACTTTGAGACAAAATGGAATTTCAAATATATCTCAGAAAGAGAGGTAGTTTGTTGGAGACAATTTCCCTCACTTGTTCTTTCTCCAGCTACACTTCAATAACTTGGAGTCAAGACTAATTTGTGAAGGCATCTTAAGCAGAAAGTTAGCATGAATTGCTGTTTATTAAGACAAAAGTAATTTTCAGTTAGCATCCTTTTCCTGAAACCCAGGTCTATCAAATATGTTACACTCCCTCTTGTTCATTATTAAAAGAGCATTTGAGCATGTGTATTTACAGACATTACTATAGTCAGCCCATTTTGATTTAAATAGTTCCTGAGCCATAGGTAGTTAATACAGCCATGTCCTGGATCACAACTCACTAAAAAAGGCTACACAATTGAAAAGTATTTGACTCTGTAAAAAAGGACTTGACCTGTGTTTATTGAACACAAGTATTCTTTTTTAAAAACATATTTAAAACCATTTATGTCTGTTGCCCCTCTATAAACAGCAAGATTGCTAGTTTGCTACTATTTTTTCCTTAATACTGAGTTTTCACTCGTTTTGCCAGGCTACCAGCAAATATTTTTAAGTAGTTTTCTTTATATTTGGAAATCACTGTTTCTACTGGTTTTTCACCTATGTTGGTTTACTTCATTTATTTTAGAGACAGGGTCTTGTTCTGTCACCCAGGCTAGCGTGCAGTGGTGTGATCATAGCTCACCACAGCTTCAAACTCCTGGTCTCAAGTGATCCTCCAACCTCAGCCTCCCGAGCAGATGGGACTGCAGGCACTCAATACCATGCCTGGCTAATTTTTAAACTTGTTTTTATTTTTGTAGAGACGGGAGACTCAGTCTTGCCCAGGCTGGTCTCAAACTCCTGGGCTCAAGCTATCCTCCCACTTTGGCTTCCCAAAGTGTTGGGATTACAGGTGTGAGCCACTATGACTGGCCTTGGCTTACTTTTAAACTCAGAGACTTTCTCAGAAACACTATAATCACCAAAAAATTTTAAAAATACAGTAGAGGTGATCTTCTAAAGCAGGAATTTATATTAAGCTTATTTCAGGTGGCAGATAAATCAGATTTTACTAATGATGTTTGAGACTAACAGTATTTGTTCAGTCAGTTTGAAACATAAAGTATCCATACATAATCAGATCCATCACCTATCCAGATATGACTACACATTCATACTCTTCTGCTGTGCAGAAGCCAATTATCCAAAACCATGCCAGTGAATTTATGTGCTCAGTCTAGGAAGTGATTTCCATAGTTCGTAACCAACCTGTCAGGTATTTGGGTTGAAAATCATATCATACTGCCATAGACACACTGGCTAGAAATAAATAAAAAATTATTTGCCCTTAATTAACATGCCAGGTTAGAGCCAACTTTAATTATTTACACTTTCCTCTCTCAGTGAGTGCTCTAGTTGCCACTTCATCCAACTTTCAAAAATATCTCAGAGAGGATTTGAGATTTCTATTTTGCCAGAGAGACATACTTGGTCAGATTCAACATTTGTCAACTCTCTTTCATTAAGGGAATTTGCTAGGCGCTTTTCCTTGCAATTTCTATGTCAAGTATCTACTGCTTCTGTAAACTACTTCACTTAACTGAAATTTATAATGAATTGTTCCTGCCATTTGGAATGTGGCAGTTTTGCAATAATCCATTTGTAAATGGTTGTTTCCAATGTTGCTGACGATATCTGTGGAGCTTGTTGTACAACCTTTACATAACCAGGTATGTAAAGCAGTTGAGTGAACTGTTCTTTGAAATTTTATTTTTAAATTTTCTTATGAATATTATAAAACTTAGAAGTATGTTTGATTATCTAATTTTTATTTTATTGTATTTGACTATGTCATTCTAGTTAAAATAAAAGCACTTTGGTGGAAAGATAATTTCTATGCATTTATTTAATTATGTGTCATAGCTCCTGAAAAAGTTTGCCATTTTTTAAAGTACTATTTTAGGGAGCTATAACAGAGACCTTTATTTTCAAAAAAAGGAAAAGACCATTCTTGCAGTCTATGTAAATAGCACTGATCTATGTGGCAAAGTTGGAATCTTTCTTCTTAAGCAAAACTCATGCTGGAAGCATAAAACTAATGCTGTAAGCAGTTTTAAAGAAATCCAAATACAGATTACATAATGATTGATTTAACCAAGCAACTAGGACTAGAATTTTAAAATGTATAAAAGTATACATAGAAAAAAATATAAAAAATTATATTAGGGCTCACTTCCCTTTGACTTGGCAGAATTTAGTTCCATAAACTAACTAAAGATACTGATGATCTTGAGCTGCACCCCAGCACAAGTTACTCATAGGCTCTGTGATATAAAATATATTAAGTCTGCTGGATAGTTAAGTAGATGTCAATGAAACAGCAAGCCAATAAGATTACATAAATAATAAAGTGCTTAAGTGGTCAGGAAATACTTAAGTATACAGTGCTTTAGCTGAGCTGCCTTTATAAAATTTTTAAGAAATGGTGAAACATAACTCATGTTTTCAATAAAATTCTGAGTAGGAGGGAACTAACAAACCATTGAAATTAAGGCAGTGGTTCTTAACCTAGAAATAAAGCAAGGCTAGACTTAAAGGAGTCCATGAAATCTCTGAAATACTATACAAAAATATAGATGCATATGTACCTGTGCATCTTTCTTTCTAGGGAATTAACATTTCAAAAAGGTCCATGAAGCTCTCCCCATACACACACACACACACACACACACACACACACACACACACCTGTCATAGGGTAACATGCTCTGTGGAACAGCTTTTCACTCTATGTAGAAAAAACACTAATATTATAAACATACACCTATAGAACCAGTAATTAAATAATGTTTAATGTATCTAAATAAGTTCAGTAACTTATTGTCAATGAACATGATTATTTATAAGAAAACATGCAAGAGATTAAGAAACCATATTTATTTCTTCTTTGGTACAACCAGAGATGTTACCTCAAACCTTTAAAATAAATAATCTCATCAATAACATTTACGAATGCCAGAGTATTAAAATTCTTTCCTTGCTTTCATATAGAAGCGCTCAAAATATTAACAGGTTTGGGGTACAGTACATACAGTTCAGGCTGAAGAAGAAAACCAATTTGTGACGTAAGGAAATCATTTCGGGCAATGTAGCCCTTTCTTATCACTCCAGAGACAGCACATTGATGGGATTTTAAGCACCAATTCCATTGAATGTAGTGGGGTTTCTTCATAACTAGTGTAGTAATCCTCTACATAACTGAAACAATAATCTGAGAACAACATCTAAATGAAAATAACTACTGCAACTGAGGTAAACCAAACAGTTGTTTTTGTTTATTGGCACAGTGGCCCACGATAAGACACATAGGTATAGCACACTAAAGCTCAAGATCCTGGGAAGAGGAGTATAAATTTATTCTAGGGAGGTGTTTGGTTTTCTTTTTCTTTCTTCTTTTTTTTAACTGATGACTGCTGTCTTCCTTCCCTCCAAGGAAAGGAAAGAGAACTTATTGAATAGCACCTTTCTTTTAAATCTGATTGTCAAGTAGGACTTCTGTAATCATGCTGAAGGTAATACATCGTCATCTTTGCCCCAGCTTTGGGTGGTATTTCTCCCCCAAGCTCCTTCACCAGGTGTGATTCATGCAGAGAGCCATGCAGCACTAAGCCTTTCACTGGTCAGGCCCTTTGCTAAATGCTCGCTGACCAGCCTGCATGGTGCAGGAGGCTGGCTCACAGAAACCAGGAAGCCCAGGAGGTCCTGGGGGTCCAGGCACGCCAGGAATTCCTGCCACCCCGGGGGGGCCTCGCTCACCATCCTGGCCATTTCTTCCATAGCTGGCAGGGCCTGGGTCACCTGAAACACAGAGAAGATTGCACATGTGAAGAGGAGAATCCTCATTGATGCCAACTGGCAGAAGACCAGAGCACAGCTCAGCAGTGCTCAGGTAAGAGGTTTAACAAATGCTTTTGGAAATAATGCATAATGACTGTTGATGATTAGTGATGAAGATGATGATGATGATGATAAGATCCCTTCCTTGGACTTGGATTTTCATGGAAATTAAAAGTAGAAGGAGACCTCGGGTGTCTCTAAACACATCTCCATCAGTAGAGCTGCACTGTGCATGGCGGCCTCCAGCCACAGGTGTCTATTGAGCACTGAAATGTGACAAGGCCAGATGGAGATGAACTAAGTATCAAACATACCTAGATTTTAAAGACTTCATATGAAAAAAATGTAAAATAGTTCATTAATATTTGTGTCTATTACATGATGAAATGATCTTTTGCACACAGTGGGTTAAGTAAACTGTATTATTAAAATTAATGTCACTTATTTTTACCTTTTTCATGTGGCTACTTAATTTAAAATCATACATGCAACTCACACTTGTGGCTCACATTATATTTCTTTTGAATGCAATAGCAGTGTTCCTTACTTCTAATAGTTGAGCAACATCTGGGCAGGGAAAAGTATAGTTCAGTGGTTAAAAAAGCAGGTTTTGGAGACAAATAGCTTTACATTCTAGCCCTGCCATTTATGAATAATGTGACATTAGCAAGTCATTAACCTCTCAGTTTCTTCATCTACAAGATGGGATAATGTCTTCTTAATAATTAAATTCAGACCGGGTGCAGTGGCTCACACCCGTAATCTCAGCACTTTGGGAGGCTGGGGTGGGTGCATCAGCTGAGGTGGGTAGATCACCTGAGATCAGGAGTTTGAGACCTGCCTGGCCAAAATGGTGAAACCCAATCTCTACTAAAAATACAAAAAAGTTAGCTAGGCATGGTGGTGGGCACCTGTAGTCCCATCTACTCAGGAGGCTGAGGCAGGAGAATCACTTGAACCCAGGAGGTGGAGGTTGCAGTGAGCCAAGATTGTGCCGCTGCACTCCAATCTGGACAACAAAGCAAGACTCCATCTTAAACATAATAATATTATAATAATAATAAAATTCTACAGTTGAAAGCATCTGATAAGTAGGAGCTATTATTATAATTATTAAGTTATTACTGATTAGTGTCTTTTAGAAGGCTGTGCCATTCACCCTACAAAATTTCATATTTTTGTCACGAAGGGCTTTCCCCAACATGAACTTCGCCATTACAGGTTCTTTGGGGGCTTTTCTTAACTTGTCTTCTTTTTGTCATGTTCAAGGGTTTTATGTTGCCTTCAATGGGGCACATTCTCTGAGGCACAGCACCCCATAACAAAGAGGAACGTCTGCTAAATGCTTACCCCAATGCACCAGCAGCACTTTCACACAATTATTATAAAAGTGGTGATGAGAATTCAGTGTAAAACAAATTGTGTATGCCAATATAATATATGATAGATCCTCATTCCATCTCAGCCATCTTAACTTGGCCTTTCTGCCAAAAAGCTGGAAGCCAAATCTACATGTTCAATTACATATTTGCTTATAGTTGGTTACTTTCCTTTTTTCTCTGTGGTTTTTACTTTTCTTTTTCTATTTTAGTAGTCTTATTACATGTCTTTTGTGGGTGTTACTATAGTAATATGATCTTATTCAGTGGTCTTATTACATATATTTCACATACTTTTAGAAGGATAGATTAGAGATCCCATTTTACGTAAAATCTCATTCTTCCTCTGGTGCATACAATTCAATCCACACAAAGCAATGTCATAGGGCGATATATTAATAAGCTTTAAGGGAGGATAATTATCTTTGAATTTATCCATCTTGAAGCTATAGATAAGAGGAGATATAAGTAATTTCCCCTAATTTATTCCATACACTTTCGATTATACCTAGTTAGTATGAAGGAAATCATTATGTGTTTTCTTCTAATGAGGCCCCTGAGAAAGCTTCTCCCTAATCCACAGCATCTATAGATAAGGCTGTAGCAGAACTATGTCTTTAGCAGTAACGTTAAGATCCTTGACACCAGATGCAGTTAAAGGTGAAGGTGATTTTTTTAAGGTTTAGAAGATGAGCCAGATCTAAATCTGATTTTCAGTGCACCTTATCAGTAGGAATGTCCCCACTGAGACATACCAGTTGTGCCTTAAAATCAAATCAAGTTTAGGAGGAGGAAATGCCCACAGAAGAGGTAGAAAACCAAATAACCACAGGGGCTGGGCTGGTCATTTAGATCAGGGGTGGGCAAACATCTGCTCATGAGCTAAATCCTGTTTTTATAAATAGTTTTATTAGAACACAACCATGGTCATTTGTTTACATACTATCTGTGGCTACTTTGGCACTACCAGGACAGAGTTGAGCAGCTGCAACATGGTGCTTGCAGCCCAAGAATCTGATCCTTCACAAATAAAGTTTGCTGATCCCTGATGTTATAAAGAAATGAGCCTGGATTAAGAAATTCCCTCACTGTTTTCATGAGCTGAAAATGTAAAGTGCAAATGCAATGAAATATATTTGCACTAATACTTGGCTACTAATGTTCCACATAAGTGTGGGCAGACAAAAGGGAGGAGTGAGGCCTGTGATGAGCTGGAAAGTGGATGCAGGCAGCAGCTCTTCTCCAGCTAACAGCTGCCATCGGGGAATACAGGCCAGTGTTGCCAGAACAGATCATTTTCAAGAGAAGCCAGGAAGCTGAGTTTTAAAACAAATAGCTCTTAATGTTTAAATGTTACCAACTAATTCAAAATTTTTTCAACATTTGTAGAGCCAGCAAAAAATCTTAAGTTTAAGAGAATTTATTCCCTAATACACAAACAATATTAAAAAGCAGAAGGATAACCTTTTAGATTTTCACATTTAGTTCCCCATATTAACACGCTCCAGGAGAAGTTTTTCTTTTTCTTTTTTACCTTGCTGAGTTCATTCCAAATTGCTGCTTATCCTCTGAGGGAAGAGTTGATGAAGCCATCCTGTCTACCTTTGATTTATTTTATGAAACGACATCTCATCCAATTCTGCCTTTGGCAAATGCAGCAATTTATCCTTTGGAGCTTTGGATGATGTCATCATCATCATCATCATCACCAACACTTAATGAGAATGCTTTCTCTTTTCCATTTTTCCATGTGCCATACACTATGCTCATTATTAAGCCCATTTTTCTCGTGTATAAACTGAGAGTTAGGAAGGTCAAATAATTGTTGACAGTCATACAGCTAGAAAGTGTTGAGAGATGAGGACCCTTAATCACCGCACTAATCTAACTGTATTTTCCTACCTATTGATTTTTTTTTTAACTCTGTGGAAGAATTTGGGGGTTGTGGCAGGGTGTGTGTGTGTGTGTGTGTTCATTTTTTTTAATGGGCCTGAGTTGACCAGGAAGTAGACAGAGGTACAAAAACAAAGAGCAGTATTGATTTTTGCAGAGCTCTAATGATCACAAGAAACTAAGATGTTTTTCTGAGGTTTTGCCCTGTAGAAATATCAAAGGGAAAAAAAGAAACAGCCTTAACGCAGCAGATTGTCAGGCTCTGGAGGGCCCTGACCCGGGACTTTTGCTCTCATGGACTTAGTTCTAAACTATGTAGAAGCCTCAGTTGGGTGACACTAAGTCCATGTCCACAGCACCCAAAAAGTGAAGCTGACTCATAATAACCGTTCACAAAATGTGCATAAACAGCTAGCCCAACACCTGCGTTAATGAATATCTATCTACTACTTTGTAACTCTTCAGAAAGAGAAAACATAGGTCTAAAATGTCATTTTGCTCTGTCTGCCTCGTGTGTGTTACTTACACTAACTGCCTAATGATTACATGGATTTCTGAAATGTCATGGACCTATAAAAATGTTGAATGTTCCCAATACAAAGAAATGATACATGTTTGAGATGATGGATATACTAATTAACCTAATCTGGTAATTATATAATATTTCTATTTAAACATCACTATGTATACCATAAATACGTATAGTTATTATATGTCAATTAAAAGAGAAACATTTAAAAATGTTATTGCCAAACATTTCATGTTTTTAAGAAACGGGTATCTATGTCATTCTCTGTAAAACCACTAGAGAGCAGTCATGTTACACTGATGGAAGCCAATCCTGGCTGGACCATTCTGAAGGAGGCAGCCCCTTACCTAATACATGCTATGGAATGAAAGGGGCTGTGTACATAGGCAGAAAAAAAAAAAAGTGAACAATTTTTACATTAAATGGGATATTTCATAATTAACCCACTGGTTTATAGACTTTTTGTATGTGCCAGGACTTTCTTACATTTCCTGAGCTTAAGGTTGAGGTATTTGACAAAGCAGTATGCTTAAGGAATTGTAAATTGGTTTATGTAAGGCCCAGCAACCAAATACAACAGCTGCAGCAATGGAAATGAAATAATTAGGTACTGCAAAACTTAGGCCAGAACTGAACGTGTGCACGTGTATTTTCCCACTCAATAGTCTCAAGCAAAGCTCACCTTTCCGCCGACTTTGCACAAGAAAACAGAATAGTTTTACAACCTAGTATAATCTAGCACAAAGCTAGCTATAACTTCAATGTCCAAGAGGCAAAAAGCATCTCAGCTCACAAGTCACCTCCCTGGTGTTCACATACAAATGATTTATTTTTTGGCCTACTAAGTGCACAAAGAGGAAGTTGGACTCATTAATAAATATGTTTCTTTAAAATTCTCAGAGTGACAAGGAACTAGTCCCAAATGGGTGAGCTCAGTGGCAGCAGACAGAGAGAGGTCTATGAAACAACCAACCAAGCAATAACACTAGCTCACTAGCATGAAACTGAAGGTGAGGGAGACTAAAGTTCCAGGGATTGCTAATGTGATTCCTGGAGCTCTGCAAGAGAGGCAGAAAGAGAAGCAAGATGTTCAGCAGTTATGGGACATGCCCAATTCACATGGCTACAGTGCACAGACAAACTAATCATATGATTGAACAGCCAGCCAATCATTTTGTCCACTTTGTGAACATGGACTCATGAAGCATGAATCTGCCTTGTTATTACCTGAGAGACTTTTGTCAGGATGTGAATTTAAGAGTCTATATTTTCTCAAATATATTATTTAAAAAGGGAGCAACAATAACAGTGAAATTTGCAGAGTGTTTGTTTGCCATATGCCAGGCACTGTTCCAAGAGCTTTACATGTATGCACATGCGCATATATGCTCCTAAATACAAAGTAGGCGTGGTGATTCCCATTCACAGAGGAGGAAACTGGAGCACTAAGAGGTAAAAGCATAGTACATAAGCCCTGGAAGCCTGGCTCCACGTCTGCACTTCTTAAGTATTTACCCAGCCTACTCCTGGCTGTGAGAAACAAACTAGATTGTATATGTGTACTTTTTAAACAACAAAGCACTGTAGCCAAAATGACCATCAATGTACTGATTATAATAATAATCTGTGTTCCATAATAAGCAATGCAGCATTACGTTCCTAAAGGGCATGTCTTAGTACTGAACAGAGATATATCATTGTAGAGGGGAGACAGGGAACTAAAACTGACCTGAAAGAATACAGGAACTCTAACAACTGACAGAAAATGATGATGTTAGTTATGTTGTTAAAAATTTGTTAGCTGCCTTTTTAGCACAAAGAAGGATCTAACTATCTTTTTTTTATTCAGGAGGATCTGAGCCCCAAATCCAACAACAGGAACAACAAAAAAGTTTGTAAAATAGGCTGTTCTGCAGATTCTTTCTTTTAGGTAAGATGTGTATTTATCTAGAAGGTTCCAGACAAATTCCTGCACAGAATCCTTTTGAAGGTTCCTTCAGGCCTTAAAGTCCTATTAATATTATGTTTTTGAGAGATCAGAAATCACATGCCTAGTCACATTCAAACTCTACCAAGAAATAAAAAGCAGTCTAGTCTCAGTGGACAATTAACCAGTGAGATGATGCACTGCTACCCAGTGCTTTGCATTTGTGATTTGCAGTTGAAGTAGAATTTCGTGGAGGGAAGGTCTGGGGCATCAGGGGTGATGCTGATTTAGAGAAGAATAATATATTACTGCTGATCAAGAACCGGAGAAAAAGCTGCAAGAGCTGAATTGGGGTCCAGCTTTGCCCTCAGCTCCCCTTGATCCACCTTAAAAAGCAAAAAGTGGACTTCATATATTAATAACAGTACTAACAACCAACATTTCTTGAGTGCCTACTATAGCCAGGAACTGTCTTAAGCAATTTACATGGATTGAGTTTATTTCTCAGAATTATACTATCAGAGAGATGTTCTTGTTATCACTGTTTTATAAATGGGAAAACTGAGATGCAGAGAAATTAAGTAACGTGCCCAATATCATAAGGTTAGTTAGTGGCAGAGTCAAAATGTGAATCTGGGGTGTCTGAATTATAGAAGCTATTCTTCAAACAGTCCACTTTCAGGTACTAGCTTTAAGGGAGGAATGACCCAAAAATCTGTTGTCAGGAACTTGACTGACTTGAGCATATGCACAGTGTCCACAAGGGAATGTGGGCCGATCTCAAAACCAGAGCCTTAGTTGGTGCTTTAACCTGCATGCTACACATGGACACTGCACCAAAGCTCTGAGAGAACGACACAGCAGTAGATCCCTCTTATCCAGCATCTGTGCTTTTGAAAGCCTGTATTCTTGCAAAAGAATCTGGAACTCAGACTTTTCACTAAATAGTGTCAGATACCTCTCAATTAAAAGGTAACAAAAGTCCAAGAAAGAAAGGCTACCAAGGCTGAGACCTGGTAACTAGAACAAGGAAAGCAGGAAAGAAGAGTGAGCTGGAAGGTGAGAAGGAAGGACAGCAGACAATCAGAGCTGGTGGGGAAAGGAAGTGAGAGAAGAGGGGTCAGCGGAGGGGGATGATTTTGGAAGTGATCCCAGGAAAGGCGGTGCAAGGACTGGCAAAATAAGAAAGCAAAAAGAAAAGAGAAAGGACAGGTATTAAGAGCCTGGAAAAGGGAATATGCAAAGTGTTTTAACAATTCAGATTTAAGATTAAATCCAAGATCAGCTAAAATTAATAATTGTGTGTGTAAGTGATCCCAGGGAGGGCTGCAAATGATGATCTTGCCCTACCTCACACTTTGCTTACACGTGGATGGTCTGATGTTCTAAAAAGCAAGTCAGGGAAGCTACTCTGACTGACTGACTGGGTGGGTGCCCTGTTTGCCCCCTTTCCCTGCCCACCCCCTCCACTTCGCGTCAACTCAGCTCCTCGGAATGGTTTACTACAGATGGGAGATAATGTGCTCCTGACGACACAGCACACGTGGAGCTGATCTTCCTCCATCTTCTCATCTTTAAATTTAAAATATGGCTTACCAACAGATTTTTTTCAAAGTAAGAATCCCTAGAAACCATAATACATTTTCAATAAAGGAAAATGTGGCCAATAGTGCAAGTCATTGGTTCAAGAACTGTTAAGTGATTTGTCAGTAAAATGAGAGAAGAATAAATTATTAGGCTGTCTCATAAATATATAGATAAGTAAATTGTGATGATGATATGCTATCAGCTTTAAAACTTCCTATTCCTACCACTGGTGAAGGAGACAAGCACCTTTAGTAAATTCTGTTTGCTTTTCCTCTCCTCTAATCACCCATCAATGAATCCACGCTTTACTGTATATTAAAATCTTATCTAAATCCCATTTAAACCAGATTTTCCCTTCATTTCTAATCATAAATCTTCCATTTCCAATCATAAATCTTCCATTTCCAATCATAAAAATTTATCAATTTATGAAAACATTTTGACAAGCCCATGAATCAGTTTTAAAAGGCAGTGTTTATCTCTAAACATTCATGTTTTAAAAAAAAAATTTAATGAGAACGCAATCCCCAGAAGCAATGAAACGGATAATTGGAAAGCAGTGATGTTTTTGGCTACAATTGTAGCTATGATTAAATACATCAGCCTCTGGCAGAATTAGAAAACTGTGATTTCTTTTCCTAAACTTCCCTAAACCAAGTTTTCCAAACCATTGTGGAAGCAAATATCATCTCAAGTCTCCTCAGCAAGAGACACCTAGGGCTTTGGGAGCCTTCCTAAGCCACTGCCTTGCCGCAATAAGAGAGGGTTTGCTGGAAAGTTGCACATCATTCATGCCCTTAAACTGAACTGGCTTTTGGCCCTGCTATGCTGCATCTGTGGTTGGGCTTGTAAGTCATTTCCCAGGGGATGAGTGTGTTCCGACCTGGACTCTGGTGACAGGGTAGCCGATGTATGAAGAGAACAGAAGGCCCAGTGAGAGAATCTGGGCCTTTCCCACAGGAGCTACCCTGTCACCTCAGCTGACGCAGCTGTGATATGTGGCTTGTGTGTGGCTTGTAGTGGTTATGAGTAGGAATGTTCAGTTTTGTATTTTCTCTTTTTTTCTTTTTTGGATGTGGGGTTTTGGAGAGTCTGGGTATTTGAAAGGGGAGCTTTTAAAATAAATTTCAGTTACTCTTTGTGCAAGAGGTTAAAAACAGGTTAATTTTCCTGTTCCTCTGGCATTTTAGATTTAAAAAAAAAAATCCAGGAAATTATCACCTGCTTTAGAAATGGAGAGGACCCAATTTATTCAGAATTTAATAACAAGTAGATTGTGCCTGGACCTTGACACTATTTTTCTTGAAGCAACTATTTAAGGAAATTAATATTTCAAATCCTGATACCTATTTTCTCACAAAAAATACAGAATGATTTACAGATCATTTAACTCTTTACTAAAGCTAGTCTTGAAAAATCTATGTTAGCCATTGTGAATAATTAATATGCTTAAGTGATCAAATAACAATTCTTTTAAAATTTTATTCAATTCAGACTATTTGCTACTAATTTCACTACCTCCTCCTCTCAGCGGCATAACACACTTACCTGGGAGACCTATAGCTCCCGGCAAACCTTTGGGACCTCTTCCTGGAGGGCCAGGTTCCCCTTTTTCTCCCAAGTCACCTGCATTACATTAAAGAAATGTTATTTTTCTACATAGCTATAAAAACAAACTTCCGTATCTTTAAACCTTAAGCAAATCTAAAATTCAGAAATCAAAAGGTCATGAAGTTGACATAAACTAGATTGTAGTGAGTATGTAGCAAGGCAAAAATCAAGTTTATCCTATTAACAGCTCTAAAGGGGGGAATTAAATTATTATATCCATAGATACTGGAATGACATTTGACAAAATTGAACATGAATTCTTGATAAAACATTCAATAAAATAAGAATGGCCACTTCCTAAATATGAAAAATATGTCTATCTCACCCCAAAAGCTAGCATAATGCTTAATGGGAAACACAAGAATTAGTTCCACTACAATCAGAACAATATAATGATGCCTGCTTTATCACTATTATATAACATTTGGTTTGAGGAATTAAAACTATCTCATTTTCAGGAGATGTAAATATATATACTTTAAAACTCTAGAAAACTCAAAAACTATTACAAACAGTATTCAGCCAACTAGCAGGGTACAAAATAAATATATGAAAATTACAATTTTATAAACATGAAAACCAGTAATAAGACATAATAAAAAAGATAACATAACAATTATTAAATAACGAGGAATGAAACTAATCAGAAATAGACAAGTCCAACATGACAAAAAGTTTAACGTTTCTAAAGGACACCAGATGACTTGAAAATCATTCTTAAATAGAATCACATCTTCATAAAATGCTGTCAGTTCTCCCCAAGCTGAATTTTCATCATGATCATAATAAAAATACAAACCCATTTTTAACCAGAAAAGACCTTGAAGTTTGTATAGAAAAACACCTAAGCCAGAGTAGGCCCCAAAAACTCCAAAAAGAAAAGCAGCATGAAGGGAATTAATTTGACCAGATATTAAACCAACTAAAATGCGTGGTGCTGGTCCCTGAATACACAGACCAGTGAAACAGAATAGAAAGCCCAAAAAACAGGCCCAAATACATACAGGATTTGGGTTTATAGTGAAGGTGGTGTGCTGAGTGTGTGGAGGATTATATTGTTTGCTGAGAATGATGCCAAGGAAAACCGAGCTGGCCTCCCAAGTGGAAAAGTGCTTGGGGCATTCTAAAGCAGTGAACAGCATATGAATATCATACGCCAGTTAAACAAGTTCTTTAAGCACAGGATATGGGACCCTGCCCCCTTGCTCCCTCGTGGAGAATGCTTTCTGTTTGTCTGTGATCAGTGGTAAGCAGGCACCAGCTGCCTGCCTACTTTATCTTTGTGTTATGAGAAAACACAGAACACCTGTTTGTTAATAATAATCACCTATTCAGAGAGAATAAACACGTGGTGGTTGAGCGTCTGCTCGAGGCTCTCAGCTATGAAGAGCTCTCAGCTCAGAAGACTATTTGCCTCCCTGATAGTACCACTTTGCACTCTCTCTCTCTCTGTTTCTTAATTCTTTCACTGCTGCCTGGGGTGAAAGAATTAAGTCACTCTCCATGACTGAGCTGGTCTCAGTTGTGTTTTAAAGTAGGAAAAGTTGAACAAGTCAGTAAATGGCACTGGAAGAAGTGGGTAGTCCACTGGAAAAGAAAAGTTAGATCTATACCTCACACCCTACTCCAGGATAAAATACAAATGGATCAAATATTTAAGTGTTAAGAACCAAAAGAAAACAAAAGAGAATTACAACCTCAGATTGGCCTTTTTATTAAGATTCAAAATATGAAAAGTTCCTAAAATCAATACAAAAAGGCCAGCAACACAACAAAATAATGACCAAAATACATGAACAGGCAGGTCACTAAAAGAATTTAAAAATTCCTCTTAAATATATGAAAAACTCTCATAACAAAATGTAAAATATTTTTTTAAAGATTTTAACCTGTCAGATTGGCAAAAATTTCAAAATTCAACTAAACATATGAGCAAGTCTGTGGAAAAATACACTATTATGAATTGCTGATAAGAGTATAAATTTGTACAATCCCATTGGAGGGTAATTTGACAATAGCTATGAAAATTTTTACCCAGCAATTCTAGGAATTTATCATAGAGATAGAGATGGAGTGTATGCTGCTATTTTATACAAAAATAAAATATGTACAATGTTGTTCACTGAGGCCTTTCTGTAATAGCAGAAGGTTGGAAACAATCTATGTCCATTAAAAGGTTAAATACGTTAAGGTACTTCCATAGAATGGAACACCATGCAGCTGTGAAGAGTAGCCAGGAAGCTCTTGGGAATGATCTCCATGGCATATTGTTCAATGAAAAAGACAAGTTCCAGAACTCTTGCTAAAGGACAATGTAATTCATTTTTAAAAGGATGTAGAAAAAATACATATTCATGTATCCTTATATATCATTGCTTGTAAGGATATGTAAGAAATGAATAGTAGTGATTACCCAGTGGGAAGGAGAAAAGAAACTAGGCAGATGGGAAACTTCACTAAATACCTTTTTCATACATTGTTAAATTTTTGAACAGCATAAATTTAGTATTATGAAATATAAATTAATCTGAAAAACATAAAGTGTATTGTCACAGTGTCTACATTTCACTACTGATTCATTGTTTACAGGGAATATATTTTGGATTGCAACCAACCATGTGTATTTGTAAGGCATTTGCAAGACAGCTGATCAAAATTGAGGATTTAGCAGCCACAAAACAAAGTTGCATTAATTATACCAGCCCCTGAAGAGATCAAACTCAGCAGCGTGGCCTCATTAACAAAATGCCTTAACGCCTTAGTTAACTGGTCCTAAATGACTTCTGCTGCTCTTTGTTAAAGACATCCCATTTTCCTGGTAGCACAGTATCATCATTATTCTACTACACTATTAAAAAATGTAATGGCATCTTGCAATAAGTTCTATACATACCATTTTTGCCCAAACATTTGCATCAGCTTAGCCTCATTCAGTATTAAGTTAAATTTGTTATAATTTTAAAAACAAAGTTGGGTATACAACAAAAACAAAAAAAAATCTGTATAACCATCTGTACTCAGATACTCAAAGGTCTGTAATTTTGAAATGAATATTTAGCCACCATACTTTGATTTTAGCTGTGAATGTCTTTATATGAATGTTTTTATGATCAACTACATTTCATCACACTTCAAAACTACATTTCAAAACAATTTAAATTTATATAAATACTATGAAGGATTGAACTCAAGTTGAACTCATTTACATAAACTAGTTTTTTTAACACTCATCATCAATATGGCCTTACTATATTAGGAAGATATGACAACGTTTTATAAACTAATGGTGTAAGCATTCTTGTTAACTTGGTAATTTTAGTATCATATCACTATAATTCTGGAGGCTAGCAATACGAACAGACTCTCTAAGTGTGCCACATTTTCTAAAGATATGGGATGAAGATTACAAGGTGTGGCTTTTACACTGATGGTAAAAGCTAAACTCGTTTACGCATTCTAGCATGAAACTACACCAACTTTTAATGTTGCTTCAAGGAATAAGACCAGTGTCTTTGTTGTGATACTGTCTTTTGGTTATCAGTCAGAGAAAAACAAGTTAAAGATGAGCTCCAAAACACAGCCTATTCTGCAAACTGCTACTCCACAGCAAACTGTGCATACGGGTTGGTTCTATTGACAAGGTTAATCTACTGCTTCAAACCCCAGTCATGTCTTATTTTGAGATGTAAAAAAAAAAAAAAAAACAGCTCAGAGAACTAAAGGTCCACCTTTGTTAGCCTCCTCAGTCCAAAAATACGCATAAAGAGCTTATAAGCGTTAGATAGGCATAAAGAAAAATACACAGCCTGAGCAGAGAAACAGCTCATTATGAACGAGAGGAAATTCCCAGTCCTCTATAGTTGCTATTTATTTCGTTTATTCACGAGCTATAATTGATGCTGTATCTCCATGTAAACAGATTATCACCAAGAAAGGTTGGTCATAATTATGAAATGTGTGTTTTCTCAAACCTTCATTTACATATTGCCGTGTCTGTTTGATTCACACTAAAATATATAAAAATATACAGGCTTACTCAAAGGGACTTAAAATTAATCCAAACTGTGAATATTTAAAACTAATATTTATGACACAAAAGACTAATGTAATACCAAGCAAAGTGAACATAAGGTCAGTCAGATATCTCTCATGTTTTGGGCCTGAGACCTAACATGTTTAATATCGTGTAAACCATGTCAGTGAAAAACAGAAAACTGGTAGATATACTGTAATCCAAGCTTTGACTATGATTTGAGACATATTTATACTAGCTCCTATCAAAAATGTTCTGTGTTCTTTGGAGTATTTTCTAGGAGAAAAACTGTGACAAAGACATAGCTTGAACTGTTAAAGCATTAAGAATAAAACTTGTTTGTTATTTCTGTAACAGTTTCTCTGGAAAAAGAATCTCAAAGTGACTACATCCTAGAGCAAGATTCATAATTCCCTTCTTTACCAGGGATGGGGGACAAAGCCAACAAGCAGTACTGAAATACATCTCACCTGTAATTGAAAATTTAAGTTTCAAAATAGTGGGGTATTTATTCTCGGGGAAATTTCAGCTGTAACCTTTTGGATATTACAAAGCTGTATGTTTTCTAACAAATACTGTTAGTGTATGTGGTGTTACAAACATTAACTTTGTTAAAACAATTTTCAGCTACCTAAAATCGTACATTTACAAAAGTATGACTGTTAATTGATTTTTAAAATGTAATTATTACTCCTCCCTACCTCCACCTCAAATTCTCAGAAGTTAAAGCGAGAGAAGATACTGCTTTAAAGGAATCTGATAATGAGAAAGGGATGGAGGAGGGTAGGGAGAAAAAAAATCCTTTGGAAAAAAGAGAATCCTATTACTTCATATTACAGATTGTCATGAATACTGAAGAAAAATTAAGAGGAAATACCTCATATGATCCAGCTATGCTTGATGAATGAACTTAGTGCAAGAGACATTTTCCAGGTTCCAAATGTAGAAATTTACTTTTCTTCCTTTCAAACTGAGGTTCATCTGCTAGAGCCAACCCAAACCAACCCAGCCACAATTCACTGTTGCTAAAGCTTCCCCAAACAATTCACCATTGTTTCCAGTGGTTCTGAACCCTGGCTGCACATTAAAATCACCTGGAGAATATTTAAAAATCCCAAAGCCCAGGCCAATCAAATTAGAATCTCTGGGAATGGGATCCACATATTGGTGGTTTTAAGCTCCTCAGGCAATTCCAATGTGCAGGCAAAGCTGACAAAGGCAGCTTTAGACTGTCCTAGCTTGGCAAGTGACATCAACATTCTCATTTTTTAAAGAAAAGTTATGTTACTAGCTCAAACAAAGTTAAGCTCTGCCCCAAGGAGACTTCCTGTTAAGCAAAGAATAGGGCTGCGATGTATATAGACCCTATAAGCCATTCCTTTTCAGTAGGAAAATGGGCGATTGCTCCACACCAGGTGTAGCAGAACCACCGGGAGGTGCTGTTAAACTAGACAGCTAGGACTCCACCCCAGAGTTTCTGATTCAGTGGGCCCAGTGTGCACCAGAGAATCTGCATTCCTAACAAGGTCCCTGGTGACACCGCTGCTCCGGGGAATGCTCTTTCAGGACCACTACCCTAAAGTGAACTCAGGAACAACCGAGTCATCATCATCCACCCACTTTAGCACAACAGATGCAACTCAGTCAACAATCTACCCAAGGCTGCAGAGTTTCTTAGAAATCATTTACGGAGTGAATTGGGACTAACCATAGAGAGAGCACCTAAGGCATGAGTTCCTGAATTAGAAGGTGAAAGCAGGATGAAGATGAACAGGTATGTGATGCTTTCAAAGAAAACTTTCAGTTCTCTTTAAGAAAAACTCTACCCTCAGTTTGCACTCTGTTTGATTTTGTCCAGCCTCCCAAAGCTTTGAAATTATGCCAGCCTTACAAGAGGCCCCAGTTGGAGCCCACTTTTTAACATGAAGCTCTGCACATGCCAAAAAAAAAAAAGTAAATTGTTCCAGTGGAAGGTCTAGCTAGCCAACTGTATCAGCAATTCATTTATAGATCCAAAAAGGCAGCTTGCTTGTCCTCTGACCATTCATACCATAATATTTATCCCTAATTGGAGCACCGCATTATTTAAAAAGAAAAAAAAATCCCTCTTGTTTCTGATGCCGTATCTTTCTGAAGTTGCCAAGAAAGCTGACAGTCACTCATCATGACATAGAAACTATTCACTTTATTTAGTCCTTTCTGTAAATTACCCAGGCACATACACCCCCAGCTGATGCTTGCTCCCTTCAACTAGCAAACTCCAAATGAGGCAACCAGTTCTTCCACTAGTCCTGCTGAGTACCTAACACACTCACAACTCCATTTTTCTGCAAAATACTGGATGCAAAGGCTTAACTTGCTTTAACTAAAAATAAAAGAAACAAACTATCTTACATACTAAAGGAGGAGTTACATTAGATTGTACTTCAGAGCTGGAAAAAATCCATCAAAACTAAACATCCAATGTCACATTTTAAAAGAAGAGGGAGGCAGCTCCAATTCATATTTTTCTTATGTCCTGCTAACAAATTTTGTTAGTATAAATAACAAACATCCATGTTAGAGAAGCTCAACAATGACTATAGGGTCTCAAAAAAAACAAAAACAAAAACAAAACAAAACAAAAAGCTGACTGATCCTTTACCAGATACCATAATCTTTGTTTTGAATCATGATTGAGGTAGAGTGTAATCGAAAAAGATCAGTACTAAAAGATGGGGGACTTTAATTCCAGTATTTGATCTACTGTTGTGGTATAGCAGTGTCAAGAGAATATTATATAACAGTTTTTGAATCTTCACCATCACTATTGTAAAAAAGAATAATACGTCGTATCTTACTGAATATTCAGAAACTGGTAAAACATAAATTCCTTGAGCTCGGATACAAATTATACATCTGAAAAAAGTGCAGTTTGTGTTCTTTGGTTCCACATGGGCAAAATGACTTACCTTTAGGTCCCCTCAAACCAAGAGCACCTGGGGGCCCTTTAAGGCCGGGAAGGCCACGAATTCCCATCTGGCCTGGGAAACCATTCTCTCCAGGAGGGCCAGGAGGACCAGGAGGGCCAGGCCTTCCAGGAAGCCCCGAGGCACCTGAGTCTGGACGCTTGAGACTAGCAGCCATCTCAGCAAAATGCTCTAAAAGAGAATTAAACAACCCAGAAGTGTCAGAAACATAAAAGTTATTCTAATGAAAAGAGAAGTATTCCAAATGCCTTTTTTTCTAAATGTTACCAGACCTTCAAAACTAGTGATAAGAAATGAATAAAGTTGGATAATTTTTTTGTGGACTTTCTGCCGGGAAGCTTCACTGGTGCTGTTTGATGCAGCTCTCCCTGGATATATTTGGTCCTGTTTTTCTGAGACAGAGTCAGGGTATGGGGATGGAGGTAGCAGGGGATGGGATTTACAAAAAAAAAACTGCAGGTTTTGGGGTGAATCGTGTTCTGGAAGGATGTCACCTGAATCCCGGCTGGGTATCTGAAAACCCAGGATGGGAAGAAAAATTAGTTTCTTAATATAGGTGGAAGCAAGTGTCCAGACAGTTTTAAAAGCCAAGGACAATGTCCAGAATTAATATTCAGATACCCCATTTGAGACCTTGCCTCACATTCTTAGTTTGAAGATGTTATATAAACTGAAATATCCCCAGGAGTAACAACTTCTTATAAATCCTGCTTCTCCGAAGTTTTTTTCATGCTTGGGGTAGACAACAAACATTAAAAGTAACTTGTTTCTTGGGAATGGTCACAGTTAGTCTTAAAAATGATTAACTGGGCTTTTTCAGGAACCGTTACATAGATTCAGAATCATCCACTAAAGCCACGGCATACAAGAAAATCTCCCCATGAAAACATTCTGAGGGAAATATTCTTGTGTAATATTTTTTAAACTTAGAGGGTAAAGGAGAATATGAAATGGAAACAAATTTCTACCCAACATTTTTAAATTGTTTAAATGTGAGTATTCTAAATTTGCCTATACAAGTAAGAGTTTGCATGGAATCATAATGTTTTAGATATGTAATGTTTAAAACTAAAATAGACTTTCAAGACAAAATCTCTACAATGAAGAGACCTATATTGCTTTTCAAACATAGAAGTGAACGTTTCACTCCCATTTGTTTCTGGAAGACTTCACAAGTCTCCTAAACAAGCTAGACTGTCTATTGAGCATACAAAAGAGCATTTCTTCATGACAAAGTTAGCTACACCAGAGTCCTGTAACTGTAGGTTTCAATGTTACAGAACTTCGCGGCTATAGGGTGTTTTTGCACATCTTCATTTTCTGTGTGTTTTTACAAATAGACCAATTCTGAAACAAATAACAATTGCCATAGCTACAGATGAATTTAGATAAGGGTTAACAAGTATGGAAATGTGTCATAATTTTGGTAAAATGCTAGTTATTGATTTTTTTTGACATATGTGTACATGAATGGAGACAATGTCCTTATGCTTCTCATGGGTGTGGAATCTCATTTACTTCTCACAAAACATAGATAAAGCCTAGGTCGGTGCTAGGTACACACTAAGTGGTAGGGTCTTAAGAAGGGGATAGACAACTGAGAATTTGTGTTCCAAAGGAAGAAAGTGTGTGTGTGTACTTTGTTATAAATTAGCTCCCTTGACCAAGGGAAAAAAAAAAAAAGAGCAGGATAACCAGAAAGGTAATATTTTACATTGAGGGTATGGGTTATAAACTACTGTGGATGCCAACGGTTGGATAAAACAGAATTGGCATTAGTATTACTGTAAATATCCTACCTTTAAGGCATACAAAAGTCACTCTTGTTTACCCTTGCATATCTATAAGGATAAAATCTTAAGAAGCAAGAACTGATGATGGAAAAGTCAATCACTGCAATTTATTTACCTTGTATGACTCTCATGCAAACCTGCTTAATGTGATGATCTGTCGGTGCTCTACCCTGGGACAGAAAAGAAAAAAAAGGCAGTTTATGCATGAAATCATAAACAAAACATTGTTAAATTGTAAACGGACAGACTGCAAGGAGGCAGGTGGCTGGATTTACAAGAGAACTTGATGAGAAGCTGATGCCTAGTCCAGCCCTCTGCTGTGGGATAGAGCCTCTAAAGGGAAACCACAGAAGCTGCCCACCACTCACCGGAGGGCCCTGGACACCAGGAAGGCCAGTGGCACCCTGTTCTCCCTGCACACCCCGGGGTCCAGGGGGTCCTCTTGGTCCTTCCACTCCAGGAAGCCCCCGACTTCCTTCAGGCCCTCGCAAGCCAGGTTCCCCAGGATTACCTGCCTGGAACAGAATTGCACACTATCAAACCAGGGCTAAGCATAAAGAAAGTGCCTGCTTCATATTCATACAAACACTTCCATGAAGTTCGGGATTTCCTGCATTCTGCATCCAAACAGATGTTCTTTCAGAGATTACAAATCCTTCACCTTGACCTTTACTGCAAGCCGAAGACACACAATGCCACACAACTTACCCATCTCTTAGAAATCTAGTTCAACTTTTAATATATCTTTCTTTTGGCTGGGCGTGGTGGCTTACACCTATAATCCCAGCACTTGTAGGAGGCCAAGCGGGTGGATCATAAAGTCAGGAGTTCAAGACCAGGCTGGCCAATATGGTAAAACTCTATCTCTACTAAAAATACAAAAATTAGCTGGGCATGGTGGCATGTGCCTGTTGTCCCAGCTACCCAGGAAGCTGAGGCAGGAGAATTCCTTGAACCCAGGAGGTGGAGGTTGCAGTGAGCCGAGACGGTGCCACTGCACTCCAGCCTGGGTAACAGAGTGAGATTCCATCTCAAATAATAATAATAATATTTCTTTGGGGAATAGTTATTCTTGCAAAATGTTTATTGGAATACTACATTTTTAAAAAACTACATACTTTACTCACTAAAAGTAACTTAGTTTTCAATAAGCTTGTTAACATTTTCTGGCTACACAAACAGCCCTGTGTTCCTACAAAATATGCTACTTTGCATATCACTAATGTAGCAAGCATAAAATAAACATATTTCCAAGAACATAAATTATCCCTTGTAACTTTTTTTTTAAGAGAATGTGAAGATGCTAGGTATATCCAAGAATTACTAAATTAAATCAATGCACTTAAAATACCACATTTAAAATATTTCACCAAAGAAAGTTAACAATTTAAGTATCAAGGAAGTTAAAAGCCTAAATATTAAAGAAGTTAAAAGTAAACCATGTGTTTCCTTAGCACAAAGGCAAATACATGTTAGATTTTTTTAGCTGAAAGCAGATCACTAAAAGCATGTAAAGGATTCATCTACAGTAAATGTTTTAAAAAGAGACCAAATTAATTCACTTTCTGTTAAACTAAAAATGTGTTAAATTCCTCTGGTAGGATTTGTGGCAGAATAGCCGCTGCTGTTCAGAATAAGAATGAGAAGATAAAAGAACAGGAGGCAGCAAGGGAATGCTAGTGTTCAAGATATGAATGTTTATAAAGCAATTTAATCCTGCTTCTTTTCATATGCATCATTTATCTAGAAAAAGCTGGCTTTTTCAAACAATCATATGCTTTAAACTGAAGAAGGTGATGAAGCAATGCTTTTACTAGATGCATGCAAATAAACCTCAGCAAATGTGCTTTTTCCAATTTCTCTTTATGCAAAAGAAATTGATATTCATCTAAGTCAACTTGCCAAAATTGCTTCTATGAAGAAATTATAGTTTAAAAGACTTCCTGAAAGACTGTCAACAGGATAAGCAAAAGGTATCCTATTTAGAAGGCTGCAGCATTGTCAGGTGCCTAGGGTGCAAAACTGTAACAATTTCTAAAAGAACCTGGAAAAGAAGACAAAATGAACTAAGAAATATACTAAATAACTGGCAGAAAACAAAGGAGACCAGCCAATGTGTATTATCCTGCTGGTAGTTACTGAATTACTGCTACAATAAGAGATGGGACCTTCCTAATGAAGAGATTAAGGGCCAATATGGCCAGGACCCTGGGTCTTTGGGAAAGAATTCCTCAACTGAGGAGTGGTATACGGAAACAGAAATCAGGTTACAGACATCTACTTCACAACTTTGTCTATGCTGAAATCAGTGAAGAAGGTGAAAGTCTTGGTGTTAGTAAGAATTTCCCCTGATTCTGGGACAGTAGATGTCAATGTCACTCATATTACATGGGCAGTGTTAGGTAAGACACAGGTGGGGAAGGAGATGAATCAAGGGCTAATTCCTAATATTATATACAAATTCGAATGCAATTAACTTATTCTGACCGCTGCATGGTTCATTAACTTTTCTTTTGTTATAGCTTGTATTCTTTCTATTGAACATTACTATTTCTAGATAACGAAGTAGGATTTCTATTACCAAAATCGAGGTTTACTCTAAATTTTTCTCAATCCTCAACCATTTCTGTTAAAGTTCTTAGGCATGAAAATGTTACTTGAAACTTGAGACATGGTGTTTAGAGACAGGTAAATTAATACAATGTAATAATATTCATCTCTGCCATTTGCAAAGAGCCCAAGGCTAGGCATTGTAACCAGGTCTGATTGGGTCCTCCTGGAGAAAGTGAAGCTGAAGATAGATCTAAATGCTTAAATAGGAGGTAGCTAGAGGAAGAGGAGACCAGAACAAGGTGTTAAAACAGCATGTAAAAAGAACTGCAAATGAATGAAGTTCTAAGTATGTAGGAGATAAGGTTCGTGGAGGAAAGAACACTTCATCAGAGGCTTTGTATACCTCACTAAGAATCTAATTTTATTCTCAAGGAGTTTTAAAAAGAAGAGGGATACACAGTAGGTTTTATCTTTTTTAAAAATCTAGATTACATTGGCTGCCATGAGGATAATATGTTGAGCAGGGACAGAGAAGAGTTGAGGAGACTCCAGAAGCAAGAAGGACTTGGAAACTGATGGAAGCTGGCAGTAGTGGCATTTGAGATTGAGGTCTGAACTTCATCTTTTTTTTTTTTTTGAGACAGAGCTTTGCTCTTGTTACCCAGGCTGGAGTGCAATGGTGCGATCTCGGCTCACCGCAGCCTCCGCCCCCCCGGTTCAGGCAATTCTCCTGCCCCAGCCTCCTGAGTAGCTGGGATTACAGGCACGCGCCACCATGCCCAGCTAATTTTTTGTATTTTTAGTAGAGACAGGGTTTCACCATGTTGACCAGGATGGTCTCGATCTCTTGACCTCGTGATCCACCCGCCTCGGCCTCCCACAGTGCTGGGATTACAGGCTTGAGCCACCGCGCCCGGCCTGAACTTCATCTTTAATTCTCATACTTTCTTATATTCCTAATTGTTTTAGATGTGAATTCCTTTCCAATTAGCAAGTCATCTCAGGTTTCCTACTAAATGATTCTATAATTCTGAATATGTCTAATCTCTAACGACACCAGTTTAGTTTCTGTAATATGAAAAAATGAACAAGATCATTTTCTAGTTGTAATAATTCTCCATTATATTTTCTTATGCATTATTCCTCTATCTTATATCCCCAACTAGAACACACCAGAGATTAAGACAATTACTGAAATATTTTTCAATGGTATTACTGCCAATGAAATTCAGTTATACTGTTGTCACCAAAAAACACATGTCAGTTCTTTAAAAATGACCCATTTGGGGAGGACATTAGGATATAACCATGTAATATTCATTGAGTCATTTACAAATATGAAAAAAAACTTCCTTTCAAGTGATTAGTTCAAAAGGTAAATCCATTTATAAAGTTATGAGGTATTTTTCTATTGGATTAAGCTATTACCTAAAGTATAAAATTAAGACATTTCCATGAAAGTAAATCCTTTAATAATTGAATTTTATGTAATGACTTCATAAAGCAGAGCATTACATATTCTACAGCTTTATTAATATTTTTAATTTTTTATACCATTACTGTTTACCATACTTACAGATCCCTTTGGGCCAGGTAATCCAATATCTCCCTAAATCAATAAAAGAAAACTATATTAGAACAATATGTTCACATTTGATAATTTCCTGAAAGCACTTTAAAAGTTATTGTGCTGCTAAAATATAAAAAACTATGAACCGATTATCTCTGGGACTGCAAAAAATATTAGACTCCAATTCTGGATTCTAATCTTAGTTCTACTACTTAACTCTTTGACCCTTTTTAAGCTGTGTAACCTCTGAGCCTTTGTCTAATTTATCTATTAAATAAAAGGATTGAATTGAAGCTTTCCAAGGTTTCATCCAGATCCCAAAGCTAGATGTTGAGAATTAAAAATGCGTAAGGCAAAAGATGCTAAGATAGCATTCTCTTATAAAACACCATAGACATTTAGACCTGATGACTTCATTTTTTATGTCAAACAGTATTTAAAAGTCATACCCAAAATGAAATTTAAATCAAATATGCGTGATTTTATGCTTTTAAAAAAACCTTAAAATTTTCCTACCACTGATGCTAGATATAAATTCAGCTCATGTTGGCATATCGGCTTACCTCCACTACAAAACAATGATTTAAAACATCACCTTACCCTATAAAATGAACACCTTTAACAGAAAATAAAATTGGAATAACCCTTTTGTGAATTTACTTAATAGTTGGGAAGCTTTGACTAGTTTAGATGTTACATTTATATTAGCTCTAAATCCTGAAAATATTAATAAAACAATATTACTAGAATTTTTTTTCCTGCCCTATAAGCCCTCTAAAACTGTTTTCTGAAAAATCTATTACCCTGCCCCAAAGGACCAAAACATAAGTTTCCACATTAGGTCACATTAGTTTGTGTCAAGACCATGATAAGTCTGCAAACCAAGCAGCTCCAGCATTGGAGAGAACTTGTTCTCATTTGTATTCCTTTCCTGGAGATTAGGCAGTGGCCTCCTCTAGAGATGAAGGTCACTTCTTTGGAGGGTTTTAGACTAAAGAGATTACCCTTGGTCAGATTCATAAGTCACAGATTTCTAACTATAATAAAACTTCAATCGTGTTTCCATGATAGAGCACTTTTATTTGTAGACTTTCTACAGTCATATAAGAATCACCTTGAATGTCTAGACATAAAGCCACAGAGGATTCACCATCTATAAGGGAACACTATTATTTTCCAAAAGTTTAAAGCCATTTCTATCAATTTGGCAGTGTTTCCTCTCTGTTTTACTTGATCTTGGCTGCAATCTTGGGAGACTAGTTAGCTGATAGGAGAAGCATCATAACCCTTAAAGAAGGCAGTGAGGATAACGGTGTCCAGAAAATAAGAATATATATATATGTATTTCTAACACAGTTCGAAATTGGTAAGACTTCATAATTAACCAGAAAAAAATCTTACAAGTTCTCCCCTTTCTCCTGCTTCACCTTCTTCACCAGAGGCACCCTAAAAATTAAAAGATTACATTTTAAAATTCTTAGTCCCATTGCCCAATTTTAACCAGTCAACATTGATAAACATTCATAAGTAAGTACCCACAGTAGTCCCAGAATCATGCAGAAATACAAAATGCTCTCAGCTGCTTTCCAATCTAGCTGTCAGTGGTTAGTCTAAATCAGAAAATAGCCTAGAGGAAAGTCAGAAGGTGAGGTTGTGTTTCAGCTAGAATGAAGGCTAAATGACTATATTCAACAATTTTATAATTAGCCCTTGAAATAGGACTTTTACAGTAGGAAAAAAAAAAAAAACCCAGGGAAAGGACTGAGTCTAATTCATATGTACAGTTTATTTGCTGAGGTCTTGATCAAGAAAAACATTCTAATGTGGCTGTGTAAGACTCCATCAGACATGAGTAAACCAATTCTGTGAACCAGAGACAAAGCTACCCTCTTCAAAGGAAAGACAGTGTGCAGTCCTGGAGGCAGAGCCCTCATTAGCTCCAGCTTGTTAAAATAGTAAACGATGCTGCGGACCAAACTCAACACCAGGTTTCACTCACTATGAATACATGGAGAAAAACTGTCAGCCTCCATGGTTTTAATCACACCCATAAACCAGCCATCCCTCCTTGCTTGTGAAATGGTGCATATCAAACATTGCATTTTATACCAATTAAATAATAGGGCTGACCTGTTCACCTTTTGGACCTGGTTCACCGACTATTCCCTGTAATAAATAAAATAGAATACTTTTTCAGTATTTCCAACTGTTCATATAATTTCAAGTGAAACTTTTTGGGTGGGTGGATAAGCCCAAATACGGATAATGTGATGGGACAGAAATTCCCCACTCCTCACCACCCAACAAGAATCAGGACCAAAGCAGAAGTTTCCATATTAGGTCACAATTTTCCAAGAGTCTCTGGTAACTTGGGGCATTCTCTGATTACATCATCATAAAATTTGACTAGTAGAAAAGTAAATTGAGGACTAAATAGAACGTGTGATTTCAATGGAAATTTTTACTTTTCTCAGCTTTTTTTTCCTTCTGTTAAGTTATATTAATAGATTTTTTGCTTCTTAATCTCAACTCCGAGTAATTTAAAATACCTTTCTTGATAGCTCTTTATGATAAATTTTAGAATATTCTCCACACAGCCCAAAGCAAGCTTTGTTTCTCAACATGGTAGCAATCACCCTTTCAAATAAAGAACTTTCTGGAGTGCTGGAGATCTTACCCTGTCACCTTTCATTCCAGGAAGTCCAGGGGGCCCAGGCAAGCCAGGGAGGCCAGGGCTACCCAGAGAGCCCTGGAAAACAAACACAAAGTCCAGGAGTTACTGTCTCTGGCTTCTGTGCTTTCAGTGTTGCAGTAACAACCTTAAGTGTGTTGACTTGTGTCTAAAATAATTGACTCTTGTGTCTAAAATAATTGACTTGTCCTGTGGCTGGTTGAACTCTGCTTCTTGGGTTTGCCCCTCTTTCATATTCTCAGGAGAAGAGAAAGGGCCAGTTCTCTCCCAGCCTCCACTCCACCCGGAGGTCCTCAGTTCGCCTTGCACTCCTTGGCAACAGTGGGCTCTTTCAGTCAAGCCCCCGCCACTCCCACTGTCTGCAGTGGGGCTGCTGCTCCTCTCGCTGTGTAAATAAGCACTACACAAGAAGTAAAAGGCACCATTCACTCTGTTTTCTGCCATTCCAAGAACAACCAGAGGCCAAATGTAGCACTTCATGTCTCTCCAGGTTTAAAAATGGATGCTAAAAACCACCAGATTAAAATATCCTCTGAGAGTATCCTATGAATAATTTGAAATTTCCCCTTTACATTTTTCACATATTCTCATAACAGGAGAAATCAAGTATAGGTAATTCAATTATAAATTGTTTTCTCCTCTTGCTTATTTTTAAAAGTGTGTTTCATAGAAGGCAAATAAATGAAACTTTTTTACTTACCAGTTTACCTGGTAGGCCTGGGGATCCCACTGGTCCCATTTCTCCTCTACTGCCCTGTAAAAACAAACATTGTCACCTGGATATTTTGCCAAAGTTCAGATGCTTGGTTACTATGTAAATAAAATAACACTACCTAGGTTTTTTCCTGAGGCTAAAGGCATAGGCCATCACACACAGTGCCTACAGCGCCCTGTGTTCATCTTGCTTTGAATGATTCAAATGCTGTTTACTGTGATTACAGACATTTAGAAATGATAGCTGATACAAATAGACGAAATGGCAATCAGTCACTTTCAACATCTAAATCATATCCTAACTTTTATGGTTATTTGTGTCTATATTTTAAGCCCTTACTTAGCTTATGTGTTCTTGAGGTATTGCTATATATTAATTTGGAATTCTGCACAGTGCCTAGGACACAGAATAAATTTTCAGGTCTACAGAATATTTCAAAGCAACATCTGGCAAATGATCTTAAACCTCAACAGAGTGAAAAAAGAAACACAGAATAGATATGTTTGCCTTTAAATTACTATTGCAGCTTCAAAAAGACACAGATGGTAAAAATTTACAAAGTTTCTGAAGTAAAAAATTTTTCTTCTACTCTTTCTAAACATGTCTTAAAAGATTAAACAGACTTCAGAAAGTAGAACTTACAACGAAGATATGAAAAAAGTAATTTTATTTTGTGAACCCACTTCAAGTTTTTATTTGAGACTCTAAGCTTTCAAATTTTTATTGGAAACTCTAAGCTTTTTAAATCTATTGAGAAAAAGAAACACGAACTTTTCAACTTTTTCCCCTGAGTACTTTGTACAATTTTATGCAATCTGACAAAAGCTCATTTTATTTCTTAATTTTTTTATTTACCTTTTTTAAAAAAGCAAATCCTACTCTTGTTGCCCAGGCTGGAGTGCAATGGCGCAATCTCAGCTCACTGCAATCTCCAACTCCCGGGTTCAAATGATTCTCTTGGCTTAGCCTCCTGAGCAGCTGGGATTACAGGTGACCACCACCACGCCTAGCTATATTTTTTTTGTATTTTTAGTAGAGACGGGGTTTCGCCATGTTGGCCAGGCTGGTCTCAAACTCCTGACCTCAGGTCATCTGCCCACCTCGGCCTCCCAAAGTTCTGGGATCACAGGCATGAGCCACCACACCTGGCCAGCTCATTTTATTTCTAACCCATGTTCAACTAAACTGAACACCGACATCATTGGATAAATCACATTTCCTGGAAGGTGTATATAAAAATGAAAGGAGTTCTTTAATTTTTCTGTAAAATGACATAACTCCATATTAATATTTAATATTTATAAATACTTCCAGTAAGATTCTTCTGTTCTGACTCATATGCTATTTATTCATATTTAAGTTTAATAAAGTGTCAATATCCATAAACCTTCTGAATTTTGAATTTCTCTAAAGGATTAAGAACTGTTTGCAAAATTATAACAATCTAGCTATTAATATAAGCAATAATTTCATGGTAGTCATGTCATAGGACTAATTGGTGTTTTAAACTAAATGCTCTTAAACATTTTTCAACAATTTTATTTAAACAATCTGTGTCTGGTATATGGCTTTGGGGGTGATGCATGGGTCCTTAACCTCATGAGCAGTTTGGAAGCCAGGGGCAGTGCCCCATGAGGGTAGATGCTGGAAGGATGTGAGTGTAGATAAAAACCAGCCCCTGTGATAGATTCCTCTATCCATCTATGAATATAAAAATTGGGTTCTGCCCCATCTTTACAACTTCAAAGTTCAAGACAGATTTTCTTCATTGTATCTACTCTGTTGGCATTTTTATTTCTCAAGGACACCATCACTGACATCCTAAATGTCTCTGGGCTCACGTGACTTTAATTCACGGAACAATTAACAGTAACTGGTGGGGGAAAGTTAGCATCAGAAGGGGAAAGCTCAGTTCTTTACACAGTCTTAAGTATTCATTTCTAAATAAATGGACCATTATGCTCTCTTATCCAAAATAAGATTATTGTACTTTTTTTCTCTTCCATAAACCAAAGGGCTAACTTAAAATAAGAGATTGTATAATCTTTTATTTATTTGGGAGAGGATTAATTATCTTACCAGTGAATAACAAAGATTTTCTCTGCTGGAGTCATATTTTCTCTGTCTCTTCTAAGTTCTTGTTACAGTTTATAAGTGCTTTCCAATCACTGGCAGATTCTTAGTAATATATGTGAATGGACAGCTCAGAGACCCATATACACAGCCTGCTCTGCTGAACTTGTGTACCCCTAAGAGTCCAGCACATGTAGCATGGAGGAAAGGATCAGTAAAATTGTGAGCATTTACTCCCCTGTTACTGCACAAATGGACAGCATGTCATTCCTCATTTTTATTTCACTTCCATCCTATAAATCCTTGGCCATTCTAAATGCAAGTAATTTTACAGAAATCACCTCACTGTGAAAAACAGCAATGTTTATTTTCCCAAGAGTGACCAAACAGTTACAAACGAGGTGTTAGGGCAAGATTTTCTGATGCCTGTTCATGTGATTTGTCTCCTAATAACATACATATTCTTTCTCTAAGTTCTGGAATTTCATCTGCTAAGCTAAGATGAGCATAAATAATCAAGATATAAATAGTTATCTCTGAAGACATAGGCTAAACACATTTCTTAGGGAGTAATTAAGCATGTGGGAGTTATTTATATCCTATTGCTCAAGGTCATCACCAAGGTCTGATTATGAATATTTTAAAAATTGCAACCTCGGGCATAAATGGGTTACCCCTGGCACTGGTAACCCAAGTGTGCTAAATAAATGCTAAAATTCTTTTTCTTCAACAGCCATGGTAATAACCATGTTCTCAGATGTGGGGAAGAGAGGGTGGTAGGAAATGGCTGTTCTTCCTAGTTGCTAATATGTATAAACCCCATGACAATAAGAGTTCCAATTTGTAATAAAAGAATCAGAAGGAACTGGAATAAAGGCAAAATACTACCATTAAAGATGATGAACTGGCTGGGTGTGGTGGTCACGTCTCTAATCCCAGCACTTTGGGAGGCTGAGGCAGGTGGATCACTTGAGATCAGGAGTTCAGGACCAGCCTGACCAACATGGTGAAACCCCATCTCTATTAAAAACACAAAAATTAGCTGGGCATCATGGCAGGCACCTGTAATCCCAGCTACTCGCGAGACTGAGACAGAAGAGTCACTTGAATCTGGGAGGTGGTGGTTGCAGTGAGCCAAGATTGTGCCACTGCACTTCAGCCTGGGCGACAGTTAGACTCCATCTCAAAAATAAAAATGCCGAACCACAACTAAAGGCAGTACATTTCTCTTGGATGCTCTGTACTGCCACATACATCCCCAACAAATTCAGACACATCTACCAACTCATCTCTTTTTAAGAAGCCAATCAGGACTGAGTGCAGGGGCTTACACCTGTAATCCCAGTACTTTGGAAGGCTGAGGTGGGCAGATCACCTGAGATCAGGATTTTGAGACCAGCCTGGCCAACATAGTCAAGCCTCGTCTCTGCAAAAATTAGCCAAGCATCATTGCAGGCATCTGTAATCCCAGCTACTGGGGAGTCTGAGGTGGGAGAATTTCTTGAAACCAGGAGGTAAATGTTGTGGTGGCCTGAGACTGCACCATTGTACTCCAGCCTGCAACAGAGTGTGACTCGGTCTCAAAAAAAAAAGAAGCTGCCAATCAGGGCTTTGAAAAAGATGCAGTCCTTCTATCAGTGATTCCCAGTGATGACTAGGCATCAGAATCCCCTAGTTCTTTAGAAATATGTTGTGCTAGATGTCCTCCCTGCCCCCTGCCCCACCCCCACCACCACCATCTCCTCATTTTCTATCTTTATATAGCCCCCTGCCCTCTGATTCTGATTCTGTAGGTCTGGGGTAAGATCCAGGAATCTGTATGGGTTCTTGTTATGTTGGTTTGTCTTTATCAGCTTTATTTAGACTTTTGTTAAATGCCCACCATCAAAGTTCCATAAATTTTAAATAATTTGCTAAATATGTCTTGTACCATCAGCATTTAGCAAGCAAACTCCAGCCGAATAAGTCACAGCCTGTGGAGCTATGACTTGAGCTACTGAGGCATGCGAGGGTGGAGATGAAAACATGGACACAGAGCCCAGTGGCCTGGTCTGAAGCTCATTTTGCCATGTGTCTCGTAACCTCAGGCAAACAACTTAACCTCTCTATGCCTGTGTCCTCGTCGACAAAGTGGGGAAAAAAATAGTGCTTATCTCATGGGGCATTTTTGAGGATTGAATAAGTTAAAAGACATATATCACTTAGAACTATGCCTGTCTCATAGTAAACATAGTAGAAGTAATAGTTATATTTATCTGAGGTAATTGCTAAAGAAATCAGTCAAAAAATTTTTAACCAAATGTTTAATTAAATGTTGTTTGCCTTTCAAATCCCCCAAGTCTCTTTAAAAGTACAAGTTGTGCTTGGGAAAAAATAAGTCTTTAGTCCTCATGTCTCCAGTTTCTGTCAACACCACTGATCATCAAGCAGGTACCTTCTTTATACACAAGTACTGGGTGCTATTTTGTAAAAAATATTTCCATAAATACATACAGCTAAATAATTCAAGTTGGAGGCTTTCCTTTTAAAATGGAACTGTTAGATTTTTAAAAGATCACAGAAAATCTAAGATTTAATTTAATTATACTTATATTGCCAAAATTATTTTATCAAAAAATGGATTATATTTCATCATGCTGTAGCTTGTAATGGCTGATGTCTTTGACCAACTACCCGAAATGCTAACTAACCCAAGAACAAACACTATCCTCAGTACCTTTCCAATTCAGAAGTTGGAAATTATAAATCGCTATATTTAGTCTGTACTATATATTAAGTGCCTCTCTTTGACAAAAAGAATGCTGATTAACCTAGGAGATCAATTATGATTTCTATAGATTGCTGCTTTTATAAACTCATTTTTTTTTTTTTTTTTTGAGACGGGGTTTCACTCATGTTACCCAAGCTGGAGTGCAATGGCGCGATCTCGGCTCACAGCAACCTCCGCCTCCTGGGTTCAGGCAATTCTCCTGCCTCAGCCTCCTGAGTAGCTGGGATTACAGGCACGCACCACCATGCCCAGCTAATTTTTTGTAGTTTTAGTAGAGACAGGGTTTCACCATGTTGACCAGGATGGTCTCGATCTCTTGACCTCGTGATCCACCCGCCTCGGCCTCCCAAAGTGCTGGGATTACAGGCTTGAGCCACCGCGCCCGGCTATAAACTCATTTTTATGTTAACATTGAAAGATCATATTAGTCCTACTACAATGATAACATTTAGATTTGTCACAAAGATTTTAAAAATCTGTTTTATTTTACATTATATAGCTTGCATATTTCTCTTGTGTAGGTTTATATATGCCCTCATACAGAGGCAGAAAAAAAAATCTGTCCAAACTCTAATCATCACACACATCAGCTTCACAAATTGACAGAGGAAACATACCAGTGCCTAGATGGAATGGGAGGGTGGCTTAGATCATTCACATTTGTGGACCTCTGTTACTGAGGCTGTTGGTATTGGAGGGGCGGTAAAGGACTACAAGAGAAAGTAGACAGGCTTCTGTACACAAGGAATGAATCATCTTCAGAAAACTGAGATAAATCAGCATAAAACTCATTCTGCTCCCAGAGCCATGAGAGCAGAACAAACACAATCCACTCAGCAAAAGCCCTGACAAGTTCTGAGAAGCCAGGAAGACAGAAATGGATCCAGAGCTCCCACATGATAGGACCAAATGAAAATCCCACGTCATGTTCCTGTGTGAAACCAGGAGCCACCCAGACCAGGTGAAAACCAAGGGAAGTGCCATGGAGAAATCCAGAGGCATGGCCCATGTAGTAAAGGCAGGTGCTCATATGAAATCACTGGTGGCAGATACAGTGAAGTTCTTCCCCAAGAGGGAAGCCAATTAAGTCAAATAAGACATATTCTGTCTCCATGTGCTCTAATTTCTAAAGGTTTAACCCACTTGTTTCCTGATCTGCAGGCACGTCCAGGTATGCCCAGGCACATCCTAGCTTGTAGAATATATTCCTTTCCCTATTTAGACATGTTATTGCTTTTCTAGCCTTTTTGCAAACATTTCCTCCCTTCCTTTGTTCTCCATTGCCTTTACCAATTTAGGAAAGTTTTAAGTTTTTAGCCAATCAGGTTTAGCTTAGATTGTGCAGTCCAGCTCCAGCCAATGGAGGCTGGACACAGTAGTAGAAGCCCCATGCTTTAGAGATAAAAAGCCCTCCTCTCCTTTTGTTCAGTGTGCTCTCGTGGCAACCGGGCTTATGAGCTGCACCCTTCTACAGAAGTAAAATTGCCTTGCTGAGAACTTCTTTGTTCGAGTGTTCATTTTCTTTGCAACTCTGAACTTTTACTTCCAACAACTGGAGTCACCAAAATGAACAGACAATATTCTGTTCAAACATGAGGCATTGTTTAAAATGATCAAATATGTGAGGCATTGTTAAAAATGTTTGAACTTATCTACAAAACTGAATTTAATGATGTCAAGTGAAAGAACAAATGTGTCTTTCAGTAAGTGGATTTTGTGTTAAAACTCTGCTCCAGAACTATAATATTTATAACTTATGACATTTTTCAGAAAATGTTATAGCAGGTGAGAAGTCAGTTATTACCAACAAAAACAGCATGGCAGGATTTATTATGCCTCCGATTCAATTCATTTCAAGAAATATTGATTGAGCACTACCTTACAGCAGGCCCTGAGGAAAGCGAGTTGGGAAACACAGCAGTGAAGCAGACATGACTGGCGCCTTCTGCAGTTACCACAGCATGGTGTACAAAGGAGATAAGAGTTACAGAGTTCAGAATAAGGAAAGGTCACTTCTATCTGGAGGACAGGGCATAAATGGAAATGTTCTTATGGTGCAATTAACAATCCAATTACATCTGAGACAGCTTATTGAATATTGAGTCAGATAAATGGAGAAACGAGCCCTCTAACTGCAGGGTCTGGCCTACAGGAAACCGGGCAGGCTAAGAGGTACAAAGAGTATTTGAGAATTAGCATAGAGTCCAAGCTGGCTTGAACACAAGATCTGAGTAAAGCAGAAATGAGAAGTAAAATTGTGAGGTTAACAGATAGTTTAAGGTTTTAGACTTTCTTTTATTGTCCATAGAAATCCATAGAAGATTTTTAAATGGGGAGAAATGAGTATGGACACTGCACTTTGGAAATACCAATACAGTGCTGTGTGCAGACTCCGGGGAACTGTCATTCCTCAGGGCTTTTGGAATTGTGTTTGGCATTTTTGTTTGTCCCAATGACTGTGGAGACACTACTGATGTTCATGCAGGATGGAGGTCATAGATGTGGGACACCCTACCATGTGCAAGATTTCTGGAAAACAAAGAACTAGCCCAGCCCAAATTGCAGCAGTACCCTATTGGGAGATACTGGTAGAGAAAGAAAAGACTGCAGCTGGGAAGACAATTGCAGTAATCCAAGCAGCAGGTGGTGACCTGAGCCAGGGTGGTTGAAGTGGGAATGGAAATGAAAAGTCAAATATAAGAGATCTTGAAAAGAGAACGGAACCTTCAGGTCCTTCTTGTGATAGTAAATGTGATGGAGAAAAATGCCCAGGTTTTGAGCCTCAGGCACAGGAGCAATGGCAAGAATTTGGACTCTTACAGAAATTCAAAAATCAAAATCTGAAAATCAGACCCAAAACCCTACATCAGCATAGCCTCCTATGATTGGCCTCACCTCACATAGGAGAAACAACCCCCTACCCCATCCTCTCCTGAGATGCTGCCTCTGGTTCTTCATTGCTTTATGCAGCCCATGGCATTTAACTGGTGATGGGCCAACCAGCACTCCCTACTCTGTGTCATATTTTGTATTCACACACGGTTCCGGCCCACAAGTACTCAGCCAATGTTCCTTTAACTATATGGAGCTTTCTGCTCTTTAAAGTAAAACCACACAGGCAAGGTGGCTCACACCTGTAATCCCAGCACTTTGAAAGGCCAAGAAGGGTGAATCGCCCAAGCCCAGGAGATCCAAACCAGCCTGGGCAACATGGCAAAACCCTGTCTCTACAAAAAATACAACAATTAACTGGGTGTGGTGGTGTATGCCTATAGTTCCAGCTACTCTGGGGGCTAAGGTGGGAGGATCAGTTGAACCCAGGTGGTAGAGATTGTGGTGACCCAAGATCATGCCACTGCATTCCAACCTGGGCAACAGAGTGAGACTCTGTTTAAAATTAAATTAAATTAGATCAGATTAAATTAAATTAAAATGAATAAGAGATATAATAGTAAACACTAGCAAAGCTCTAATGGCCCCATGCTGCTAAATCTTCCTGGACTAGTCACATAGCATCTTCATTGTTTTAGAAATGTGATCTGGCCATAATGTCATTGCTTCAACAGTTAATTTATGGAAAGTATTTTAATTATAAATTCACAGGCTTCAAGCCAAAGAAAAGAATGAAATAAGCGCAGAGCAAGTGAGCGAGTGCCATGACGAGGAGTAGGAGCTGGTTGCTTTGGCTACAGAAACCTCAGGAAACCACCTGATGGAAGTCAGCTGACAAATATCTGTGAGAAGTGGAGAAATTCCATTCCCATGCCACAAGGCACCTGGAACACTTCACTTTTCTCACGTATGGAAGTCTTCATTCAACATGCCCAAGAAATGCTTTAAAAGAAGTAATAGTGATATTTGGAAATGTTTCTGTGTTCTCACTTCGAGTTCTTTTTGCTATTCGGCAGCCTTTGAAAATAAGAACTGAAACTGAAGCCCAGAAAGAATGTTTTAAAGTCAAATTTAGATGTATAATATTTAATTTCCTAATCAATTTCTCTCTAGGATTAAACTGCATATAGTGAGAAAATCTGCATTGCTATGGCTGCTATAAAATGGACAGTTCACAAACTCACACTGAAAGAAGTCTGGTGGTTTCTTCAAAGTAGCGCTACCCTATGACCCAGCAATTCCACTCCTAGGTAAGTACTCAAGTAAAATTAAAACATGTCCACACAAGAACCTGTACACAAATGTTCATAGCAGCACTTTTCATACTGGCCCAAAAATGGAAACAATCCAAATGTCTATCACCAGATGCATGGATCAGTAAAATGTGATATATCCACAGTTAATCCTCACAATTAAATATTAAGAATAAAAAGGAATGAAGTACTGATACATGCTACAGCATAGATAAACCTTGAAACATGATACTAAGTGAGAGAAGCCAATCATTTGAAAAAAAAATACAGCTGGGCATGGTGACTCATGCCTGTAATCCCAACATTTTGGAAAGCTAAGGCAGAAGGATCACTTGAAGCCAGAAGTTCAAGACCAGCCTGGTCAATATAGCAAGACCCCATCTCTACAAAAAATAAAAATAAAAAATTAGCCAGGTGTGGTGGTGCACCCCTTCAGTCCCAGCCACTCAGAAGGCTGAGGCAGGAGGACCACATAAGCCCAGGAGTTCAATGTTGCTGTGAGCTATGATTATGCCACTGCATCCCAACCTGACCATATATGGTCTCTCTTACTCTCTTTTAAAATATATCTTTTTTTTTTTTTTTTTTGAGACAGAGTCTCACTCTGTCGCCAGGCACCAAGCTGGAGTTCAGCGGTGCGAGCTTGGCTCACTGCAACCTCCATCTCCCAAGTCAAGCAATGCTTCTGCCTCAGCCTCCCAAGTAGCTGGGACTATAGGTGCACACCACCATGCCCAGCTAACTGCCATGCCCAGTTTTGTTTTTTTTCTTGTTTTTTTTTTTTTTTTTTTTTTTTTTTTTTTTTTT
>NW_022436946.1:77694216-77926834 GCF_009761245.1 Sapajus apella | reverse complement strand
CCAGGATGGTCTCAATCTCTTGACCTCATGATCTGCCCACCTCAGCCTCCCAAAGTGCTGGGATTACAGGTGTGAGCCACCCCGCCCGGCCTGAGAGAGACCATATATCTTAAAAAATTATGTATTTTTTAAAAAACAAAGACCTCACATTGTATGATCCTATTTACATAAAACTTCCAGAACTGGCACATCTATAGAAAGTGTAGTGGTTGTCTAAAACTGAAGGAATTAAGAGGAAATGATGGATGACTGCAGGTGGGTAAAGGATTTGTTTTTTAGGTGATGAAAATATTCTTAACTTGATTGGGGTGATGATTTCACAATTTCATCAATATGCTAAAAATCAGTAAAGATGGGTTAATTATGCAGTATGTGAATTGTATCTCAACGTTGGGTCTTTTTAAGTCACACTGAAACATTTCCTTAAAAATGAGATGAGAGCAGAAAGGGTCACCATGCTTTTTGAAGCACTTTATTTTTGTTTCCATTTTCTGAAAAGACATGCTGTGCATCTAAATAGCACTCTATTTCCTTGTGTATCTTGGACTAGCATGAGCTTAATTATCACACAGCATTCATGAATGAGTGAATGAACGAATGAATGAGTGAATGGAAGTACATCCAGCAAAGTCCTGAGAAGGTGCTTTGGGAAAGCACAGCATGGAAGCAATACTTACAGGAAGTCCCCGGGGTCCTCGGGGTCCCACCTCTCCTGGAGGCCCTTGTTGGCCCTGTTATGAGGAAGGGAGGTAGAAAAGAAGTTAACACCTACCGATTACAACAGGTTAGAGCTTCGGGAAAGGTAAAATGGCGTCTTACCGGTTTGCCTGAATTTCCCATCTGACCAGGCTTCCCTGGAGCACCTGTGCTACCCTAAGGGTAAAATGAAACGTTCAAAGTTACTCATGTTGAAGTAAGTATAATCATCAATCTGCCTTACTCATACTGGGTGTCTCTTACATTTAAATAGCATTCATTCCCTGCTTTCACATTGAGAATCTGGGAATGTGCAGAATCCCTTTCTTTTTATATACATCAAAATCCTTTAGATTCAGGATATTGTCTGTTAGTCTAAGAAATACATTAAAGGTCAAATGTCAAACAAGGAGGGGTTTTAGCCTTCATTTAAGAGGATCCTCTTCGATTAGAGGATTTTTCTTTCTTCACAATATTAATATTATGTCTTTCCTTTACCATTTCCACCTCCAGCATAATTCTTTGAGCCTTTATACTGCACATTAAACTATTGAAATTATTAAGAATCAGACCAACATGGGGAAATAGGATGTGCTGATGAGAAAACCCTGTTCGCAGGCTCTAAAGAATGCACGTGTCTGGAGATGCCCTCTCCACCATCAGTCTCTTGTGGTCCTTATTGGGAACCTCTCCGCTCAAGACACTGCAGAACTCTGTGATCGGGGGGTCACAGCCTTGTGCTCTAATAGTGACCAGTGTCTACATTATTCACCTTTTATCCCTTGTCTTGTCTAGCAAAGCTATATTTTGTCTCTTAAAAGTTTTTCCACCTATTGTTTTTAACTGCCTACATTTTGGCTTTGTGTAAAATATAAGCACTGGTTGATCAGTATGTGAAGAAAATGCCTAATATCTTTTTAGTTTAGCTGAATCATCCTAGTAATAGTCTCTGACATAAGTTCTATGGCTTAATAATATCTTCCTTATTTTAGGTAGTAAGGAACAATAAAATGTTCTCTGTTTTATACTGGCAAAGGATGACATTTTCATTAAGGAAACCTAATTAGCAGCACTTTGTCAAAGTATGCTTTCTATAGCTAGGAAAAAGATTAGTATTTTAAGCCTTAAAGCTTTTACTTTTTTACTTCTCCCTAGGGCCAAATATAAAATGAAAGACATGCTGAAAATATTAAAAATTGCAAATAAAATACGTTAATAAAGAATAAAGAAATTAAGAAAAATAGTAATTTAAATTTTTAAATATTTTACCTTTTCACCAGCAACACCTTTTGCACCAGGAATTCCAGGTACACCCTAAAAAATACATACACAATCTGCGTTTAATCACCTCCTCTGAGAACTCATGAGATGCCAAGCCCACTGCACGCTGCAGGGAGGCTGAGGGGATCATGGCAACCTCAAAGCTTTAATGTGAGGAAGATGCTTCCTAGCTCCCAAAGCTGCACAGTCATTTATAGAACTACCCACAGTTTTAGAGGGCATGACTTTACTATAACTGGCTTGTTAAAGCTAAATACGCTTAAAGCAAATTGTGTCTTTAAACTTATTTTTCAAGGACAAACTTCCCAAATTAGAATCCAGTCCCATTTTCAGGTCAACAGGAGCTCTAATAGGCAAGACAGAGACTACAGGGATGTGACAGGGTTTCATGTAGAGAGTGATAAAAGGAGGGTCTCCCAAAAATGCTGGGCGTTATCGGAGAAAAAGGAAATGACAGGAGGATGCTGGGCCTGACTCAGATTTGGTACTATTGGTGCTAATATTATCTGATTATTTTAAAAGTGTCAGGTGTCATAAAAGATTGGGGGTCAGGCTTTGATACTACCAAGTATTCTTTATTAATTAGAAATATTTGCCTCCAAAGAGCCAAGAATACATGTGATACAATCCATAGGAACTTCCAGACACATTAATGCAAGTAAATATCAATTTGAATGATTAAAAATAGTACATAATCCGAGTGGTCACCTGAGCATACACTCAGCACCCCGTTGTTCAACATTACTAACAAGAACTTTAGAACTGGTTTAAAGTGGAATGAAATATGTGACACTGGCCCACAGCTTAGGGTTAGTTACAAAAATATATAAAGAAGACTGAGCAAACTAAAGGGAGAAAAGGAATCCAAAACATAAAATTAAAGCCTGTTATTTACAGTTATTACACAAATAGCTATTCAGAGAAAAAGTATAAAATATAAAATATAAATATAAATTGTAAAAATGTAAAAGTAAAACATCATATCTTTCCCAGAACTTATCAAATCAGGTAGCATGTCTCTTCCCAAAATGTGTATCTTTAAACCAATTAACATGTAAAGAATCTATAAAAATATATCTATAAAAAATCTATATTTATATATTTTATATAAATTTTTATATAAATATATAAAAATATCTATAAACCAATTGCTATGTAAAGAATCAAATACTTACTGGTAACCCCTGCAATCCTGCATCACCAGGAGGCCCAGGTTTTCCTGGTTCACCCTGAAAAAAATGCCTTTATCACATGATTGAACCTGTATGAGCTGCTGTATTTCTTTTAAGAAAGGGAGGAGAGTTCTAGTAAAAGGATTGTCTCAACAGCTGACTTTACATGCACTTTTATAAAGTCACTTAATTTAGGGTGGGGGAGTAGGATGGGAAATAGGACATAATTTAACCAAAATGCACAGTGTCTCTCAACCTACTTTCATCAATAGGGCAGTTTTACTGAGTTCCTGAAACTAAGCAAATAATTATACTACTCTAATAAGTATTTCATATTTGACACTTGATTCAAAAATTAAAGGAAGGGAAAAAGCCAAAGCTAGCTAAATAAATCTTTCGGTGATTTAGTAATGGAACTGCCATGCTCGGCTGGCCAGGGCAGAGACAGCCGCACTCACTCTTGGACTACATTACACAGCCTACCTTTGTTCCAGGCATTCCAGGGATCCCATCACGGCCATCCACACCTGCCAAGCCCTAAACACACACAAAGAAACATACTGTCTCTTACACACAGTCACATTCTTTTTCCCTTCATTATTTTCTACAGTTTTATTGCGAGTCAGTGATCACTGAAAAATGTGCTTGATGACTACAGCCCAGGACATACCGTGTCTCCTTTGGGCCCAGGGAGACCAGGAATTCCTCTAACACCTTGAACCCCCTGCATGGTGGGAGAGAAACAATAGACAAGACATGTTCAGTTATCACAATACTTAGGACTTGTCAAAGAGATCATCATAATCAGCAGATGACACTGAAAAGCAGGAAGCTTGGAGTGACTGAATTTAAACTCACCCTATTTCCTTTGGGACCTGCTTCCCCTGGAGGTCCTCGCTGTCCTTGATCACCCTGTATGAAAATAAAATGTTGTTAATACACATAAAAGTTACCTATTAATCAACTTTTGAACATTAGAAAGCATCATCCATGTGACCCAACTGTTGCTCTTCCACCACGATGGCTTTGCTCTATCAAAGAAGCCTAGATAAAGAAATATTTTTATAAAAACAGTATTGTCTTAAAAATGGATATTGCCACAGAGATAACTAAGATGTGACTGTCTTTTTTTTTCCCCTTAAATGCCTTATGCCCCTGTGCTCTTGCATGTAACATACGATGGATCCATGCATTGGATGCTGACATCAGTAACTACATCTACATATCAGCTAACTTCATTGACGGTTACAGAGGTTTGAGGTTCAGATTAGTTGCCAATCTTTCCCTCATATTTAATCCCCCAGTCAATACTAGTGATTTCTATCAAAGTTATCTAGCTAGTGTTGACATATGGGACAGGTGGTAATAGATAAGAGGCTGTGTCTTCCTAAAATACTTTTGTTAAGTTGCTTAACTCTTAAAACCTCAAATGGCTCCCTATTGCTACCCGATCTGTTCAAATGGCTCAGGATGGCATTAAACATTCTCCGTAATGTAGCTCTACAGTATCCATCCAATCTCATCTTTTCAACCAAACTTTCCATTCCAGGCAGTGACATCCCCTATGAGAGCCCACATGTGCCATCACCACTAACAGTGCCAGCCCTGCACTTCACTGCCTTTCCTGCCCACAGGCTTTCAAACCAAGCTCCCCTCAGGTCCTCTTACATGGACTACATCCATCCCATTCTCTAGCGTTTGATTTCGTACAGTTTTTCATTGAGTTACTTTCTGTCTTTCCCATTGGAACACAGGACTTTGACAGTTGGATATTCTATCTTTCTTATATCTTTTTCTACTTTTTATGTGGCATAGGCAATTATCCATGGATGGTTTTTTTTGTTTGCTTGTTTTTGTTTTTTGGTCTATTTCCCTCTCAAAAATAAGCTTGAGGAAACCTACAATAATGACATACGGACATATGAAAATCAAAATATGGAATAATGAAGTCAGAAACCATAGAAAATGAAAAAGATCAACCAGGCCACAAAGTAGAAATGAGATAGTTACTAAGACTCTAAGTGTCCTGACAACCAAAGGAAAGGAAAGCACAGCAAACATAAATACTTAACAATTTGGCTTAACCTGTGAAGAAAAAACATCATATCAAGCCAGAAGAGCATTTCTATGTACCCAAGAAAGATGCCTGTCTTAATTAAATTTAAATTTAAACATATATACATTGTCCATTTTCCACTTAATTATTCACATGTAAAGAATACTGCACACACATGCATACATAGCAAAAAAAAAAAAAATCTATCATTGTGTTTCGTGGAAGGAAAATCACTTACAGGTGCACCAGGAATACCCTGAGGCCCAGGTTCACCATCTAAGCCCCGAGCACCCTGCAAAAAAAAAAAAAACAAGACAATGGAATAAAACTGAGATCAGTCATTTACGTTAGAGAACGCATCCATCTTTCTAAAGAAATTTAATAGCAAAATGAAAAGTAGGTTTTGTGCTTGTAATACATACAGTGATCCCTAAGAAGTAATTACTTAGGCACCTGAGGCATAAAACACTTGTTTACATCTACTCAGCATACCAACTGTACTTAAACACAATCTTTGATGCCACTCTATATATTTTAAGTTAATACTGCAACCATTCTCAGTTGCTGATAGGAGCTAAAAACACAGGTGCTTATTAATAGATTGGTAAATCTATTAGAAGTAGTTTGGTAGCCACTCTCCAGGGGTCTTAAAATTTCTATAGAAAACCATTAACCAGGCCAGGCGCAGTGGCTCACGTCTGTAATCCCAGCAGTTTGGGAGGCCGAGGCAGGTGGATAACAAGGTCAAGAGATCAAGACCATCCTGGCCAACATGATGAAACCCATCTCCAAAAAAAAAAAAAAAGAAAGAAAGAAAACCATTAACTCCCAGGAAGGCAGATCATATAAAGCCAGGAGTTCGAGACCATGCTGGCCACCATGGCAAAACCCAGTCTCTATTAAAAATACAAAAATTAGCTGGGTCTGTTGGCACATGCCTGTAGTCCCAGCTACTCAGGAGGCAGAGGCAGGAGAATTGCTTGGACTGGAGAGGAGGAGGTTGCAGTGAGCCGAGAGTGTACCACTGCACTTAAGCCTGGGCAACAGAGTGAGACCCTGTCTCAAAAACACAAAAAAGATGGAGCCACTCTAAGAACAGCTACTATATTCTGTTGCTGCCACAGCTGTGAGAGGGATTTCCAGGACTCTGGATCTTCCATCAAGATCTGGAATAAGAACTCGAGCCATGTGATTCAGAAGAATGAATTGCTGGGAGGACCTGAGCATACCCTCTCCCATCCTGGAGATATTAGGTTCAATTTGTATAAAGTTAAAAACCTATTTTCTCAAGAACAGATCCACTCTACCAAGTGATAAGATAAGAATGACTCAGAGCTTTATAAATTGAATTATCTTGAAATAATCTCTGAGGTGGCTAACATACTGTCCACTATCACCTTATTTTCATCATGTGAATCAAAAAGTGATCTTAAGAAGTATTTTTAGTGCTCTCTCTACATATGCTACCTGACAAAATATAACCCTTTTCCTTCTTGTTCTTATCTACTAAGTGAATAAAAAGGCATAATGAGGCAGCCTTCTAATAAACCAGGTTGAGATGAGGAGTTGATAAAATAAAAGAAAAACAATCAAGAATCCTGGATAGATGTCAGGCCAAGAAAAACAGGTGGAAAACATCTGTAGTAAGAATTAAAAATTAGAAAATCTGACAGAAGGTTCAGACATAGGTAGAATCAAAAAAGAACACAACTAAAGCAGAAGCACCAGAGCACCCTGAAATTCTTTGATCCCTAAAAAGTAGGACAGAGCAGAAGGCATTCTACATTCACCAGAGAAGAGATTTCGAAGACCCGACCTTGAATTTATCATTCACCTTGCATTGCAAGAGCAGAACCCAGCCTTTGCATTATAGAAATGGCTTTGATGCTCTCTCTCTCTCTCTCTCTCTCTCTCTCTCATTACTGTTCGGCATGAGCTTAGACCCAAACTGCTGTTACTAGGTAACCACTCCATGGGTCTGAGTTCACAAGAAGAGCTTTTTTTTCTTTCTTGCTTGCTTGCTTTCTATTTTAAAGCAATTTGACAGAAATCAGAGCAAATGAGAAGTTTTGAAAAATACCAACCAGAAAAATATCTCAAATGAAGAGCATATCAAGAACATTAATTGGTTTCAAAGTGAGGAGTCACATATTCTAGGGGATGATTTAAATCCAGAAAAAATGAAGGTTATCAGCAGCTTGAAAATAAATGGGATCTATTATCGAGTAAAAGAAAAGATACACACTGAATGTTACTTAAGGTAACAAATACAGAAATATGAATGCAACTAATGTGTTTTACAAATACAGAGTTTTCAGAAAAGAAATATTGATTGAAAAGATGGAAAAGGAAAGCAGATAAAATGAAAATACCTAGAAGGGACCAAGAGCCTGGGGAAAAAAACATGAAAATAACAGGAAAAAAAATGATAAATAAGCCTGATCCTTCACCAAAGATTCACCAAACTGTGCATCTCTTTTTTAAAAAGAAAAATTTAATTTCATTTATTGAGCATGTACAATGTGCTACATATTTGTTACTTAACTGTTAATAAAAGTCTCTGTGCTGCTGGTGGAACTGACACCAATTAGCTACAGAGGTTATCAAGAGAATGAGATCAGGGTCAGAAGTGATGGTGAGCAAAGATGCTTTTTGTATTTTCTGAAGCCTATAAATTAACTATCGTAACATTCTTTCCAAGAAGTGGTAACCATTTTCTTAAAATCTGATAGAGAGGCAAAACACACCCCTATACACATGCCAAGAAAAACACTTCTGAACACATCATGAACGTTCAGGTTTCCACTGTTTCTCCTTATGATAATCACTCAGTCAAGCATTACCTGTCCTTCGTTCTTCACCAATGGCAGCACCTCATCCTTCCAGGCTCCACATCCCTCTAATGCCACCTCCTTCATGGACTTCACAGTTTCCCTATCAAGATTAGCCCCGCTTCCTCTGCACTCCATCATAACCTTGGCCCTCAGATTCATGTCTCTTTTGCTTGCATTATAGTTGACTATCTACTTATTTGTCTCGCCCAGTTAATAACTCACTTGATCAAGGTCTTATTCCCCTTGGAATCTCCCCACCAGCTTGCAGAGTGTCTTGGTATGGAAGTGCTGGGAGAATCTGGTTTCTGAGACTAGGCTAAGGGCAGGCTGGTCTCCTCTAACCATAAGTGTATAACACCTGTTGAGGGCAGGACTCATGGATCAGCTTGCAGGTGAGTCACAGGGGGCTCCAGTGTCTTTGGGGTTTCCTGCCTTGGCTCACCTCTCCTTTTCCATCCTCCCTGTCTTTGCCTTGCCTGACCAGAAGCACTCCAGGCACTGTGCCAGTGTTATCAATGCTAACACTGATCATGACAATGAGGTAAAATGTAACAACTCTATTTACTCAATATAATTGAAAATAGATTAATACATGGCAAATGTCATGCATACTGCTTATTCCTATAATCTGTGCTTACAACAGAAATGTGAAAACCTAATCACACACCTACAAATCATCAATAAAATGTCATGTTGTTAGACCAGGCTCAGTGGCTCATGCCTGCAATCCCAGTGCTTTGGGAGGCCAAGGCGGGTGGATTACGTGAGGTCAGAAGTTTAGGACCAGGCTGGCCAACATGGTGAAACCCCATCTCTACTAAAAATACAAAAATTAGCCAGGTGTGGTGGCAGGTACCTGTAATCCCAGCTACTCAGAAGGCTGAGGCAGGAGAATTATTTGAACCCAGGAGGTGGAGGTTGCAATGAGCCAAGATCGTGCCATTGCACTCCAGCCTGGGCAACAAGAGTGAAACTCCATATCAAAAAAAAAAATGTTGTTGAAGATAAAAAGTTATTTTTAAATAGCCAAAATTTCAATATTTAACACATTTTGATATTATATTATTGTCATCGCCATCTTACTTTTTCCCCTTTGTCTCCAACTATGCCAGTGATGCCTCGCAAACCCTGGGCTCCCTGGAAATGTAAAACAGAAAAGTGAATTATTGTAGTTGAAGCAAAGATTTTTTAAAATCTCATCACAAAAGCTGATTTAGAAAATGGATATTATCACAACCAAAGGTAATACTAAGAAATAGTGACAATATATAAACAAACATTTCTAGTTTAGAAAGTCCACGGAGAATTCTTCTGATGGTAAACCTTTTTATAAAATTCTGAAATCTTACACAAAACTGGAGTTGACACAATCACTCATGACAAAAAAGTAAATACCAGCACAAGAGAAATTGTGATAATATGTTTGACTTACCTTTTAACTTATATGTAGAACTTACACCATCATTCCCACTTGCTTCATGGCATGTAACTTGGTTACATGTAACATGATTTTAAACCTTGAAAGAATTTTTTCCCACCAGTGAACACCATCAAAAGCAGTAGGTTCTCAGGCTAGCCCACCAAGCCTATAACCTAGAAAGGAGCTGGAGCCTCCACCAATTCCTTGTAGTCACTATTCATTATACCATTCTTATGATGAAAGGCGTTCTGAATTCCAACTTGGTGCAATAGGAACCCACCTTAGGCATAAGAGTGGCTAATGCTAAAACTTTCTCTTTCAATACTGAAATGTTACCGTTCTGGACTCTCTGGCCCCATACTGTGAGGCCTCCAGAAATGGATCCTGGAAGGAGTGAGCCTGAGAATACCCTTGGAAGCAGAGGAGGGTGAATGCTCCGTTAGGAAAGTGGGAGTAGCTACTTTTGGACAACCTGCTAACCGTCCCCATTGGCTTAAGACAAAGGAGCTCTAGTCCAGTCATTTCCCTCTTCTTTTCACTTGGAGAAAATGGGGAAATCCATGACCAACTCCTCATTCAGACCAGTCGCAAATTCTACGTAGATCAGTCGGAATGACCTGCAATTCAAATATGCAGAATGATCCAGTCTAGGATATCCATTTAGAATATCGAGTGAGATGTGGCCATGTCAAATGAAAGCTGCTCTTTCTTGTGTAGCTCATTTACTGACCCTAAGGTTATTTCTACAAAATGAATATTTAGGTAAATAGCAATGACACGAGAATACCACATATTGTCCACATATTGTCTCTTGAGGTGCCTACTTTAAAGAACAGAGCTTTGTCTAAATATTCCAAAAAGCATATTTTTAAAAGTTGTAACAACTTTGTTTTAATGTAATACAAAAGTAATGCAAATTCTGATTTGACAACATTTGAAATTGAAGTTTGATGATGCCCCACGTCACCTTACTTTATATTTGTGCATATACACTTAAAAAGTACGTGCTTTTACAATTTGGCATACCTATTCCCACATACCAGAATGTCATCAAGCTCTAATGGATATCCCCCAATGGACTACTTGAGCCACGCAGCGCCCAGCATAGATTTTTAATCCCTGAAAACACAGTTTTAGAATGTTGCTTGCAAAATCCGGTTTTGAAAATCTTTAGGAATGGCTTAAAAAACAACAACAACCTTTAAATTCCTACCAAATTTTCATCAGATGAAAAAAAAAGCATATGGCATATGTCTCTTACACCATGTAGCACTATCTCCCACCTGCAAGACAGAGTCCAGCCCCTGGTGTCTCATATGGCAAACACTCAGGGGAGGGCAAACTTCTGAAACAAACACCCCTGGACACAAACAGATTCCTGAAAGTTTTCATGTAGCTTAAAAGCAGAGACCATTTCTTCCAGATCCTCTGACTTAGCTTAATTTCCCTTAAACTTTAAATTCCCTTAAACATTAATCTGCGCAGCTCCCTGAACCCTTTTTAAACAACCAGTCCTGTGGAGGAGAGCAGAGCAGGTGAAGGGTGTTCTGTGTTTGTCGTCTTTAACTCTTCAGTTTCTAAGAATAATACTTGACCTCATCTTTTACATAGTCTACACTCTGGCTAGCTGCAATACTTACTTAATATTGTTTGATTATTATTTCCAAAATTGTCATTACTCATTTTAACAAGAAAAAAGTGTAACAACTTCATTTTAATGTAATACAAAAGTAATGCAAATTCTGATTTGACAACATTTCAAATTGAAGTTTGATGATGCCCCAAATCACCTTATGTGAATATTATTGCAGAAATCTGCGAAAGCACAAGGGACTTTTTATTAAAAGACATGATTATGAGCAGTTAAGAATGTTTTAGTTAATTATAATGATGACATACTTAAATAAGCTACATTAATCCAATAAATGATATACCTACTGCATATTTAGAATATACAAAATTTTCTCATTATATCATGCAATAATACAATAGGACATAAAAGATACCTATCATCCTCTTGTGCTTAATATTTGCTTTTCATTTACCTGGCCCTGAAATCTGATAGGTGAATGTATGTAGTTATAGGTAGAGTTTTTCTTTAAAAAAAAATAGTTCTAGAATATATAATGAGGACCCTCTCCAATTGTGAAAAAGTAGTTATCGTAGTTATCCTCCAATGCTGGCATGGTGGAAAAATAGAGGACACCAAGTTCATGTAATGCTATTCATTCAACTGCTAAATAGAAAATATTCCAACAGTCATGAAAAAAAATTCACATAACCTAGTTAAATATTTTTTAAAAAATACTTTACTGGAGGTCCTTGAGCTCCGACTTCTCCCAGTTCTCCCTGGTCACCTTCTTCACCCTAAAAAAACAACAGAGAAAAGCACACCAAATGTTATTTTAGCAAATGAACATAGAAATAGCCTTGGTCTAACTCAGTATGTTTTAATTTCACTTGGTGACTCCTGGATTATTCTACTTTCTTAAATTATTTTATATGGGTATTCCAAAGTAATTGTAGAACATTTAGAAAATACAGAGAAGTATACATATAAAAAGTCACCCAAATCCCACCATTTAACTATAAATACCAGTAACATTTAAATGTTATCCTTTCAAAGTTTTTCTAAAGTGCCCCAAGGAGGAAGAGAGACAAAGATACCAAGAGATAAGATACCAAGAGAGACAGAGAGAGAGAGAGAAAAGATACTTATTTATGTTTCAAGTGTGTGTCAAGTGGAGGAGGATGTATTACTATAAAAAAATTTAATTATACTATGAAAATGTTTTCATAAGCTACAATAGTTTTTCATGATAATTTTCATTTTAGCTTTTCTTATAATTTTTGCACCATATACAATATTTAAATATAAATCAGTCATTTATTTCATGGGTTATACCTTTGATGTCACTCATAGAAAAGCCTTTTCCACTCCAAAAATATACATTTATTTATATTTTTGCTCTAGTAATGTTATAACTTCTTATGTAGCAATCTTTAATTATCAGTAATTTGTTTTGATGTAAAACAAAACATAGAAATATTTTTTCTTTTTTCTCAGTAATTGGCCACTGTTCCAATAATCGATTCTCTCCACAAAGGTTTCAAAATTCATCCTAACATATACTAAGTGGTTATTGGCTCTAGACTTCGCTTCTGCTCTGCTGATGTGCTGTATGATGTTGCCAATACCAAAACATGTTAATTACTGAAATTCTATAATACATTTTACTCTCAGATAAGAATTCCCCTATCTTTATTTTTCATTTATAGTTACTCTTATATTTTAGATTTTCCTGAATGTTTACTCTTCCAAATAAACTTTAGAATCATTGGGCAGATCTTTACAGAGACTGCTTGCTTTGTACTAGGATTGCATTAAGTTAATAGATTAATATGGCAAGAATTAAAATCTTGACAATATTGAAATCATTTATCTTGATTTTTAAAACAAATTATGAGAGTTGTAGATATTGGTTTTAGCCACATAATTATATTCAGATTATATTTCATTAGAGTCTATGACTGACATTGGGAAGAGGCAGTCCCAATGGGAAAGCCAGAGAATTAGCTGGTTCTTGGCATGTGCTAATTAAATGCTACTTCTATTTCCCTACAAAAATATAAAACTAGCTACAAAACAGCAGTGATTGATACGTCCAGTGCAATTTTTCCATAACAAGGTACAGGGTATTTTCCACAGATTCTCCATGAACTTTGGAGTAATATATTTGAATTGTTTCACCTACAGGTGAAAACCACACAACTAATTCATAATCATGAAGTCAAATGACAAATTTATGAGTAGCAACTTATCATTTCACTGAATTTTGCATGAGTATTGATCCACTGTATGATGTTGCCAATACATGACATTTTAATTGAAATTTTACTGTTCATTCCTATATTCATAAGCAGTTTTTTAAATCTTCATTAACTAAATTGTAGGGTAAAATTCAAGACGAATTTGTGAATTTGAATCCAAACTTCAGGCCTCCAAGCTCTTACCATTCTGTTTCCAGTTTCAGTTCAGTCTACCTGCTCACCCTTTCAAGGTTCATTCTGCAATGAACTATGGCCATTCTATCGACTTTCAAAGACATCATCACTTACACTTTTAAGTGACACAAAAATGTGAAATAAGTTAAAGAAATTTTCAACAACTTTCAAAGTAAATTTTGACCAATTACTTGATATACCAAAAAAAATTGTAGGTTTCCCACTGAAGAACAAACCAAATTTGAGAGTCTTGATAATAACTTGTTTAAATACCAAAAAGACTAGCTTCATGGTAAAGTGGAGGGGCACCTGGATTAACATCTCCATCTCCAAATCCCGTGGGATAGGGGATTGAAAGTTCCCCAAAGGAAAGCATCACCAAGAGAAGGAGAAAGGGATACAAACATGAAAAATACCAGAAGTCTACTACATTTGCTTTACTGCATAGAATACTTCATGAATATCTTTTGATATAATTTAATATTCATACACACCTGTTTTTTGTAGTTAACTAATATTCTATTATTATATGGCTACAACATATTTAATTTAGTCCCCTGTGCTTGGACCTATTTTCTTTTCTTTTTTTTTTTTTTTTTTACTTCTGTGTCCCCTGTACTCAGAATAACCCCGGCACACAGAAGGTACTTTATATTTGTCAAAATTTTTAATGAAAATTTTTAAGATTCAGCAGAAGAGTGATCACACAGAAAAATTTCCAAAGCACTTGGTTTTTTTCCTATTTTCTCCAATTTGATATCAGGAACCCAGCTGTTATGCTTCAAATAAATAAAATGCCTTAACTATCACAGCCTATGCAATAAAAGAGTTTTAAAATAAATGTCCAAACTGAAACAGGGTAGAGAAAATTGGTCTATTTATTGTGATTATTTGAGGTTATTTAAAAGACTGATTTTAGCTATGAAGTTCAAGGATATTAATCCCTGAAGACATTGATAAATTGCCTCTCAAGTTCTTGACTTCCAAAGGGAAACAAACTAATCTTCTGTCACTACCCAATAAAGGTGTAGTAGGACATAGTTGAAAAAAAGTAAACAGGACCTACATTAATAAGAACAACTTGACTTTGTAAAATATTATCAAATTTACTGAGACAAAACCTACTATGCAGGAAGTCAAATTCTTAGATACTTAAAGATGACTTAGACACTAGTGGATGAAAAAAGGGCAAATAGGTTACCTTGCTTTAAATCCCAGCCTTAGTTTTTCTGCAGCTCATGCCAGCTGCAATGCAAATTGTGCTGTGGATTCTATTTCTATCCAGATACTAACATAAGTTATTACTAACCTCCAGCTTACTCCAAATCTAGGTTATATGGAAATGAGGTCAGAAATAAATAGATAAATTATTTCAGAACTTGAGATGAGAAGCAATAAGCCAATTACCAACTTCCCTGTTTGCTAGTCTCAGCAACACTTGTCATAAAATTTTACAAATGTCATAAAATTTTGTCTGGTGAAGTGGAACAACTATCTGAATAATGTTGGATTATCACAGCATAATGGAAAAAAGCTAAGTGTGATTGATTTGAAAAGAAAAGATAGTGACACAGAAAAAAAATGAAAATGGCTGGTGCCTTATTTGTAAGTGTGTTTTGTAACTGACAACTTTAGAATATGATATTTAGTCAGATATTGATGCATCCACTTAGAACTTGTTAATTATTATTTGAAAAAGAAGGGTAAAATGTCATGATTCATTATTTCCTATGATTCCTAATTTCCCATAATGACAGTGATCACTAACTCCTAATCACAATTTATTCACTAAATACTCATTTTCCTTACCTTGTGTCCTTGTCTTCCTGGTTCACCAATTTCTCCTTTAGCCCCTTTATGACCCTAACAGATGCAAAATAAATAAACATTAAGTAATATATGTATATATGTGTATGTATACACACACACACACACACACACACACACACACACATATATATGTGTGTGTGTGTGTGTGTGTGTATATATATATGTATATATATAATTGTCCTGAGTTTGGTACAGAAAGTGGTCAGAAGGCTCATAAAGTGATCCTTCTTCCCTAAATCAGTGCCAAAGTGTCACTAGAAATGGATTATGTCATAAAGAAAATTCGTGCCTTAAATTACCTTAATAGCACCATGTATATTACATGACTGCCATATATAATTAACATCAGTTTTAGTTAATAGAAAAACACTTCTCTAGACTAACAAACACTTCATTATCTAGTTCAGCAATGTGATTCATTGATACTTGCTCGCTATTTCCTGGATCCCTATTTCCCCAACTTTCTCACGCGGGTTAGGAGCATTAAGTTTTCTCTAGTTCCAGTAACTTAACCTTTCAGAAGTGACAGGCCTGACCGAGCTCAGCTGGCTATCCCCTGTTCTCTGAAGGCTGCTCTGAAAACCCTTTAGCCTCCTCCATTCCCAACTCCTTCCTGGAGATGGAGGAAGAGCTGGTATAAGTGGACGTTCTCTGCTGTACAACCTTCTGCCTCTTTCTGTGTACAATTTTTAAGTGCAAAGGGAAAGCAATAAAGGGCAGTGAGTGAAAGCTACATTGGATGAAAAGAAGATCCCTGTCTTTTCTTATCAGACCACTTGTCCTAAGCATTTGATTGCTTTGGGTAGTATCAGGAGACAAAACTGTGAGACAAGCATTCCAAAATGAAGACTGTCAGAACTTTTGCCCCTGAAAGAAGTCTTTTTGAAAAATAGGACACCAGTCCAGGCCCGAATCTTCTGCAGTTGAGGGAACCCACCAAAACTGCCCTAAGAAAAAACCCAATGGAAACCCAGTGCCTTGGGGCCTTCCAGATCATAGCAGAGCAATATTGGTTTGGAATTTCTCAAAATCTCTTTAGACTCAGAGATGAGAGAGAGAAAAGACAATTTATGCCCACAATTTGGTATTTATTTTTTGTCTGTATGGAAAATTTTGAAGTAATTACAGTGACAGAAAAATACTTTTGGAAAGTCTCTTTTTCCTATTTTGCACAGTTTTTCAAATTTTTTTTAACTAAAAGTTATCAAGTACATTATGTACACAGACCCCCCCCCAACTACCCCCACCACTATCTTCCTTAATAGAAAGCACTTTTTTTTTTTTTTTGAGACACAGTCTCTCTCCACCACCCAGGCTGGAGTGCATTGGCACAATCACAGTTCATTGCAACCTTGACTTCTCTAGCTCAAGTGATCCTCCCACCTCAGCCTCCCAAGTAGCCAGGTCAACAATTACACGCCACCACGCCTAGCTAATTTTTTATTTTTTATAGAGACAGGGGTCTCCCTCTGTTGTCCAGGCTGGTCTCGAACTCCTAGGTTCAAGCGATCCTCCCACCTTGGTCTCCCAAAGTTCTAGGCAGGCGTGAGCCACTACGCCCAGCCAGGAAGCAAACTTCTGAATCTTAATTTGGTGTTTTAAAGTATCTCAATCCAATGTGTTTTATTGGTATTTCTTCCCTGAACTAGAAAGGCATCTTATGATTAAACATGCATGTCTTGTTATGAATACATGTCAGGGCCAGCTGGAGTCTCTAGGACTGAATAACCACTACTTGCCTGATCCATCCAAGTGAGGTCTCTGCACTGGGGAGGCTAATGCTTAAAGTAAAGGCTCCATTTTATCTGGGGATAATATTCTTAAAGATAAAATACTGGAAGTTATTCTCTTACCCTCATGCCTGGTAGGCCTGGATATCCTGAGCGACCTGGTGGACAGGAATTGGGACACTGCCAGGGAGAGAGGAAACAGAGAGAAAGAAAGACATGCAGAGTGCATAAACTAGGGCTCCTGCTTTGTGACAAAGTCTTTTTTAAAGGGATTCCAGTTACAGAACTCCATTGCAATTATATTCATTAAATAATTCAAAATATCCCTTTCCTTTTTTATTATTTCACTTTTAAACCCAGAAATATTTCTAGCTAACAGAATAGTGTAGAGAATATAACAAATATCCTCCCCCATGAATTTACCATCCAGATTAAATTAATGTTAATATTTTGCAATATTTATTTCAAATCTAATTTATTAAAGAAAATGTATTTACAGATAACCTATTGTACCATGACTGGATTTATTTCCCCTTCCCATTCCACTGGACTAGCCCCATCCTGAGGCTCATGCCTCCCATCAGATTGTCCTACATGGCATTTAATGCACATTATCACTATCATTGGAGTGTTGATCTATGAGTAAAATGAATCCTAAAGGAAGTTACTTGAATTTTATCTCTTTAAAACCTGGATGCTCTCGTGAAAAGCATGCCTTAGTCATAATGTAAAAAGATTATAGAAAAACAAAGATAATATCTATAATGAAAAATTATTAGTCTGAGTAGATGAAAGCCACCAGTCCACTAGTGTTACAGACTGCTCTGCCATCTGAGTAAAAGGAAAACATGGACACATAGTATATTCCAGGGAGATCTTTCAAAGAAAACTGATCTGCAGACTATATGGTCTTTGAATTGAAACTATATTTTGATCAACGGAAAGCATCTTACCAGTGGATCTCCATCATGAAAGCCAATTGTTCCCTAAAGTAAATAAAATATTAAAGTTGAGAATATAATTAAATAATGAATTCAAACATACTAATAATAGAAATCTAATCAGGCAAAAATATGAGATATATTTGTTTAATAAAATATAAAAAACAAATAGGAGCAGATAATATGCTAATATTCTAAAATCCTGACTCATGGGCATGTTCTTTTTGGAAAACCATAAATTGCAGTAGATTATTTTGGGAAGACATTGAGGGAAATGAAATAAGAGGCAAAATAGAAAATGTGGGAAACTCTGAATTATAAATTAAAAATATGAATTATCTTTTATTTAAACTCCTATTCTTACCATTTTTCTTACTAGGAGTATCTTTGTAAAAACTAGTTTATTTGAAAATGCTTCATTTATATCCAAGTTTTGAGCATTTCAGACGTCACAACTGTCTAAGGACTTCAAAAGTAATGAGTAAGACTTGCCATATAAAAACCACCTTTTAAATTATTGTGATTCCTCTACTTTTTGGCCTAAAAAGAACCATGCTCTGGGTGGATGAAGAAATTGACAGCCATTTTGGAAATTTGGGGTAATTACTCAATTAATAAGAACTTCCATTTTGGGTTCTTAGATTTTTTTCAACCTTGACTCTCAGACATAAAGAGAAATTCAAGCTGCAAATAACTTACACTGGGTCCTGGGGGTCCAGGGGGTCCAGGTGATCCTCTTCTCCCAGGGTCACCCTAAGTTATTTGAAAATTGTGACATAGTAGTTATACATGTGTCAAAACACAATACATAAAACCAGTGAGGCATGAGAGACCGGTACTACTGGAAACCCCTACTGAGCTCAGCCATGCATAGACCTGCCACCAAAATCAATGGGTGGCCCATAATCCAATTAGTTCTACAAAATGAGAATAATAAAGGCATTCCAGTCTCACTGAGGTAATAAAACAAGTCAGAGAAAGGCTAGGGGAAAAAGCAAAGCCAGTTCTTCTCTACAGGACGAACATTTTATCTACTCTGAAAACAAACTGGAAACACTACTTATTTTTCTAGTTGATTTACAGAGGACCCAGAGCAACCAATACTGCTAGTGCCATCCGGCTAATCAGCACAAAAGAAGTCTTGTACTCAGTCTGAAGCTGTGAAATGAAGGTTAATCTCTGCAGTGCCTGACTCTTGCTAGTGCTGTTCACCCACAATCTGTCACTTGGTCTGTCACTGCACTCTCTTGCAATGGGTCAGAAAATCAAAGAAAGCTACATTGAAGTAAACCATTCAGATGGAAATAGGTTCCAATTACTCTTAACATCCAGTGTTTACTCTTGGCACATTTTCCTTCTTGATGTTCTGCCATAAAAAGTCAGAAGCATCTTACAATTATTTTAACTTTACAATCATTTTATATTTATTCATTTGTTCACTAAATAAATTTCCAAACAGTAAACACATGTAGAGGAACAAACAAGATATATGATACATGACTACTTCCCATAGTGAGTTTACAATCACCCACCTTCACATAACATCACTATGTCAATGTTTTTGAAATGTTTATTAATATCAATAACAGGCATTTTATATGAGACATTTTTATGAAGTCCCGCTCTTTAATGTTAAAAGTTAAATTTTGTTGACTGAATTATAGTTTAATGATCCTAACATAAATATACATGGTAATAATTTAAACTATTTCCTTTTATTTCATGCGGAGAGTCTAATACAAAAGCCACTAGACTCTAGTCCTGGCTGAGAGTCTGTAAAATGAGGATGACACTCCCTTACTTGACAATCTAGAAGTTGAGAAGAAAAGTTTAGCTGAAAACTTTAGGTAAAAATTTAAATCACTCTGCAAAAATTATTATTATTCCTGGTTCACATCAATATTACAAACTGGAATGAAATTCATCTGCCATGTTTTGGATTGCAAGTGGAAATGTACAGTTAGGACAATTTGCTTTCCCAAGTAACATCTTCTATTAAATCAGCAAAGGTCTATCAAAATGCACTGTGGTACTCACAACAGGTCCTACATGGCCAAGCTCTCCAGGGAGTCCTGTTGTCCCAGGAGGACCCTGAAGTCAACAAATAAAAGCAAATGGTCATTTATGAATATTTTTACAATCTATCATACATGATATTAAATATGATAAATAACAGAATTATATTTCTGTATTAGCTTTGGTTTCCAATGAGACAATAACTCATTTGACCAATCTTTAATTACTTAAGATAAAGCAGAAATTTCCTAAATTAATAAATACTTTGTTTAGCAGAATAAGGGTGTTATCCTTAGTTAGCCACCTAAGATCTTGTAGGTAGAATGCTATAAACACCGCTGAGTAGACTGCTAGTAGAAAAGTAAGGTGGGAATTTGAGAAATAGGGCATTTTTATAGTTTGTGTAAAATAAATTATGAAATGATACTTACAGGGGGCCCAGGAATACCACGGCCCTAAAAGAGTACAATAAAAATGTTTATAACATGAGGTTTATACTTAGTATAAATATGAACGTAGACAGAACTCAGTTAAACCATAAATCCTTACTAAAAATGATGCTTATTCTAAAGAAAGCACTGGATAAAGAAAAGCAAACATGGCTCTCCTTTTAAAGAAAGCAGAGGCTTATTTCAGCTCCTCAAACATTCCTTTGATGTCTATGCGAACTGGTATTTTTCCAAATTTTTTTTTTTTTTTTAAGGAAATCAAAGTAAAGAAGCCATCCATGCTTGCCCTCAGGAGAACTTACCGTCACTCACCAAGGGGTGCATTACAACTGGAGAGTTTAAAGACTATTCATTTGTAGCATTTTATATGAAACCTACATTAAATGCATTCCAGTTTTACAATCTTTAAAAAATTATGTTTAGATGTTCCCCAAACAAACACCTATCACAGAGAGAGGCAGGGACAAAAATGGATCAGAAACACAACTGCCTTTCAAAAGATTGGGCTATATTTTCAGACGCTAAATCCAGTAGATATTGAAAATAAAATGGTGTCACTCCTGAAGTAACCTACAATGGGAAACTAATTTAATATGTTATATTTTATTTTTAAGCTAGTCATTCTATTTCCTTTTTTATATCTCTTTAACAACACCAAACTTTATATGATCAAGGATTGAACCACATCTTATTCATCTTCCTATCCTAACTCATAGCACAGGGCCTAGTATATAACAAAACTTAATAATACGCTTGTTGAAATTAAAACTGAATATCAGCTGCCTAGATCTCTATTCTCTCTCTTTAATTTCCAAGTTCAATTTTTTTCCCCTTGTGACTTCTCATTATTCTTTTCTTTCCTACATTGGCTAGAACAGCTTTTATTCAGAGCTGTCTGTGATACAATATTCATGTTAGCTTTTCACTCCAGACTTGCTTTTCTAAAATATCCATATACAAAGCATCCCACTGAATCAATGCACTGATAATGATATTATTATTTCTTATTAGTTGAGCTGGCAAAACAAGCAAGAATTTCAGTGTTTTAATAATCAGTGAGAATTTTAAAAGGCATTCTTGAGAAAATGACTCCCGTTTGAACACTTTAATACATAGGTTAATTCAGGAAATAAGTGTTATGCTTGAAAACACCAATGTAATCAGTAAGTTATTTCATTATCAGAAATGTAGATGTTCAACAAATTTCATTAAACAAAAAAGGCATCTCTATAAGATGTTGAGATTAAGAGCTGAGTTGAAAAACCTGGGAGAAAGGCCAGCAAGTTGTTCACTTCTGAAAACAGGCTTATAATGGAAAAGTTGACATGCTGAAACATGGCAAAGAAAATATCACAAATAGCAAAAAAGAAGAAAAAATATAGATTAATGACAAGAGTGAAAGTGGAACAAAGTGCAAAGTAGACAGGGAAAGCAGCCTGAGAACCTAGTCCTCAGATACACAAACAAGACACGCCTGCGACACTATGCGATATACAAGAAGACTGGCCACAGAGTCAGGCAAGTGATAATATCTGATTAGTTGATGTTTCATTAGAGATAAAACCAGTTGTGAAGAATGTGGTGTGTGATTCTATGGTCTAAAGATTGAATACTTAGATTTGCTGTTGTTATGCAAGAAGTGTTTTCTGTCATTGCAGGTAAAGAGGAAATTGTCTATTGTGAAATATCGCCTGCAAATAGAACACACATTTTCTACTGTACATTCAGATTTCTCTAAAATTTTTCCATGCACAGTAGGAATGCTTACCATACCAGATGTCATCAACTTACTTGTCATATGTATTATGCAGAAAACTGCATTTAAAAAATTTCATAATGGCAGAATTTTACTTAAACATAGGAAATTTTCTGTAGCTGTACATTTACTTACTGGAAATCCACGAGAGCCAGGCACACCAGGTTCTCCCTAAAAATAAAAATAGTTCAATTGTACTGACCTTTCATAGCATGAATATATAGATATGAAGACTGCATAAGTATTGAAACCATTTAAACATCCCATTAGGGCTTTTTTTAAAATTTCCAACTTTAATTTTAAGTTCAGGGGTACCTATGCAGGATGTGCAGGTTTGTTAAATAGGTTAACATGTACCATGGTGGTTTGCTGCACAGATCATCCCATCACCCAGGTATTAAGCCCAGCATTCATTAGCTATTCTTCCTGATGCTCTCCTTCCTCCTACCCCGCTATTTTTCGACAAGCCCCAGTGCGTTGTTCCCTGCATGTGTCCAAGTGTTCTCTTTATTCAGCTCCCACTTATAAGTGGGAACATGCAGTATTTGGTTTTCTGTCCCTGCATTAGTTTGCTGAAAATAATGGCTTCCAGCTCCATCCATGTCGCTGCAAAGGAATTGATCTTGTTTCTTTTTATGGCCGCATAGTATTCCATATCATGGTGTTTTTAAACACAATTTTAGTTGAACAAGTGTATTTTAGATGCTTCATAACTTAGTCGGCTTGCAAACACTACAATAAAATTGTGCTTCAGCATTTCACACCAGCAGTTATTACGAGATGGCTAACTTACTTTTTGTCCCTTTGGTCCCACAGAGCCAGGGGATCCATCAGGTCCTGTTAATCCCTAACAGAGCAAGACAATGATGTTAGAGCTATCATAATATCCTTAGGCAAACCACTAGGTGGAAAACTTTGATTTTATTTATTAATCATCTACAGGATGGTTATATATGTATGATGCAAATATTGATAAAGAAGTACCTTCCTAGATTCTAACTCAAAAGTGAAGATTAACTTAAGGTTTGCCTGTTGTGGTTATTTTTTCTTGATAAATTGTATCATATTTCTAACTTCCTGCTAATTGCACTGTTTATCACAGGGTTCAATAATTTAGTGCTTTTTGTCTCTGCTTTGCAAAAAAAAAAAATGCAATTACAATGTTGTAATAGCTAAAACTAGTGGGTCTTGGCTCTGCCATTTACTCAGGTTTATTTACCTCCTTTACTTCATTTATGAAACAAAAATACTATGTATCTCTCTATGGGACAATAATCTCTTTCTAACTATATGACCACAATGTCTTGCAATTCAATAAAATATTTCTTCAATAAGAATTAAACACAATCTAATTATTGCCTTATAGCCACTAACAGCCCCCTAGCCCATGACGACAATGTCTTGGAAGTCATTAAAATATTTCCTCAATAAGAATTAAACACAAAAATCTCATTATTGCCTTATAGCCACTAACAGCCCCCTACCCAACTTCTAGCAATGACAATTGCTTATCAAAGAATATTAATTTTTAAAGTAGAAACATTTGAAGCATGCATGTTTCTACATTATTTTTCTTAGTAAAAATAACTATAATTAAGTATATATATTCATGTATGCCACTCGGTTTGCAAAATTTTAGCCTATTATTATAAACCACATTTATAATTATCATATTTAATACTAAAGCAGTTATTAAATACGTATTCTAAACATTCTCATTTTCCCTTCTAGTATTTACTTTATCATTGTCCTCCATATAAAACATGTATTAAAGAATAATAATATCACACGTATACAAGAATTTCCGTATTTGGTAAAGACACATTGCTATTTTTAATTTTTTCTTTGCTCTTTGACACTTTCAGATGCTGTCATTTACAATGTAATCTTGATATTATATCTTTTTAAACATAAACATGATATATATGTGTGTACATATACATACATGCCTGTGTAAGTATCTTATTAACTCTATTATCAAGATTTTAAAGAATACTCAAACAATATCAATTGAGAGATGGATCTCTTGAAAAATATGTAAGCCCTACTTAAAAATTGATCACCAACATTCATATTTAGTCTGTCATGGTCTGAAATAAATATCAATAAAATTCCTTCACATAATTCACATAGGAAATTAGTTCATTGGCCACCATTTTTACATTTCTCTACATTAATTAATTTTCCTAAAAATGTCACAGAATGAATCAAAGGAAGTAGAAAAAAATGAGTTGAAAATGTTAATTAGTGGAAATTTACCAAAGAAGAAAACTGTTAAATACACACAAAAAAGAATTTCTGACAGACTGCCTTTGATTTTCAAGAGCCCTAGTCTAATTACAACACTGTAATTTGAGAACAAGCCTCAACATGATCAGTTGCTAAGCACCTATGGTAATGAAATGTTTGTTTTGGTATTTCACAAACAAACCATACATCCAGGAGCACTATGGACACACATATGGCATGTAAATTTTGTAAACCTCTGGGCATATTTAACTACAGTAATGGATCCTCTAACTCCCACTTAATGCATAAACCCTCCAAGACCAATTCTGCTCAATTTTCAAACACACAATCAACTAACACTCTTCAACCTATGACTAGAATAACTGATGAGATTGGAAAACAGTAACTATAAAGCAGAACCAAGTAAATGATTGGATAACCTGAAGGCTGTTTTTAGGTTATTTCATATTTAAAATATCGTCCATAGGCTGGGCGTGGTGGCTCAAGCCTGTAATCCCAGCACTTTGTGAGGCCAAGGTGGGTGGATCGTGAGGTCAAGAGATCAAGACAATCCTGGCCAACATGATGAAACCCTGTCTCCACTAAAGACACAAAAATTAGTTCGGCATGGTGACACACGCCTATAGTCCCAGCTACTTGGGAGGCTGAGGCAGGAGAATCGCTTGAACCCAGGAGGCAGAGGTTGCAGTGAGCTGAGATCGTGCCACCACACTCCAACCTGGCGACAGAGTTGGACTGTATCAAAAAAAAAAAAATCCTCCATAAGAAGTGATAAATCATGTCAATCACTGGAAAGTTCTTTGAACTAGGTTGAAAATGGATTCAGGTGTCAGATGTTACAGTGACACCTGTTACAAAATAACTATGCAGAAAACCATAAGCTCCCTGAGGACAAGAACCACATGTCCTTTACAGTCCTAACATGTTGCCATGGCGTCTAACCACTCAAGATGTGGATTACCATATACAATAAATTTAAGGAGTCCTTCTAAATGGAGAGATATTACACTTGTTCCTCCACATCATCTTTATATTCAGCTCAAATCCTGATCCTACCACTTAGCAGCTGTGAATCATGGGCAAGGTGCCTAACTGCACAGTGTTCTAGATGCTGTTCCTAATTGAGAAAAGGTCCTACAAACAAGCAAACCAAAATCTAGGTATTAACCACAGTACTGTACTTCCTGGTCTCATCACACTTTTTCAATGCCTGAATATTTGTAGCTAGACTGACCTTTCAGAATAATTTCTTAATAACTCCCAATCCTAGTTATAAAACATCTGCCACAGATAATAGTTGTATACATTCAGAGAATACAAATCACCTAGCCTCTTCCTGTAAAAATTACCACGGTTTAGCTATAATTCTTATACTTTATTCTAATTCCTCTTCTTATCTCATATGGATGTTATAAGAAAGAATAAAATACTATTTTTAAAGATCTCTCTGAGTATGTCACAACAAATAGTACATATGAAAATATGTATTAATTAATCTATCTATTAATATAATTGCTGAAAACAGCACAATTGTCCTAAGGTTAGAACCAAGTTCTGGCTTCTCTAATTTTACATGTCCATAAGCCAAAAAATAAAAATAAAAATCAACTTAACCTGAAAAAGGACAGATTTGAATTGAAATACACAGACCACACTCATAACACATACATAATTTTCAAAATCCAATTTGCAATAAGACCCCCATTCCTATTTCAAAGAAATAAAACATTACCAGTAGCAGAAAAAATTACCTTCATATGAATGTTCATACAAAGTTCTATACAGGATAATATTGAAGCTGACTGTGTTCTGAACTTCATGTCACTGTTTGGCAGAGAATACCAGTCCTCAATGGAGATTTCCTTCCAGCATTCTGACAGCTCAGCTGGTAGGACTCAAGGCATACTCCTAGAAGCATAACTGCTATGACTCATTTACATTTTCTGCCAAAAATTCATTCTGCACAGGACAATGAACTCTGAACAGGGTTCCTTTCTGATTCTTTCAACCATCATCCTATTAACCATTTTTTAACATTACCAAAAAACAAGGCTTGTAATGACCCAAAGAGCAGAAGACGAAGAGATTGGGGGTTTAAGGTCCAACCAGCACACTCAGGTTCATCTACCAGGAAAGGACTGCTGAAGCTCTCCTACTTACTTAGCTCCCCTATGGCCAAGGACACACAAACAGCGAATTCTGATCCAGTTACTGTGTTTCATTATTCTCAAAGATGTCCATTCTCAAGTTAGATTAAAAGATACTTTTTTAATGTCAAATCAAAGAGTGGAATAAGAAAACTTTTCAGTTCCAGAAGTCTCATGTGGCTTCAATTCAAAAGCCAGAGAATATAAAACATACCAATATTTATAAATAATTATAAAATACCAATTACAAATGGCTTTTATTATTCATATCATTCTTCTTGGTAGGTGACTTACGTACTAAAAATTCACTATTGCTTTTTCTCTCTATTCTTGCTATTCTCTCTCATCTGTTAAGAACCTCGCTTGTATCCGCATGAGGCAGAGTTGGCTGGGGAGTCTAAAAATCAAGAAATCTGTACTATTTTGCTATCTTAGCTACTAAACCCTAGTTCTCTGAGGAAACCACTTGTCTTCATAATTATTCAGTTTCCTTATCTATGGAAAGTAATATTAGACCAATCCTTTCCAGGTTATTGTGTGGTTAAAAGAAATATTTGTGGCAGTACTTGAGGAAAAAGTTCTATGTAAATGTATATAGTATAGTTAATTTTCCCTGAGATCTAGAAAATGCCTAAAATACTGGCATATACATGGATTTTCTTTTTTCTCCCTCTTCCTCCGTGTCTCTTTTGCTTTCCTCTGCTGTCCCAGCAGACTGATGAAATATGCTCATCATTTTCTACCTCAGGTCAAAGTTCAATAACTTAAGACAGCTTATTCTTTTATGTCTTTTAATATTTGAAGTATGGTTTATGCTACACTGTGAGTCTGCAAATATAAACAAAGAAAAATTTACTTGAAATTGTTTTCTATGTTTTACTTCTAAAAATTTCAAAGCACTTTTATTTGTTTATCCAAAACTTCTGTTAGAGTGGGGAAATTATAAGCTGAGGATTGTCTTTATGACACCATGGTATAAGGTGAAGAAGAATCTGTTGAGTAAGCTACAAAAGCACTATTAAATCAGGGGGCAGATAAGTCTAGATTTCTGTCCGACATTATCTAGTTCTGTCTGACATTATATTGCAGCTTAATAGCAAGACAAGGCTTCAGATGACCCATTTAAGCTTCAGTTACCAAAATAAATTTTTGAAATACAAAATAAATATTTTATTTACCTAAATAATTTTTTTAATTTAGTCAGAAAATTTTCTTTTCATCTAGAACAAAGAGCTGATTGAAGTTTCAAAGAAATATAGAAATAAATTCAAGCTACATTAGGCTACTAGTTTGCTCAGTGGCCTTGCATTTATCTAACTCTTTTTCTTATGGTATGACAATTTCAGGTAATTATTGATGTTCCAAAGAGTTTGATTGCCAACAAGTTATATTATTTTGGTTCATATTATATTTATACAAACACTTGTTTGAGATTCAGTTTTTACTATGTAAATATTAGTCTTGGGTGCCTCCTGTACTGCTAATTTGCATACACAGAAAGTTCAAACTAGGGGCTTTGTAAACCAAGATCTGTTTCCTAAAACACTACATAGTGAAATCCTGTCTCCACAAAAAAATACAAAAATTAGTGGGGCGTGGTGGCTGGCACCTGTAATCCCAGGTAATGGGGAAGCTGAGGCAGGAAAATCGCTAGAATTTGGGAGGCGGAGGTTGCAGTGAACCGAGATCATGCCATACATTGCACTCCAGCCTGGGCAACTAGAGCAAGACTCCATCTCAAAAAAACGAAACAAAATAAACCCCCCCCACACACACAAAAAAAAAACCCCACAAACACTAAATCATATAGACAAACAAACACCTTCATTATAGGACTCCTGACAAAGAAAGCACAACTTAATAACAGTAAAAATCCAGTTATTTATTTTTCTTTCTAAATGAAGCATCTGTCTTAAACTGTAGTCAAAAATTCTTAGAAATCATAATTATAGGTTTTCGGGTGCTTTTTTTTCATTTAGAAAAGTCTTTGGTTTTTGGACAACACACAGAGTGGTGACTTGAAGAATAACCTGAGTGATGCACCATGGCATGCTCTCTAAGACAGAGGCCGTTTCTTACTTCATTTAGTATTCTGGGGACAGTCAAGGACTGGTGTTTAGCAGGACCTCATTAAATATTGATAGAATGCATGGAAGGAGGAGAAGCTGAGAATCCTGAAGTCATTTTACTCTGAAGAAGTATTATTTAGTGTTAGGTTTACCATGTAACTCAGCATTTGATGGATATGGGGGTAAACTGGAGAAAGGTTACCGGTTCCTAATCTTCATACAACCCCAGCCAGCTCATTTCTACCAGTAATGCCAGCCAGAAAATCTCCATGGAAAGAGGAACATTTTTGAATTTCTACATTCAAAACTAGTTTTTTTTTAGTTTTTCTTATCTGATGATATGTGTTGATGTTCTCCTTCCCCACCCCATCTCCGCACATCCCCACACACTTCAAGTGCATTTTTCTTTTTCGCATTCCTTGGGATTTAGGAGTACTCTGCCCTTTGACTACCTACAGGCTCTTTTTCTAAATTAATCCAGGGAGTGCCAGTGAAAGAGCAAGAGCGAAGGCTAGCCTCCAGGAGCGTGCCAGTGGGCTCACAGCCCATAAGCCGAGGCCTGTAGAATCTACTGCCACCTGTACCCACTGTGCCCGCAGTGGGGCTGAGAGTTCACAATGTACATGCGGAGGTCACGGTTAGAAACAGGAAACCGGTACCCGGTGCTGTTTTCTAAGACGAGGAAATGCCAGCGCCTGGAGAGAGGTATCCCCCACCTTCAGGATTCCTTTTGCAAAAGCTGCCAGCTCCAAGCTCAGTCAGGCGCTGGCAGGAGGCCAAGTTTAAAGGCAGGTTGCCTTCTCTCTGTGGCGCGCTCTCTCTCTCTCTCTCTCTCTCTCTCTCTCTCTCTCTCTCTCTCTCTCTCACACACACACACACACACACACACACACACACACACACACACCACACGCCAGGCTAGGCGCCCTCCCAACACTCGTCTACTCACATCAGCGCCGGGTATGCCGGGCTTGCCTGGAGCTCCTGGTTTTCCCGGTTCACCTGCAGGACCCTGAGCAGGGGGAGGAGGGTGCGGGGACAGGAAAGAAAAAGGTGCAAAGTTGAGACCTTTCGGACACAGAGGGCTGCAAAACATGTCCAAAGGAAGGAAGTGGAGTGCCGTTCGCATCAATTAACTTACCGGTGGGCCCGGGGGACCCTTAGGACCTCGGTCACCCTGGAGGGGTAGTAGAAAAAGAGAAAGCAGTCTATGAGCGGGACAGTCTGGGGACTCCACTGGGACAATCCCAGGAGAGCTCATCACAAGGATGGGGATGGAGTAAGGGTCAAATGTGGAGGTTCATGACCAGCAGGGACACCTCCCCCTCCAAAAATCTCCGGGCTCCTAGGATCCAACCCCCAAATCTCGTCCACATCCGATTCTGCCTTTAAGTGGGGTGGCGGGAGGGGGAGATCCTGGTCCTCTCTAAAAACCCACAGGAGCCCTGGGAAAAGAATAGGAAAAGGCAGGACTGAGGAACAGAGGCGACCTGGAGATAGAAACTTACGTCGATGCCATCGATGCCGGGAACTCCAGGGGGGCCCGGAGGCCCAGGAGGACCCTGCTCACCCGGGGGACCTCTCTGGCAAAAATAGCAGACACAGGTTAGTGGAGCAGATCGGGCAACAGGAGCAAATAAGCGCGGTTTCCTGAAGCCCCCGCCTCTGTCGGGTAAAAGATACCTTCTAGAGGAGGCCGGGTTTTTGAAACCCAACACAAAAATGTCTCAGACCTCTAAGCAAGCGCAGCTTTGGTCTCCGCCATATTCTACTGAGCTAAACTGCGGGTTAGAGCAGTCTAGAGGTCCCCAAGGTAGTGGGGGTCGCACTGGATCTCACCTCTGCAGAGTGCATTAAACCGAAGAGGAGCTGTGGAAAACAGAAGGGCTAACGCCTTTTTATCCTCAAAAGGACTCAAAAATGAAAATGGTGGTCATTCGATACCTCGATTTATCAGTCATTGGATGTCAGTGTTTTGACCAGAATGGAACAGCCAAGAACAGAGACCCCACACCAGGATCTTTGTCCGGTGGAATGGGGAGGTGGGGGCTATTCTTGAGGGAAAGATTTGGGAGGAGGAGGGCAGGGCAGCCGTGAGAGCCGTGCCTGGCCTCATTTCAGGTTTACCTGCAGTGACACTCCCTCAGTCCCTTGAATTAGGTCTTTGCATCTCGCTTCAAAATTACGCCAAATTTCAGACTGACCCTGGGGTGTGACCCCTTTTATCGCTGGCAGACAGCTACATTTTGATAGGGCTAGAGGGAATCCTGGCGTCTGAAATAGTATGAACGAGTTGCTTAGGGAATGTGGGGGTTTTTTCCCCCTTCCGAATTAAAAAAAGAAAAAGAAGAAAGGATCTTTCATCAAGGAAAACTTTGTTTTTCTAAAATCCAACGACCAAAGAGGTTACAATGGGGTCTTTGTAAGTGAAACCTCAAACCTCAGCTGCGCTTAAGCGCCCCCGCCAGGTCCTCTCCAGCGCGGGAGGGAGGAGGCGCTGGAGCCTTTGGGAAACTGCTGAAATGTTGATGCGAGCCAGGCCGCCCGGTCCATCCCGGAGCCGCCAGCACCGAAAGCTGTACTCGGGGTTTAGGGCAGCCACCGCGGGCTGGAGGAGAGGGAGAGGGAGCTTGCCTGGATTCCCGCCTTTTCCAGCAAGGCCTGCTCTTGACAGTGACCAGGAGTGGGGACGGGGGAGGGGGTGAGGTGGGGAAATAAGAAGCAATAACAGGCTAAGAATTAAACGTAGGTCTGGAGTCACCTATTACCTTCAGCGCCAGAGCGGGCAGTGGGGAGAATTCGGGTGAGGGAGGAGCAGCGCTTCCGAGACCAAGGGGGCATCTAGGGCTCTGGACTTCGACAGGAGTCGCGGCAGGTGCTGGAGGCCGGAGGGAGCGCGGGTCCGAGAGCCCTGGAGATGCTCCATGCCTTCCTCACAGTTCCCCTACCTACCGCTAGGCCCCCACCTGTCCTCGTGTGTGCCTCAAAAATGCAAACACTTCCTGCCCCCAGCTTACCTCGTCAGTGGTCTGGCTGGGCTGGAGAAGAAAAGACGGGGAGAAAGTGAGAAAAGCACCCTTCAAACTCACTCGCAACTTACTTGAGCCGCGCACAAGCAGAGCCCCGATAGGAGCAGCCCCAGGGCCCCGCGGTCCCGCGCCGTCCAGGCCATGCCCGCCGCCCACCGCTAATCCCCTGGCCTGGCTCGGCAGCCGGTCGCCTCTCTAGGCGGCTTCCAGACCCGCCACTCGCATAGGTGGCACTTCGTCCTTGCAGAAAAAGCACCCCAGGGAGTAGGGATTGCCAAGGTGTCCCGGCCTGGGAGGCGCACGTTCCTCCTGTTTATGAATGGCCCTGGAGAGGGTCCTGGGATTGGAGGAGAGCTAGCAGACAGGGGAGGACGGATAGAATGACAACAGTCTCCCTTAACCCTTTCCCTGCAGCTGCACAGGCAAGGTCTGACCATGCTGCTGTGCCTCCACCCCACCTACCCCAGTGCAGCCTCTGGCTGTCCCCAGAGCCTTCCCAGGTGGCCTGTGCCAGTGTTGGCCAGTAGATCTCAAGTGTTCTTAGATATGTTTGAGACTAAGGGAGGAGGGCCCAGAAGCCACCAAAGGGAGAACGAGACACCTGCAGGTGGCTTCTACCTGCCAGGCTGCAGGTGATTTCTACATGCCAGGTTGAAAGTATGACTTGTTCTTCCTTCATATTTCTTTAGTCAGTACAGCAAAGCACAGGCTCTCTTAGGGAAAGAGAATGGGGAGGAGAGGTGCTGGGGAGGTGGCAAGGTGGGAGAGTTGGCAAGCTGGGGAGGGTTGAGCTGGGTAGAAGTGGCCTTTGCAGGTAGTCAGGGGACTCACCGTTATTCTGGCTGGCAGCTCATGGCAAGTTTCTCTCCTAGGCCGCTGGGGGTCACAATGGATCAGCATCCACTGAAGTTCAAACTGGAGAAAGGTAGCAGACAGTCAGGTAAGGTTTTTTGGACGACTGAAGCTGGTCATTCAGGAGAGAGGTGAGTTTATGCTTGTGGTCTAATTGTTAAACAATTGGAAATCAAGTTGAACTGGTTGAACACACTGGACCAGGACTCTTGTTTTTTCTTGAATACAAGTTTTCTAAGGGAAATGGGTTGGCAGTCTCTCACAAGTTTCTCTGATTATTAGGCATAGATGTCTTTAGCTTTGAATTATTTCAGCATACCCCTAGGCAGCAAACAGACCACACATGCTGAGTTTCTATTTCTGTTCTGATGACAATCTCAAGTAGATCCTATTAAAATGAGGTTCAGAGAGAACAAGGAACTGTCCAAGTTACAAACCAATAAGTGTCATAGTCTGGGTTGAAACTCAGACCTATTGAACCTACAGGAAATATATGCTCTAAGATTTTAGATGCGAGATTAGAGACAGAAACAGAAAAAAAAAAAGTGGCCATCAGAAGGACAAGTAGAAGAAAGGAAATCTAGTGTTGGAAAAAAAGTTTGTGTACCGGAGAAGACATTCTCTATGAAGTGGTCACAGCTTAAAAATGGAAATTTTAAGGGCTGAAGATGAAGGTAATGAGAAGGAAACCTAAGACTCAGGAGAAAAAGATTTAAAATGTTTAATTTTATATAATCTTATTCATTGATTGAAAAGATGTAACTTTCTAGGCACTTGAAATTCTGACAACTTTCTTACATTGTTAGCAGGTGTTACAGGAGAAAAAAAAAGAGGGTAACAGGAAAGAAACAGAGCTAGGAAAGTATTGCCAGGTCTGAATCTGAAAAGATCCTCAGGTGACAAGGCAAAAAAATTAAAATGCCATATCCCATAGGAAGCCTATAGCCATGCACCCTGCTGGTATCTCTTAATTAAGGAGCTTTCTGGCTAGGAAAGGAGCATTTCAAATTGGATCCATACTTCTTTGTCACTGACATTATGCAAATGTCTGGGTAAATATCCAGGTCCTAGATCTTGGCATTACTTCTTTTCCTTCAGCCAAGAGATATTTCCATGTCATCCTACCTGGCAAATGGATTCTAGATCTGCTAAATCTAGAATGAAATTATATTTTTTTTCACTGTTTTGGAATCATCCAGAGTTGAGATTACTGGACAGAAGGTCAAAATTGGTAAGGCAATGAAGAATGAAGTCTTTCCCTCCTACCCCCTGATAAAGGGAAAGTTATCTTTTGTTTAGCTAGTTCATTAAAGTTACTTATTTCAAATGTAAAGTAATTCATTAAGCTGTTTTCTCATATGTAATTATCTCTGAATAAATTGGTACACCTGTTTAAATATGTGAGCTGCCATTGTGGCACAGGATAATGGGGGAATGAAATGTAATTCATCTGTGAACACAGGCTGGGTTGTTCAGAGTGCCACATAGATCAAGAGTTTCTGAACACATCTGCACATCCATGTAAACACCACCTACACACCAATAATCATCTATACAACAACCATTTTTTGGCATGAAATATGAATTCCAATTTGCATGCTAATTATTTTGAAGGAAGATTGGCAGAGTGCCTTGGTAAAAGTCACTTTTGTTATACATGTAAAATGCTGATTTTCACACATTTCTCATTTTCATACCTGGAATCATTCTTCTCTTTGAATACTCACTGACAAAATATATGTGAAAAATAATTTAGTCCTTTTGGCTGGTCTGAGTTCAGTGTTGTTTACAACTAATTTAGTCCTTTAGTCAACATTTGTGAAGTCCCACTAGAAGCCAAACACTACGGAAACATTCTAGTGAAACCAAAGATATTTCCCTCTCCACAATGGGCTTATAATTTGCAAGACAGGAAAAATACAAGTAAAAAAATAAAAAAGGTTGTTTTTAATCTACTAAACAGAACATAAAATGCCGTAGCAAAATTCATCCTTCTCAACATAAAATATTTCTTTATTGTCTCAAGGAAAACTGAGTAGTGTGAATGTAAAGTTCCTCACATCTGTCTATATTTGGCATTATTCAATTATTTTCTATAGGACAACATAAAGGTATAATTCAATCCTCAAGGTTACAACAATGCCATGCCCAGCTGACAGCACATTTAAGCAAGGAATTTTTGCCCCAACTCTCTATTATTTTACCAGGGTTAATGATTTCTACTTATTTTGCCAGGTTATTAAGAAAGAGTAATGAGATTTTTAAGCCCTTCATAAGAGCTAAACAAAAACTAACTGCAGACAACTATCTTTTCCTCCTGAGAGAGCATGTTAATGACTATGAAACTTGGCTCAATGTTAATGAGATTGGCACAAGGTTTGATTTTTGCAAACTGAATTATGATTAAATTTTACAACTATAAAACACCAAAAAACTAGCTCTTTAATAGGGCAGATGTTTCATTAAGCTTTTGTCTTCAGTGGCAACAAAGATTTAAAGGAGCACTTGAATTCTCAGATCTCATCTTTCCTTTCAGTTTATGACAAAATGTTGGTTTGTATCATCATAAAAGACCTTCTAGTGAAGCTTCCTGATTATTGAGCAGGAGGCTCTGAGCTGCCTCAAAATTTGAAAATGTCCTAATTCCATGTAGGAAGTTTAACTTAGCATAGTTAAACATAGCAAGTTTAGCTATGCTATTGCAGACATAGTGCTAGGGATGTAGGCAGCACTCATATTTCATGCAACACTGGATCATACCAAAGGCTGCAGCAGAATGGTAAAAGGAGAAAGCAGTAGACTTGGAGTTAGCAGACTTGAGATGTGGTCATTTATTTATTCAACATATTTTCATGTAACGTATTCATGTGCTTTGGGATAGACACCATGAAAGACACAAAAATATCTAGCATATAAAGCAATATCTAAGCAGAAAATGCCTTTCATGATAAATACTATAGCAGTGGAGATGACAAAAGTATTTTTCTAGCTCAGATCACCAATGAGAGGATCATATAACATGCGCCCTATGAGTAGGGCCCTGAAGCCCCACTTCTGTTATTATAAGCAGAGACAGGGAGGGTAAAGGTTAGGGTTTACACAAAGGGGTGACAACAGCCCCAAAGGTAGGAAATGGTATATAGAGAAGAGACCGGGTTTGCTGGGGCAAAGTAGACATCAGATTTTTTTTTTCACCTTGACTTCCAAGCTAAGGAATTTAATACTATTTGGTAGATTATTATTGAATTGTCATTAAAAGATTTGTTTGCAAAAGATAGGGATGGGGAAAGCTTTCATGATTTAGAAGGGCATTTTAAGAAAATTTATTTGGTCATAAATGCCTAATCCTTTGAGGCAGAAAGAGGCTACCACAGTAAAGCAACAAGAGGTGTTACACTCTGAACCAGGAAGAGGCATCCCGAGTTATCTGTCAGATAAAAAAAATTTAAAACCCCCTCCCCACATTTTACATACCCCTTCAGCTGCCATCCTATCTCTGTTCCTCTTTATGCAAAACTCAAAAGAGTTGTCTATAACCATTGTCTCCAATTTATCTTCTTATTTTCTCTTGAACCCATTCCAATTGGGCTTTTACTTCCAACACTCCAGTGGATCTTTTCTTAAGATCACTCTCTTTGATTTCTAAATCCAATGGTCAACTATTTGACCTCTCTATACCATGTGAGTCAGTTTCTCATTCTATCCTTTTTGGAATACTATTTTCCCTTGACTTTCAAGGACCTTGAAAGTCAAGGACCACAATCTCCTGGTCCTCTCCTATATTACAGTTTTCTCCTTCTTCATCTCTTTTGACAAATGTTCCTCGTCTCAGCAGTCTCTAAATGTTAGATATTTTGGGACTCAGTTCTTGAACTTCTCTATTATGCTTGTCTCTTGGTGACTTCCTAACTTTAAATACCATATATATGTTGACAATTCCCAGAGTTCTTCTCCCAGATGGACCTATCTGTTGAACTCCAAAAGCACACATCTGCCTACTTACCATCTTCATCTAGATGTATAGTAACAATCAAACTAACCCCAATATCCAAACTAACTCCAATATCCAAACTAGCTCCTGATATTCTCCCTGACACCTGCTCTTCCCACAGCCTTTCTCGTGTCAGTAAATGGCACGTCTATACTTCCAATTACTCACAGCAAAAGTATTGGTGTCATCCTTGATTCTTCTTTTTCTCTTATACCCCAAATCCTGTTTTACCTCAAAATATATTAAATTTTGGTCACTTTGCATCACCTCCACCACTACCACCCTGGTCCAAACCAAGGCTGTCTCTGCCTGAATTATTGCAGTAGCTCTTAAGCAGCCCTGGCTCCTACATGCTTATGTCCGTCTCTTCTTTCTCCTACAATATAGTCTCAAAATAGCAGCCAAAGAGATCCTTTTAAAAGGTGAGAATATGTTGCTTATCTATCCAAAACCATCTGGTAGCCACCCATCTCACACAGCATGAAAGCCAAAGTACTAACACAATTTCCCAACCACATCTCCATCATGTTACCTCTCCAGCCTCAATATCTCCTTTCTTAGTCTCATTCCAGCCACACTGGCTGCCAGTGAGTTCTCAGACATCACCCACCTACACCAGATCCTTTTCCACTCACCGTTCTCTTTTCCTGGAATCCTCCTCCCCCAGATATCCAGATGCTAATTCCCTCAACTCCTTCAGGTTTCTGCCAAAATATTTTCTCCTCAATGAGGTCCTAACTCAAGGCACTCCAATATCCTGCTTTGTTTTTCCCATAGCATTTATGACTACCTGGCATACTCTATACATACTCATCTATTCATAGTGTCTGTCTTCTCTCCCAAGAATGTAAGCAACATTGGAGCATTAATTTCTGTCTGCTTTCACCACCATCTAAAATGAGGCCTATAAGTCAGCAGATGTTTAATAAATAGTTACTGAATCAGTACATAGATATAGATAAGAAATCTAGTGAAGAAAGAATTGATAGTATTTGGCTTCAGGTTTGATTATGATTTGTGGCAATTCCCTTCCCCTGTCTGGGTTCCAGTTTCCTCATGATAAAATGAGAGGTTCGGATTAGATACAAAGTTTCCTTCAGCTCTGAAAGCTCTTGATTCTACTGACACCACGTTGTGACCAAAGAAACTAATCAAGAAGAGATTAACATAAACAAAGATTTCTTTACGGTCTTAGCCCATGTACATTTTTATAGAAATAAAAAAATAATAGCACACTAATTTTTTATTGCAACTGTATGGGCACAGCTGAGGCCAATAAAAAAAGTCAGTGTTTTTCGTTTTCTATGAAAAGCAAGTTTGATAATTATGCAGTTTTTATCCTAGCTATCCACAGCCCCTACTTCCAATAATGGCTTCTACTATGTCACCAGCTCTAGTTCTGTTTCCTCATTTCATTGCTACCTAGTGGAAAACCCAGCTGAGGTTGTTAATGTGGTCTCCAATGCAGCAGGCTGAGTTTCATCTCCAAAAAATAAAATGAAATTGTTTTGATATCATTCAAAAATGTTTTACTCAAAGTTTCTTAAAATAAACATTTTCTATCAATATGTATAGAAAAGATTACCATTTCTTCTTTTAAATTTGATTTTTACTTTCAACTGGAAGAGTATTTGTAAAAGATGTACTTGTCAAAAACAACTTAATAAGCAAACTTAATAGTTTAGGTGGTATGCATAATAGATAGCATGCATTTCCTAAATCACTAAAAACACAACTTTCCAATAGCGTTTCTCAAATGCCAGAAATAATACTAATCACAGCCTCATGATTTATTTTTCCCATGTTATACTTCATGAAACTTACATTGTTTCTACATTGGGAAGTTAGTGTGATTCAATTCTGTGGATAGAGAAAACTACAGATAGCTTTTCCAACAACAGTTCTGCCAGCTCTCACATTTTCTCTGAATCTAGTGAAAATAAACACAGAGCCACACATTTGAAAATATATTTTTTAAAGCAGTAAGTCTGTCTGATTAATCACGTTCCATGTTGGTATCTTTGGAATGTGTACAGGTAAAAAGAAGAACGGTTTGAATCATATGTCTGTTAAGCCACATAAACTTTTATCCCCCCTCAAAGAAGCCCAAACTCCCAGCATATATCTCTGAAAAGGGAGAAAGGCCAACTTTATTTTCTAATAGAGCTGTACCAAATAATTCTCCTAGGCTATCATGCTGACAACAAACAATAAAGAACCTGTCATAAAATAACATGTTTTTGTGGTATGCTGCCAGGAAACCAAGCTTTTCAATGGGATAAATGGCACCATTCTTAAATATTGGCACAAAAGAGAATAGAATATATGGGATTTATTGCCTTAAAATCAAACTAACAATGTATTACAGCAGTGCATTGGGAAAAAATATAAAATGCTCTGAGCCCACTAAATAACCATGAATGATGAGAATATGTTTGAGTTGTAGACCACGTGAACAGCTATATCATAAGCTTATGAAAACCTTTTGAAATTGGCTTCCTTTTTGAATTTAGCAAAGGAAAGGGGACAAAAGATAGGATAGGCAGAGGGAAAATAACAAACAAGTACCATATAAGTGACTCTTTTAGCATCAGTGATCTATCAAATGCTGTTTTCAATTGTATTTTTTGTTATACAGTTCCTAGGGCTACTTTTTGACACCTGATAATATCTTTTGAAGGGATATTTTGCTTTTGATTTATTTACTAAAGAAAAGCAAGGGTTGACTCTGAAAAAAAAAAGTGTTCTATTAATGTAGGGTGTGAAAGATTAGAACAAATCCAATTGCGTGAAGGAAAATGTAACTACAATTTTACTTATTGTTTTTCTGGTATTTTTGTGCTATTTCATTTTAATTTAAAATTTCTAACACAGTAATATTAAATATTTGCTGTCTCCAAATTGAGAGAAGGGTGACCTATCAGTATAGTTCTTCTACCTCTCAGAATATGTACATATCACTACCCATCACTCTCTAAGTCCTTTAAGGGACAGGTAGTCATTGTTCATCTTTAGTAATTGTCAGCAAATTTAGATTTCAGCCAAATTGGTGACAAGTCTAAGAAAATAGGCCATAAAATTCAAGAGAAAGAAATAAAGGGCATTCAAATAGGAAAAGGGAGGCCAAATTGTTTCTGTTTACAGATGACATGATTGTATATTTAGAAAACACCCTCATGTCAGCCCAAAATCTCCTTAAGCTGATAAGCAACTTCAGCAAAGTCTCAGGATACAAAATCAGTGTGCAAAAATCGCAAGCATTCCTATACACCAATAATAGATAAACAGAGGCCAAATCATGAGTGAACTCCCATTCACAATTGCTACAAAGAGAATTGTGTAGAGAATTAAATACCTAGGAATACAACTTAAAAGAAATGTGAAGGACCTATTCATGGAGAACCAAAAACCACTGATCAAGGAAATAAGAGAAGACACAAACAAATAAGAGAGGACACAAACAATTGGAAAAACATTCCATACTCCTGGATAGGAAGAATCAATATTGTGAAAATGGCCATACTGTTTAAAGTAATTTATAGATTCAATGCTATCCCTATCAAGCTACCATTGACTTTCTTCACAGAATCAGAAAAAAACTACTTTAAATTTTATTGGAACCAAAAAAGAATCTGCATAACCAAAACAATCCTAAGCAAAAAGAACAAAGCTAGAGCATAACCAAAGCAGCATGGTACTGGCACCAAAACAGATATATAGAACAATGGAACAGAACAGAAGCCTCAGAAATAACACCAACACATCTACAACCATCTCGTCTTTGACAAACTGACAAAAACAAGCAATGGGGAAAGGATTCCCTATTTAATAAATGGTGTTGGGAAAACTGGGTAGCCCTGTGCAGAAAGAAGAAACTGGACCCCTTCCTTACACCTCATACAAAAATTAACTCAAGATGGATTAAAGACTTAAATGTAAGGCCTAAAACTATAAGAACCCTATAAGAAAACTTAGGCAATACCACTCAAGACATAGGCATGGGGAAAGACTTCATGACTAAAACACCAAAGCAATGGCAACAAAAGCCAAAATTGACAAAGGGGATTAAACTAAAGAGATTCTGCACAGCAAAAGAAACTATCATCAGAGTGAACAGACAACCTACAGAATGAAAAAATTTTGCAATCTATCCATCTGACAAAGGGATAATATCCAGAATCTACAAAGAACTTAAACAAGTTTACAAGAAAAAAACAGATAGCCCCATCAAAAATTGGGCAAAGGATATGAACAGACACTTGTCAAAAGAAGACATTTATTCAGCCAACAAGCATATGAAAAAAATCTCATCATCACGGGTCATTAGAGAAATGCAAATCAAAACCACAATGAGATACCATCTCACACCAGTTAGAATGGCAGTCATTAAAAAGTCAGGAAACAACAGATGCTGGAGAGGATGTGGAGAAATAGAAATGCTTTTACACTGTTGGTGGGAGTGTAAATTAGTTCAACCATAGTGGAAGACAGTGTGGTAATTCCTCATGGATATAGAATCAGAAATACCATTTGACCCAGCAATCCCATTACTGAGTATAAACCCAAAGGATTATAAATCATTCTACTAGAAAGACACATGCACATTTATGTTTATTGCAGCACTGCTCACAATAGCAAAGACTTGAAACCAACCCAAATGCCCATCAATGATAGACTGGAGAAAGAAAATATGACACATATACACCATGGAATAATATTCAGCCATAAAAAATGATGAGCTCATATCTTTGCAGGGACATGGATGAAGATGGAAATCATCATTCTCAGCAAACTAACATAAGAACAGAAAACCAAACACCACACATTCTCACTCATAAGTGGGAGCTGAAAAATGAGAACACATGGACGCAGGGAGGGAAGCATCATACACCAGGGCCTGTTGGAGGGTGGGGGGCTAGGGGAGGAATAGCATTAGGAGAAATATCTAATGTAGGTGACAGGTTCATGGGTGCAGCAAACCACCATGGCCTGTGTATACGTATGTAACAAACCTGCATTTTCTGAACATGTACCCCAGAACTTAAAGTATAATAATTAAAAAAAAAAAAGAAATTAGGCCATAAAATTGAAACAAGGGACAAAGGACAACTCATGGACACACAGGCTTTGTCTGTGGACTTGTATGAGTGTTTGACTACCTTCAGTTTTGAAAAATGAGGAACAGTTTGGGAATACTAACAAAGCTTGAAAAGGGAAGAATTGATACATGTGAGGATTTCCAAATGAGAGTCCTTCTGTCTGGAACATTGTACTTTGTCTTCTCCTGAATGATGTATTCATTCTCTGGACTCCTTTCGGACATCAATCCCTTAGGAAACATCCCTGAGCCCCACTCTCATGCCTCCCTGCTCTTATCTGAGTGACGAGATTTTTCTGAGTGCTTCTTGGCATGCAGCACTGGTCACTATCATGGTCCTTATCATGCCGTATTGTGATTGTTTACTTGTCTCAACTCCTTATTCTCAATCGACTGAAGAAGTTTTTGATTTATTTCTCTTTGTAGACCCCATATTTACACACTCAATAAAAGTTTACTAAATAAGCAAGTAGGATTGTCTGAGGACATGTATTATACTGTATAAATGTCCCACTTTTTAAAAATGTATTTGGTTTTTCCTGCAAAGTAAATTCTGAAGGCAAATCACAAATGCCTTTCAAAGTAAGAATAATGAGTTTATAAGAAAAAATATGTGGTTGCATATATTTTTCTTTTTCCCAAAGGAAAGCTAGTTGGCATGGCAGAAGATAAGGTAGATTAGAAATGTTGTGCCTAACACTACTTCTTACAAGTTAATAGATCTGTGTGAGTTCACTTCTTCAGCTGAGAATTGGAGATAACACTATCTATACTTTCTATCTTACAAGGTTGTTGCAATAATCAGATAAGTTCATGGGAATAAAAGCATTTCAAAAACTCTGAATTGGTATATGAAGCATGTTAAGGTGACTTTTTAAAAAAAGTGTGAGTTGGCTTTTCTTACATAGTTTTCCAATTCTTTATGTTACATAAAGCGAAGGTTGAGAAATACATTTTGGTGAGAAGTTTGAGTTTCACATTATCACTTCCAGTCATTAAATGTGGATAGGATGGTTTGGCCTATAACCTCGATCTAGTTTAGCTATCATTGTCACTGTCACACCTCCACCACCATCAGCCAACCTGGAATGTTACTGGGCTGTTATGCTCAAGTCTTTTTTGTGTTTCCTGATAAGGGAGTCAGAATTCAGTCTGAAGGAAGATACTTGTACATGCCTATTTCAAGTACTTTTAACATTGGTTATGGTATACTGATTTAGAAAAGCTCCTTGGTGGACCAGAAGCATAATGTAAAACCAGCTGCCAGGTTTCTGGTTGCTTTCCTGCATGTGGTAGAATAAAATAGAAAGTAATTGGTACTAACTGATCTCCATTATGATGTGAGAATAGAGTTGGCAGAAAAATTTACAATTAGCTCTGACATTATTGACAAGGCTATAGTATAATGAAGTAATAGTGAGACATTAGTTTACTGCTCTGGCAATCACATAATTTAATAGCATCTTAGCTCACAGAATTTAGTGTTATAAAGACTTAAAATGTTTTTAATCCAATGAATAAATATATAAATTTTTAAAATACTCGATTGATATTTATAGCAATGAGGAGGTAGCCTAAAGTATCTTCCCTTTCACCCATGGTCCAGAAATGAATAGATATTTGTAGAAGTTCAATGTTGTCTGAGAACCTTTCCAGTGTCATTGCAAAGATCTTGCTGCACAGAATTTCAAGATGACACAACATTAGTCCCATCGACTTTCTAACCCAGCCACTTGAGGTGTGGCTTCATTTAATAACTCATTAAATGAAGAAATACTTTCTCAAGAGTCTGCAAGCCAGAGTAGTAACATGGCAGTTACAGATTGCTTCCTGTTCATCACAGAATATAGAAATTTCACACTACCCTTCACACTAATCACAATTCTTCCCTCGAAAACATGTTATTTGAACAATTCCATTACTGAAATCCTGATAACCTTTTCTTCTTTGGAGACGTGCACAGAAAGCGTTTGAAATCATTGTATCACCCTGCTACACTCCATGATATGGGTTTTGTGACTACAATTTAACAACTCCATACTAGCATGAGAGAAAGAGAGGTTGGCATCAATGGTTTATTTATTGAGCTCTAAATTCTGTTTCTTTCAAAAGAATACTTGTACTCTAAGAAATATTTTCTGAATTCCTATCATAATATTATAAAATATCCTTTAAAAGCATTGTTCAAAGTATAACAAATCAAAATGATAGAACTATCTGGTACTAGTTGGCACAATTATTGTGTCAACATATAATTCCTTACCTTTATGTCTGGGGATCTCTGCAGTAAAATCATGAATAGAGATCTAAAATCCTTCACTTCTACAATATGTCATGCAAGACCTACTTCTAAATAAATCAATATTACGCATCTATATAACTTCCATTCTTGTTGAGCAGACATCATATGGCTTTCTAACCTCATCTCTCACCACTCTGAAGATAATATCTCTCACCCTTCTCTCTCTCTCTTTCTTCCTCTCTCTCTCTCTCACACACACACACACACACACACATATTTTTTCATATACATATATCATATAAATCAGCAAGTCCCTAGACCTTTGAATGTGGTGTACATATTCTCTTTTTCCCTTAATGGTATTTCCTTCAGCTAGAATGTTGATTCTCCTCTCTTTTTGCCAATTCAAATCCTTTCATTTCAAAGTTCACTGCTTCCAAGAATTATGGGATTCTTAACTAACTGAATCTGTCACCCACCTTAGCCTTACTTTGAATATCCTCATTAGTCGTGTGTACACAATATGTGCCACATCAGTATGGCTTTTTTTCTAAGTGGCCTCAGAAAGATTCTGAGTGCCCTAGGTGGACGTGTAACACTTTCCAATGTTAAGCTCCTCAAGACTAGAAGGTATTTACTTAACTTCCTCTGATTCCAAATTCCATCTGGGATCTGCTACACTCAGCTGATTATCAAAGATGCCTGAGATATTAATTTTTACCAATCCAGTCTTGCTTTAATCTGTGATAGTGTGTGGTTTTATACTTACTGGAACAGAAACTTGAGGATTATCTGCAAGTTTACCCAGCACAGCAGAGCCGCTGATGTCAATTGGGCCTCTTGGCTTTATAGGTAAAGATTCAATCCTGTTGCAGTCAACAAAAAGAGTAGCACTACTTCTCTCCACACCAATCATGATCTTATGCCACTGGGAATCAAACAAGGAGGGCAAATTCGAAAAGGCTGCTGTTTGGAGACTTCCATCCAGTCCCTTGTATGAAAATGCAACAGATTGTGTTTGGCCGTTAATCTTTATGCCAACTTGCTCCTTCCCAGAGGAATCCTGAATCTGCCAAATGCTCCAGTTCTTTTTGAGTGTGCTTCCAGTCATCCGAAATGTTGTCAAGAAGGAATATTCTTCAGGCAGTCCACTGGGATATAAATTCCTGAGTAAAATTTTTAAATAGTAAATATGAATCTTGTTTCCTGTACCCATGCATATTTACCGTATTCCCTTTTGAGGCCATTTTTAGAAGCCAGACCTACAGAAAGTCTACAGTGTAAAAAACCATGTACCTTTTGTTATTTCATGGCTGTTCATAAAGACCTTCACAGTAGTTCAATCATTCATGTACATTCATGGTCCATCTTAAAATACACATTTTTAAAACACCCTCCCTCATCACTAAGGAAGATTCCCAATGCCACATAATCCCAACAAAATTACTATTTATACTATCCAAAGAGCTACTGTTCAGCAATTTTGTCTCAGCCAAAAAACACATTCTTGCAAAGTTCTTGGCAACATTTCATTCACAAGTAAGAGAGGAGATCATTAGGAATGTAAATCAGCAGTACTAGCTTATGAAATGATTTAATTAAAGCAGCTACCAGTTTCTAATTTTTTGTTTTAATGTAACATGTTAAGATTATTTGTAATTTCCATAATTGCTTGGATATTCCACTCCACACTTGTATCCTTGACCCATGTAAGTATTTTGAGAATCAGTAACTGGGGACTTCAGAAGCTTCTTCACACTGAGGATGTTTGTCTTTTTTTAGGGAGTTCAAAGTACGATGTTAAAGTAGCAGCTTAAGGCTGGATGGGTGATAAGTGAAAGTGACCTGTTCTTACTTCTCTACTGCATCTCAATTGTTCCTTAATCTGCCAATTAAGTCTGTATCATTGCTAACTCCTATACTGCTTTAAATGGCAGAATAAAACCAGTAGTGTCCCTGAGGCATCTTTACCCTCTATAGAGACTGTGGTCTGGGGCTACACCAGCTACCTGGATATGCTTCTGTTGAAGCCAAGCTGCTAAAAGCTGAAGACTGAACTTTAAAACTTAGCATGTTAAATGTAAGCATCGTCTTTCAAGGACTTGAACATTATGTCTTCTTACCTTCCTCCTTCTGAGCATAGAAAAATTTCTAAGCAAGGAAGAAATGCTAATGAATTTTCTCTGCTAAACAATACAAATTTTATATTTCCGAGAACAGTTATGGACCAGGACCCAGAATTCCAAATAACTTTTCTTCAAGTCAAATTCTTGTTATGTGGCCCTCTTTAACCTGCTAAGATCTTCTATCTTTACTTTGATTTTAATTATAAAACTTTATTATATCTTAAAACAACATATCTTTAACTTCTTTCTATGCAAAGATTTTTACAAGTCTTCAATAAAATGGTTCAACTATCTCAACTTTTATCACTTTGTTAGTTTTCTAAAGATGACAAAACTGTTAAATTTTTCATCTGAATACTCTTTTATCATACAAGTATTTTTTTAACCATTATGTTGTAATATGACTTGTTTGTATTTAGAGTATGGGATGAATTATTTTATCCATAAACATTTTTATCACTGGTGATGTGTGTTATTCTTATTGCAAAGTTTTCAGGTCACTACCTATGTTTTACATCCATCAAGTGTACATTTTTAATATTCAGTATGGAACTAAAGAAAAAAATTATATAAGAACCATTTGCTGACCTATTTTCCCCATATGAAACCCTCTACTACATCACTGCAGATATCTGTTTTTAATATATTTTCTGATTATCAGTTTGTCACAGTTTCTTTGACTTTACATATTTCAGAATTATACCTATTCCAGAATAACCTCTAGAACAGAAGCTAAGATTGACTACTTACAATAAAATGCACTGCCTACGGTATAATTATAAAACCTTATGAGAGTTTGTACATCTTACCTAACTTACCTCAATAAATTTGGAACTGTGAGATAAGTTTTCAAAGTTTTACTTAAATGTGAAATAGGGAAATGTCCATTTAAATTATAAATAGATTATTTTGATTATTCTTCTTAAGTAATGATCTGGATTTAACTAGTTGCTTAAATAATCTATTTTCTTATTTTTGTCCAAGACAGTTATTGTTCAAGTGTGGGTTTTTCCAAAAGGAAGAGAAATTCTAATGCTTTTTCTTCTTTTCCTTAAGCATTATTTTTCCAGGCTTCAAAAATAACCCGATCTGTGTTATCTATATATCTGTCTATCAATATACTGAGCAAAACTGTAGAATTTTTTTTTTTACTTTTTTTTGGGACGGAGTTTCGCTCTTGTTACCCAGGCTGGAGTGCAATGGCGCGATCTCGGCTCACCGCAACCTCCGCCTCCTGGGTTCAGGCAATTCTCCTGCCTCAGCTTCCTGAGTAGCTGGGATTACAGGCACGCACCACCATGCCCAGCTAATTTTTTGTATTTTTAGTAGAGACGGGGTTTCACCGTGTTGACCAGGATGGTCTTGATCTCTTGACCTCGTGATCCGCCCGTCTCAGCCTCCCAAAGTGCTGGGATTACAGGCTTGAGCCACCGCGCCCGGCCAAAACTGTAGAATTTAATCAGTTCTTTTAAAACATTTATTTTGTTTCTATTCTGGAAGTCACAGTAATGTGTTTAGGTGACTTTTGTGAAAACACATCCTGAGGTTAACTGAGGGAACTCTCCCAATTTGTGTTTCATTCAACCTTTCCCACTCGATGAACAAGGAGACTATGTTAAGGGTAGGAAAGGACATAATGTCTTGATTTACCTTTGACTTGGTGTATGTAATGCTAAAAACTAAAAAAAGAAAATAATTAATTTAAAATGATGGAGGATAGGTTTGAGATTGCTAAATGAATACCTCATTTATAGAGATGTTGTTAAAAACTAATGATAGCTGTCCTTTCTCTCAGTATATATGAAGATAATATATGTGTGTGAATATGTATAGAAATAATTTAGATTATCATGTTATTGATATTTTAAACTAGGCTAATATAGTATGGTAAGAAGAGAAAATTTATTTTGATATTCATGTTAATAAAATATATTTGTATTTGTATATACCTAAGACCATTTAAAAGTTTCACAAGTCTAATTTAGAGAACAGTCAGCTCCATTGTCTTTTCTTGGAACACCTGAAATTCTTTCTTGCAAATATGCTATGCACATCAATAAGTAAACTTGACAGCATACATAATTTAAAAGAAGCTACATCTATAAATGATTTATTTCATTATATTACAGTCTTCAAACAGCACCTTAAATGAAGAATCATAAGAGTTTGAATGAAAGGTTAGTGTTTGGACCTTGAAACATTTGTGACCTTAACTCCCAAATAGCTAAGTACTGTGTTTTTAAGGAAAATAACATAAGATGTTTGTTAGTATGCATTGAGAGTGTAAAACTATTATGCCTAAAATAAGGAATAAAAAGCAGCAAAAAAAAAGTATGTGTCTCTTAAGTCTTTCAAAAAATAGAAAAGATAAATAATGATAAATTGTGACTCTATCACATTAGCTCCACATACCATATTTTCCTCCCACAAAGATTCTGCTAATAGTTTCTTTCACTGTCTCAGGGCCTAGCACAGAACTTCCCTTTATACCAACACTGTCTACTCCCTGTATGACCAAAAGCAATTCCCATCCCTAGTCTCCTTGTCACCCAGCTTTTGAATTAGCAGCACTTGGAGGGAAGATTGAAAAGAAAGGATGCTCTGAGGAGAAAAGTCTTTCACATACATACACTCTCTTCTTCTAGTGCTCTTTACCACTAATAATAAACACTTATCCAATACCACTGTGGATTGAGTTCTTCAGGCATTCTCCAGTTTTGAACACCTACTCTGCATAGCAACCTTATGACATAGTTATTATTCCTAATTTTAAACTGAGGGAACTGAAGTAAACATAGTCTAAGTACTTTCCCAAGAATAAACTTTACTATTTACTTGGAATTAACCATGTCTCAGCCCTCTAACTTTCCTCCTCTTTCTATTCCCCTACTTTGTTTTCCTGATTTCTTCCTCCGTCTTTCCTCATCTTTTAATTATCCTTGATAGTAAAACCAGGTTTTTTAGTCTTTATGGGAACAAGGAGTCAAGGGTAGCGAATGTGAGACATTGGATATATCCCGGGTACACTATTTAGTGATAGCTCTAGGCATTTTGAGAAAAACAACAACTAAGATGAGCAGGAGGTAAGGAAGCCACGTGGCCTCAAATGATCAGTCTCTGAACTTAAGAGTTAACGACAGTACCTCAAATCTTAGAAGAGAAAATTAGGTCAGCACTCAGGACCTCGTGTTTTGCTTAATTATTTAGGAAAGAAAAAACAATTTTTAAAGCCTATTTAGTAACATAGCTGGCACTTCTGTACATGAAAAGAAATAATGAGGAAAAAGAAGTGAATATCCCTGTTAGGCTTTTAATCTTTCTAGATGTGAATGGTTCTCCAGAGTCAGTATGGAATAGTGGTCAGAAGTGCAGCCTTTGCAACCATTCTGCCTGGAATTCAGTCCTTCCAGCACGTTCCAACCCAGTTGCCTTATGCAAGTAAATTAAACTTTTGGGGCTCCCTGATTTTTTAAAAAAAAGGTTAATAGTGCTCCTACATCACAGGGTTGTGATGAGAATGAGATTAATGATAATTCGTAAATTTATAAAAAGAGTTTATACAATGTACTATCATCATATTATGCAATAATACATAATATGTTCAAAATATGAATCCCTAGCTGCAATCTGGCACTGTTATATCAGATTCTTCTAATTTGTCCAAAGTTTTTATTTTTATATATATTGAGTTTCTATATTATTTTATTGTTCTAATGAATCATTATTTACCTTTATACCTTAATTTTTATCAAAGACCTAATTGTCTCATTTATCTACCAAAGGAATCTTAATTCTTGTTTTCTTACAGTGTGCTAAAGCATATAATAATTATAATAATCATAAATAAGGTATTTGGGTGATATCAAAACTAAATTGCTGAGATCATTCATAATGACAGGACTCAACCCTTATACACTAAAGTACCTCAGTTATAAATAAAGAACAAAAGGCTTAGTTCCAGAGAAAGAAATCACTGAAGTGGGAGATTTGTTGTTGTCCATATTACTATTATTGTTTCTATTATAATGATTTTAGTTTTGCTCTGGTTTGATGTCTGCCAGGAGCCAAGCAGTGGGTGTGTGGCTCTATTTCAGCACCAGGACACTTGAACAGCACCATTGTGAGTCTTCTAACCACTCTGTGGCTCCTAGTTAAATTTATGCTTACCCTCTGGCACTTTTCACAGAGGGTCCTTTCAGTCAAAACCAAAAACATTATAGAAAAACAGAAAGCAAGGTAATAAGAACATGTCCTAAATCAATGTATAATAGTCTCAGTGATACTTTTTCCTGGAATGGAAAGTAAATTACATACTGAAAACATGAAATGCAGTATTCAGGCACTGAAGATAGATAAGTAAATAAATTTCTTCATCTTTAAATACAATTATAATCCAAGAAACCCTGAGCAAGAGAAAACCCTAACATTGTATAGCTATCCATTTTTAATGCATTTGAGTCAGATAATTAGATTAAAATGTTTTTGATAGATTACCTAGTTGGAATCCTGAAGTCTGCATTGTTTCCCAATTTGTAAGCCACCTGTAATGTAGTTGATCCCACTACCCTCTGGATAGCTCTTCTAGATGCTGCTTTATCTACCTGGAACTGAGAGATCAGATCAAACCCTATAGAATGGGAATACAAAATGAAAAGTCTAAAATGAGATTGGTTTTATTCCTTTCCACAACTTTCTCAAATAAAAGAATATACCAGGTTTATGGAAAGCATGCATTTTTAATACAGTACATTGCTACTCACCTGGTAAGTCATCTTGGCCAATCCTGATCTTTGGACAGAGTTCATCTCCACCATTAGAACTGGAATTGACAGGGTCTCCTGCAAAAGAGATAGCATGTCATTCTACTTCATTCACTCAGAAGATTTCAGGATGTACCAATAATAATAACTATTTAAAATTTAACATTATACCAGCTTGCTAAGAGGTAGCATGTTTTGCTTTAATTCCATGCCTCTATGACTATAATCCATCCACCTGCAACTCATCCTGGAAGGGATGGATGCAATGCACAAAGTTGTTTTAATAATCTGTGCTGGGAAAATGTTCCTTTTGGAGAGGTTAGGCATTTGTTCCTTTTGAAACCAAAGCTGAATGATGTCCTGAATGGCACAGGGTCAGAAGTCTGTTTGGAAAATTTCTGGTGGTTTGGGCTAGAAAATATTCCTTAAACACCACAAATTTTAGGATTCCAGTGAGATTTAGAGCCAGCCTTTGTCCAGTTCAGTGGGGCTTCTGGAGAGTGGAGTTTTTAGGAATCTTTGTCAGATATAGGTATCTGGGAAGTCTTGAGATTCACTAATCATAAATAAAATGTAGAGGATGCATTTGATTTCATAAATTCATTCTAAGAGATCAAATACAAGTCCAAACTAGATTACTGCTAGCATCTTAGAACTGGGAAGAGTAAAGGGAAGAAGAAAATAATCATGAGAAGGATTAACCCTCTATTTGATAAGAAATCATATAATGGAATTGTGTTCTCTTTATACAAGTGGGAGGTCATAGGGAGGGAGAATTTTTTCACCACCACAGAAAGCTTCTCATAACTATCCAACCTCAGCGCCTTGCTAATATTCATCTGACAACAGAGACTCTCTAGACTTCAGAAAAAGTATTATTAAGTTACAAAACATGGGCCAGGTACCATGGCTTATGCCTGTAATCTCAGCACTTTGGGAGGCTGAGGCAGGTGGATCGCCTGAGGTCAGGAGTTTGAGACTAGCCTGACCAACATGGTGAAACCCCATCTCTACCAAAAATACAAAAAATTAGCCGGGCATGGTGGCACATGCCTGTAGCCCCAGCTTCTCAGGAGGCTGAGGCAAGAGAATCACTTGAATCTGGGAGGTGGAGGTTTCAGTGAGCCAAGATGGCATCACTGCAGTGCAGCTTGGATGACAGAGTGAGACTCCATCTCAAAAGCCAAACAAAACACATGGGCCTATCCATCATGGTACATCAAACATGCTCTTTATACTCCCCTGACCCCAAATTGTTGAGGTCCATCCATCCATCCATCCATCTATTCATTCATTCCGCATGTATTCACCCAACATTTACCAATCACCATCCATACTAGGCACTGCAGCACACAGATTGGCCTTCCTGCCAACTGTGGTTACTGGTGGGACTTAACTTTCCATACCCAGCATTGGCCATGGAAAGCCAGCCACTAGCATATCCCCATGCCCCAAAGCAGGATGGAAGAGTGAAGGTGTGAAGGACCATAGATGCCTCACTCAGTCTTCAGTCAGCCACGGCCCTGCCTGATCATTTCTGGGAATAAGTGATCTTTCAAAGTCTAGAAACTATGGCCCTTACTGGGGCGACGCTTGACAGCTGCAGATGCCCAGGGTTCCAGGAAACTGCACACAAAGAAGAAAACTGGAATTTTCCTGAAGAAGAGAGAAGAAAAGTGACTCAAACCAGAGTCCCTGCAGATGGGAACTACTTTCATGTTTTCAAACCTGGTAAACCTAATTAATGTAAGGTGATCAAATCTCAGTATAGTTTATTTTTTTCATTTTTACTTTGAAATCTTACTAACAGATGTAAGGAATTCATACGTTTCCAGCTCCCACTGTCCCTGTTGTTTCATTGATCTCATTTTCTCGGTATCTACCTATCTCGGTATTTCCTTGTCTCTAGTTTCTTTCATCTTTGATTTCCTGCCTCTCTTTTTTCCATGGCTGTCACTTTCTCTCCCTCCCTCTGTCTCTTTTTTTGCATCTCTCTTCTGTTTCTCATGCTTGCTGTCTCATCGCTGTCTCTCTCTGTCTCTCACCTTGCGGCTCACCTACTCTCATCCTACCACTGCTGCAAAAATACGCACCGTTGGTTCTGAGGACCCCCAGCCCAGTCTCCCTGCCACTTTTCCTAGAGTTATTGTCTTACCAGCAGGTCTTCATTTTCCCAGTTGATTTCTTTGGTTGCCAACAGTCCTTATGAAGAAGGGGTTGGAAGGGAGTCACTGCTCCCTCACGACCCCTTCACAGTCACCCTAGGAGTATGAGTTCTGGGCCCAGCCTTGGTCCTTCCTGCCCTGGTGAGGGCTAAAAGCAAAGGGAGAGAACCAGAGGCATCTCGTGACACTTTAAACTGAAGCAGAAGAAAGGGGTGGGGAGAAGCAGCTCTGTGAGCCCAGGCCTAGGGGTGTGTCCTCAAAGCTAACAAGGTTACACTGAAGGAGGGATTAACAGGGGAAAGTTTGCTGAAAAGAAAAAAATAAAATCAGGATGTGGGAAAATTCACCAGAAAGATCCAGGCAAGGTCCTATAGGAACACACTAGATGCTTTTAGATCTGCTATAGGAGCACAATGGCAGCTTTCAGAACTGCTATAGAAATACAGTGGAAGCTTTCAGAGGACTGAGTTTCCAGTAAAAATGTGCCCACTGGGAGGCAGAGGTGTGGAAACTCGTGGGAGCCTTGGTGCCCAATCAGCCCAGGTTTCAATCCCTGTTTATTCTGAAGCTTACTAGTTGAGAGAGTTACTTCACCTTTCTGTAACTAGATGCCTTAACTGTGAAACCGATTGAAAATACTTACATAAAAACAGTAGTTTTGAGAATTAAATGAGTTGCAGAGGCAGAGGGTCTAACAGCCAACAGTCATTATTTGTCATTGTCCTCATAGCTAACACTTCATGATGTGCCTCCCTCTGTTGAAAATGCTCAAAGGCTAATGCCATTTAATTCTCACAATAGCATTATAAGGTGAGACTGAAGTTACCCTTATTGCCAGATAAGAAATTTGAGGAACCAGACAATCAAGTAACTTTTTCAAAGTGCCATGCCTATTACTAAACACACACTTCCTCTCTCTACCTCATGGTTGGAAATCCTGTTAAAATGTAATATCAAGCCCCCTAGTTGTTGAGTCTTCTTAAACTCTTGAGATTACCAGAGTTGAGCAGAAGATGCTGTACCTGGAAAGAAACAACATACTATCCTCTGCTAATGAGGTGAGAGCATGTTACAGGGAGCACAAACCTAGGGAGATACCTGTTATCAGCATTGCAGCCACCCACGCCACATCCCCTCTCCAGAACCTCAGCATGTCAAGAGAATTCCCAAGAGGCCCCACATCGCCCCCCTTCCCACCCACTCAGCACGGCCTATCTCTGGCCTTGTCTTGACCGACACGGGTGGTTAGTCCAAAAACAGGGACTCTCGAGGTCAGAAGATCCAATTATCTCAAAAATCACAGTAATTTTGAAGTGTTTTTGATTCCTTGAACTTTTTTTTTAAGAGACAGGGTCTCAGGTCTTGCTCTGTTGACCAAGCTGGAGTGCAGTGGCGTGATCATAGCTCAGTACAGCCTTGAACTTCTGGCCTCAGGGGGTTCTGAGAAACTGGAATGATAGTTGTGCACCACTGCACCCGGCTTCTTGAAATTTTTAAATTTAATTTTCTAATTGATTTAATTTTTATTTAATTTCAGAAACAATAGTATTGCTTCTTATTTTCATTTGTTTATTTATTTTTTCCAAAAGTCCTTTCATCTTCTGCCTCTCCCAGCTCACTGATGAACTGTGAATCAGGTAAACTTAATATCCATGCTCTTGCCCTTTTCTTTTCTACTCACGGCCCACCTGTTGGAGTCCTGTCTCTTCTTCCCAGAGGGACACCCATTTCCTCATGCTGTTTGGGGCTTTCCACAAGTCCCTGTCATTTGCCTTCTGTCTATCAAAATTCCCATTCCCTAGAGCAGCCATCCGGGCTCCGTGACAGAACTGCAGATGACCAGAGCCTAGCTTATTTATTTAAGTCAGTCAGGGCTCATGTGAAAGAAGCGGTCTATTAACCTCAGAGGAGAAACTATGCAGCTGACATCCAGAAGTCACAGGAGGTAAGCCAGCCCGAGATTCACAGGGGAAATGGCATTTTCCAAAGGGACTGTCTATTAAAGCTGGTTATTTGCATGAGTGATCTTCTCATATTACTTACTCTGGTAAGAGAGGAGAGAGGGCTTTTTCTTTATAATGAAGTCTTTGGGAAATCCTTTCATTGCTTTAGAGATCTCAATCCGGCATTTGCCCCCTCCTTCCCACTGTAATGAATCATCTTCAAATAAAATCTGAAATCAAGTGAGGGTGCCTTTTAATTAAAAATAAAGGGATAGAGAGAAAAATAGATTTGTTTATAAGTGGTTTGGCTTTGTCCTAGCTTGGCAGTTTTATTTAAGATGGTGAGGAGCAAGCAAGAGCTATTTTTAGAAAGAAAGTAGGCTGGGTGCGATGGCTCATGCCTGTAATCCCAGCACTTTGAGAGGCCGAGGTGAGTGCCTCACCTGAGGTCAGGGGTTCGAGACCAACCTGGCTAACATGGCGAAACCCCGTCTCTACTAAAAATACAAAAATTAGCCAGGTGTGGTGGCACATGCCTGTAGTCCCAGCTACTTGGGAGACTAAGGCAGGAGAATCATTTGAACCCAGGAGGTAGAGGTTGCAGTGAGCTGAGACCAAGCCACTGCACTCCAGCATGGTTGACAGAGCATGAGTCTGTCTCAAAAATAATAATAAAAGAAAGAAAGTCAGTCCAGACCAGGCAGGATGGCTCATGCCTGTAGTCCCAGCACTTTGGGAGGACAAGGCAGGCAGATGGCTTGAGCTCAGGAATTGGAGACCAGCCTGGGCATTATGGCAAAACCCCATCTCTACAAAAAATACAAAAGTTAGCCAGGCATGGTGGTGCATGCCTGCAGACCCAGCTACTCAGGAGGCTAAGGCAGGAGGATCACTTGGGCCTAAGGAGTTTCAGGTTGTAGTGAGCGATGATCACATTACCGCACTCCAGCCTAGGCAACAAAGTGAGGCCCTATGTCATAAAAAAAAAAAGAAAAAAGAACAAAAAAGAAAGTCCATCCAGAGAAAACAAAGATATGTACCATCTTTAACTTTTTTCTCCTCCCTCCTCTCCCATTTCCTATTAATCATGTTTCCAAACATGACATTAGAATCTCACAGACAGCAGTGCCAATGCCACGCTATTCTGCTCTGGGTCAGTTGCACCCTAAGGTCACAGAAACATAAGCTTTTTCGCCCTTAGCACTGTTCCCTCACCTTACCTAACAGTTCTGTTCTGAAAAACCATGTAGAAATGAAATCGGGTCAATCATATCAGATTGTAAATGCACTAAGACAGCTTGGTATTTAAAATGATCAATTTTATAAATAGATGTGTTTTGTACAGAACAATTATACTTTTCTTTGTACTCCCTCTCATCCTGCCCCCAAATACTTTTCTACAGAATACACACAATAATCTCCTTCTTCCTATAAATCAAGAATATTATTTACTTAAAGCTTAAATCGGGGAACATCATCACAAACAGTCATCTTTCTTGATCATCTACTTTCTTTCATGTGTTTATTCAATCATGTATTGAATAACTATATACAGTAGTATATGCATCGAATATGTGCTAGGAGTTGAGGAAGCAACAAGTGTGAATAAACAGAGCCTTGCCCTGAGGAAGCTGACAGTCCAGTAGGGAGGATTAGCATGAAAATGACCACAATTCAGAGAGTAGCAAGGCTGTAGTATCACTGAGAACAAGTATTAGCACAGTCCAAGGGCTTCGGGAAATTTTTAATAAAAGAGATGAAATCTTAAAAGATGAATAGAAGGCCACTAAGAGAATAAGTGGGTGCAGTACATTTTAGACAGAGAAAACAAATACGATAACAAAAAGGTAAAAGAGGCCATTTGGGAAGCCAGCCATTTAGTGCAAGAATCCTTTCATTTGGCAAATATCTCCTGGTGCCCCTTCTACCATGCTCCCTGACTGACCTCAATGCTAGAGAGACAACCAGAGAAAGAGCAGGTCCCTGCCCCTATACAGCTGACACACTGTTGGGAACACAGATACTAAACACGGTTTCAAGAATAAGCAAAATAATTTCAGGTGAAAATGTTATGAAAAATATAAAAGAAGACAATGTGTTCTAGAGACTGCAGAAGAATTAGAGGCTGATCTAGGTTGAGGGGCGAGGGAAGGCTGCTTTGAAGTTGTGAATTTTGACTCAGACCAGATGAGAACAAAGAGAGAAGATTGGTGGGTAGATTGGAAAAGGGGTGGAGGACAGGAAAACTTCCTGGCTTTGAGCTTGAGCAACGGAGTAGATGATGGTATCCGTTTCTGAAATCACAAGTAGGAGGACCACGGGGAAGGAGTTTGGTAAACGATCTTGAATGACGTCCAAAGAAAGCGTAGACATTATTCTGGCTGTTACAGGAACTGAGAGAAGACTTTTTTAAATGTGTCTTCAGAAAGACAGTTCTGGTATTGCTTGGCAGATGGATTGAATGGATTTGATTAGTATATACACAACTGGAACAAAAGTTTCAGAAAGCAATGCTTACTCATGTAAATGTGATATATTCTATTTTCTGTTTTACTATATTTTATTTTTGAATGATGATGACCAAATCAGTGAGTAGATTTCAGGACCAACCAATGGGTTGCAACTCATGGCTTAAAAAACATTAGATTAGAAAACCATTAGAGTAGACACTAGAAATACCAAAAGATCTCTTTCCCTTTCCTCTCTTTTCCGGGTATGGGTATGATAGTTGGGATGCCCCATAAAACTCAGAATGGTAGGACAACTTCCTTACTTTTAACATGACCATATATTTTTTAAAACATTCTTTTGAAGTAAAGTAGCTGTAAACTGAGAGTTTTAATTGAACATACCACAACCCCCATATTTTATTAGTTTATAGGTTCCATTAAGGAAGAATATTTTAAAAACTAGCTTCCTAATTGTATTTAGTTTTCAGCTTTATTCCATCTATCTTTACTTTAAAATAAAAGACCCAAGATGCCTAATGGCACTTACCAGTTGTGTGAGAATGCTGCGAATTAGTCACAGCTAGAGCCTGAAATGTATCACAGAAATCTCTGGCTGAGAGGCTGATTAACAATCAGAGCTGCTAAAACTAGGACTCCCACAGTTTTACATTGGGTTCAGTTTTACTGTAAAGAAATTTCACCATAATCAAAGCTCTATTTTTAATCTTATTTTGGCCCTATACAGGTAATTGTAGCCTAATCATCTATAACAACAAATAGAGCCCCATGGTGATGGCCATTTTTCTCTGAAATCACTCACAAATAAATGTGTTCTCACCATAGAACATTAATACAAAAACCGGTTATTTAATGTAAAATTTCCCACTCCTAAGCTTTTCAGCATATTACCTTTGCTCTCTCTAAAATATGAGCATTTCCATCTCCCCAAGGAAGAGAGAAATCAATTCCCCTCCATAGCACATGTGCTTCCAGGAGCTGCTGCTGCATTTGCTGCCTTGTGGGTCTCAGGTCTACAGCAGCTGATTCATGTCCTAAGCCTCTATTGCTCCCTTCAATAAAACACACATATTGGCCCATCAGTATGTTTCTCTACCTACTGTAAAGCCTTCAATATTTCTCAACAATAATACCTTCCCTCTCAAAATACGCTATGGTTTTTCAAGACTGTTTCTCACCATAATCTCATAGCATGTTAAAAACATACTACTGGGCACTATCCCCAGAGGTTTTGGTTCAAGATATTGAAGATCGGTCTGAGAATTTGCATTTCTAGGAAACTCCCAGGTGATGCCAATCCTGCTGATCCACTGAGAAGTGCTGCTCATGTAGGTCATGTTTTCAACACCATTAGTTACCTCTTCTTTGTTACAATTGGCATTGACTGGTAAACTGTAAGTGTATAAGTATTTGCTGAATAAAATTTTTAAATAATTATCAGTTGAACTCACAACACCTACTGAGAACTTTTGAGCTCATGAAAATAAATTGTATTAATTTCCTTACTAGACATTAATTCAGGAAATTTACATGGCAGAATGAAGTATAGAAACCTAAGCCTTCTCTTCTGCATTTATCAACCTACTAGTACTAATAAAAGTGTGCTCCCGAATTGCATGTTAACCTTTACCGACAAAATATAAAAAGGTCATTGATTCTCAAATACCTCATTCTCTTTTATAAAATAAACTTTAAATATACCTTGTTTTAGGTCTGTGAAGTTTCACATGCATTCACCAGCTCCATAAACTGGGAAAATATTTTCTCTGCACTAGGTGGCAGTATAATCCTAAAATTTGAAACCTAAGCTAAGGCATCGAAGACGAATTTGATTTCCAGTCTTCAAGTAGATAACTTTAATTTTATGCAAATATTTCATTTTTGGTTATTTTCCATATGTATAAATTAAAGTATTATAATTGACTTCTTTTTAGGGTTGCTCTCAAAAAATGTGCAAATACAATGCACCCTGATTGTTGATGAAAGCCTACTGAAGGAGAAAGACACTAAATGAAAGATTAAAATTAACTCTGCCTTCACAGGTGAGCCATCTACTCTGACCTCAGTAACCACCACCAGTTTGAGCCTTATAACTAAACAGAGCCAAGCCCAAGGTTAAGAATATTAGCTATGGAACCAGATTGCTTGGGTTTAAATCTCAGCTCTACCACTTTCTAGCTGGGAGACAGTGGTGAGGTAATTAACCTTTCTGACTCATCTTATTTATCTGTAAAAATGAGTAACAAAAGCACCATATTATAGGTATACTATAAGGATTAAACTAGAGCTTAAAATAGTACCTGGAACTCAATAAATTTTAGCTATAATTTTTCTTATAACTCACTCTCCTCTGCTTTCTTCTTAGACTCAACCCCAATCTGTCCAGTAAATGGTGGCTGATTTAGATCTTAGAAGAGTATGGCTGTGCTAGATACTAAAAACTATCCTAGGCAATATACAACTACTCAAAAAACCCTTATAGATAGCAAGGTAAATCAATTGAAAGCCCCCTTCTCCCTTCCATATGCACATCTTTGTCTGTTTGCTACACTTTTATGATTCTTTCTCCTGTAATACTCCCCTTGATAAGTCCTTCAAGCTTTTCTCATCAATAATACTTTTCCTCTCATAATACTCTTTGGTTTTCAAGAACATTTCTCACCATAATCTCACTCATACCTCGCAACAATCCAACAAGGCAGATGTGACTCTCCTGTTTTCCCGACGAAGAAACAAGTGAAGGGAACTGCATGAGTTCATGGTTATATGTGACAAATCTACTGACTGATTCCTGAACAGATACAAATAAAAGGCAATTTCAGTAATCACTGGTGAACCAGTCAAACAGCTGTTTACAAAACACGGCATACAGGATGGCCAATGCCTACTCATTAGTCCCCTTTTGGGGACATACACACATACACACACACACACACACACTGTACACACACACAAACACATATTTGTATATATGTATACATAAATGTGTGCATATATACACATAAATGTATGTATGCATATATATAATTGATTTCTTCATTTTAAAGTATATGGAAAAGTAATATATGTATTTGGTAACATGTATTATATTTAAAAGTAATATATGTCTTTGGTAATATAATAGGATGACTATAGTCAATAATAATTTAATTGCGCATTTTAAAATAACTGAAAGAGTACAACTGGATTGTTTGTAATACAAAGGATAAGTGCCTGAGGTGATGGACACCCCATTTATCCTAATGTGATTAGTACTTATTGTATGCATGTATCACAATATCTCATGTACCCCATAAATATATATACCTACTATGTACTCACAAAAATTAAAAGTTAAAGAAGTAATATACGAACATTTTGGAAAAGTGGAAAACATCGAAATAGAAGAAAAAAAAAATAACGTAGTTTCACCACCTAGAGACAACTCGCTATTAACATTTTAGGATGTTTTCCTCCAGTCCCTTTTCTATGTACAAGCTGTGGTCATACTCTACACCATTTTACAACTTCCTTAAATGCACATCACTTAAAACACTTATGCACTTGCTTTCACAAAATTTAAATGCAATCATATAGCACATAGTAAATAGATAGCAAAACCCAGGTGTAAGGAATTTGCCTTGAAGTCAGAATTACAGCTTTTAACTTTAACTCTTGTAACCTTGAGAGAGAAAACAACTATAGAGAAAGAGACATTGAGTAACTGGGAGAGGTTGTTTCAGCAGGTCTTGGTTTTTGAAAGACATTCTTCTTCTCACCCAAAGCCATGTGGGACTGTAAACTTGAAGCCAACCCACTAACCACAAAACCAAAAAGGCATGTGTAGACATTCCAGTGGCACCCAAGGGCAGCCACAGGAGAGTTCTGCCTCCTACCATTTCTTTAATCCAAACAGCTCAGGAAACCATAGCTAATGCCAGGAATAGCAGTAGCAACTGACATGCAGGCAGGTGAGAAAAAGCCTTTGTTCATAAGACTCAACTTAGAGCCATGACAAACTGAAAGGCTCTAGCATTAGCATGGTTTCAGTGATTCTAGAGAGTGGTCAGTCCAGGGTGGATGGAAAGGCAGATGGGGAGTACCGGGATGGTGACAGAGGAGGGACGGAATCACAGTTGGTATTCTTTCAGTCTGTCCTGGACAAGGGCCTCGCCAGGGCTTTCAAGACTTTTTCTAGAAGTGCAGTATAAGGAGGCAATGTCAGAAACTGTGCTTCATACTTTTTAAAACATATTTTTTTTTATCTATATCACTCATTATTTTTACAGGTGAGGCAGGTACGTTTCAAAGACGTTAAATAACTTGCTAAGGGAAACTCCAAATGCAGACCAAAACCAAACTTGGGTTTCTCTAACATCAAAGCTGATGTTCTTCATATAATTTGTCATTTTCTGAGTATACATACATGCATAAACACACACAGACACACACACACATATATGTGTTTAAGGGCAGTCCCCACTTCACACTGCACCTAATTGTTCACTGTTACTTCCTCTTCTTCATAAACTCTCAAGCTGGAAAAGTTCAAGAGTCGATAAGAAGACTTGCCCTGTACTAATCGCCAATTTGGTGCTCTAACTGTCCAAGGGTTTACCCTACTAATGTTTTGCTAAAAGCTACAAAAAAGTAGTGCTAAAGTTCTCTCATACAAAGTATCTCATAAATAGTGATCATTCCTGTTTGAGTGTCCCAGCCTTTATATAAACTATTTATTGTTGACTTGATTTATAGGGGCATTTGTTAATTTTTTATGTATTTCTGGTATTTTTTCTATATTTCCCTGAGGTTCTATTCATATGTAAATTTGTCTCAGCTTCTAAACTCTCACACATTGGGGATCTTGATTATAATCTCTCCCATGCTCCATCTATTACCTACCACAGTCGATCATTTAGCATATTCCTAGGTAGTCAAACTTCAACCAACACCATATTTAAAGCACAGTGCTGGCTACTAAGGACACTTTCAGAGCCAAATAATGTCTTCTCTGTCCTCAAGGAAGTGGGAGGGATACCCATACACCCAAAACTATGGAACACACTTTGGCCTAAAAGGACTCCCCAAAAGAAAGTAGAACCATAAACCAAGTGTTCTAGGAACAGAAAGGCAAAAGTGACCGATACTCTCTAGAAGGATTCAAAAGTATTTCACAGAGGACGTGACCTTGGCCTGACCCTAAAGAATGAATCCATTTTACAGGCAAAAAAAAAAAAAAGAAGAAAGTTTTACAAGGCAGTTGGAATAATGTGAGCAAAAGCTCGGAGGCTTGAAAATGCATGGAGTGTAATTAATTACACTTAAAACATGACTTAGCTTTTTCAAAAATATTGTGTGTCATCAACCCAGAAGTTGAGAAAATTCATGTTATTAAACAATATTTAGTAACTAAATAATATACCCCCAATGTTTATGACTATCTTATATTAACCTACCTTTCATATTAATATTTTGTTCCTGAAAATTAAATCAATAATCCATTTGCTACAGTGGAAAATCTGAAAATACGGATTTTGATTACAGAATAACATAGTTCTAGGAGAACCTTGGTTTTGGCCCACAACAGATTCTCCGTTTAGCGATTCCATCAAGACATAAGGAACACCAGGTGTCCTGATGTCAATGCCAAGGGAGAAGAGGCAAGACGTCTTCATTAGGATGTAGAAAGTTATTTGCTATAACTTAAATTATAATTCTTTTTTTCTGTAAATACTAGTAACAGGCTACTAAGCTTGCTGAAGTCTGGTGCTAGGAGGGGTTAACGGCATAGGCAGAGAGCAACGCTTTCATTTCCTTGGAGGAAAGCTGATGGGTAAATAAAGTACACATTACTTTTAAAAAATAAAGATGGAGGAGAATCTTGGGTACATACTAAGTAAGGGCTTCAAGCTTCAAGAACGAAGGCACAGAGCCAAGAAGGGAGATGTGTTATGTGCAGGGAAAAGATTTGAAATTGAAGTTGCTCTGAACAGTGAAATGAGCTCTCAAGTGGAGCCGAAGGGAACAGGGAAAAATGCAGAATGTAGCTACAGCAACTCGAATGGAAATCAGCATGCCGATGGTGAATTTCCTAAAACCTCTTCAGTCAAGTAGAACAAAATAGCAAAAAGCAATAAAAGAATAAATGACCTAGAATTATTGGCCTCGCCAAGCATAACCTACTACAAAGCGCTGGTTTCAGAAGCAGATGTAGAGAAATTGCAGCCCTATAAGGCTTTCATCACTGTAGACGTTCTTTTAAGCTTTGTTATCTGACAGGACACTGTTGTATGTGTAAAATGTTATTACAAGAATCACAGAAGTAACCAGTAGAAATCTGTCTCTTGGTACAATATTGGGAAATGTCATTTGGCTATGGATTTGTACCATAATAAAGTTGTCTATAAACACAGACCATAAACACAGAAAACAAGAAATAAATAACTTTAATGTTATATCCAGAGGCTAAACGATAAGTTGTTGGTATATTATTGTGAGTAGTTATTTGAAAAGAAAAAAAAGTTAGTTGACCTTTGTTGGATTATGAATAACCATAAAATACTTTTTTAAAGCAATTGAGGGATTTCAAAAAGCCTCCGGGCTTTGCTGTGTTGCCTAAAGAGCCCTTCGTGTTCATTCCTGTTACTCTGTGTCCAGAATTACACTGGCTGTGAATTCAACTGTAATTTGTACAGTTGTAATTCATGCATTACCTTTAAAAATAAACTGTAATTTGTACAGTTGCAATTCATGCTTTACCTTTCAAATAAACCCAAGTACTACTGTTTCCTCAAATGAGAAATAGTAAAACTAATTTTAATGCAAGACTTGTGTCTCCATATCCTACACTTCCACAAGATCACTTACCTTCTCTCTATCACACTGCATGCCCAATGTTTCTAAGCCTTTCTCATAGAAGCCCCTACCTCTTCCACAAAGTTGACCTGGTACCTCCAGCAAGATGTTCTCCATTCCACTCAATCACAGGAAGAACTATTTACATGAAATGACATTACATTCTGTTTTACAGGCAGAAGAGTACAGTAGAGAAAGCAGGGGGTATCTAAAATCAGAATACTCGGATTTGAGCCCTTGTTCCTTTCATTAGTCTTGTAACACTATCAAGCCTGTTTCCTTTTTTGCCCAGTAGGGACTTACCTTAGAGGCTCATTGTGAGACACAATGAATTAATCTAAACAGGAGAGCCGGATAAAGGGTAAAGTGCTCTACAAAGCTAATCATTATTTTAGAAATAATATTTAAGGAGCATCATTATATGCAGGAGACAGTTTTATGCACTGCATAGTAATCAAAGCTGAGGAAGGCAGATTTCCAACTCTCATGGAGCTTAAAATATAGTAGAGGAGTGAAAACATTTACCTTAATAATGAAAACAGTGTATTTTGTTTTTTATTGTACTTTAGGTTCTGGGGTACATGTGCAGATCATGCAGGATTGTTGCATAGGTACATGCGTGGCAATGTGGTTTTCTGCCTCCATCCCCCTATCACCTATATCTGGCATTTCTCCCCATGTTATCCCTCCCCAACCTCCCCACCCCCCACTGTCCCTCCCCTAAACCCCACCAACAGACCCCAGTGTGAGATGCTCCCTTCCCTATGTCCATGTGTTCTCATTGTTCAACACTTACCTATGAGTGAGAACATGTGGTGTTTGATTTTCTGTTCTTGGAAAACACATTGTATTAAATAGTAAGTGCCTTAAGCCATATCCCCAGAACTTCAAGTCAATTTGACGCACATCCATGAAACAGGCTCTTGAGATACAAAGGTAAACATGATGGGTCACAGTCACTTATCTGGTGGGAAGGACAGAGAGACAACAATTATGATAATATCGGGCAGATAATGATAAACACTGTAAAATAAGTGTATACATACTGGGAATTGATTAGGTCTGGATAGATAGACATACAGCAATGTTTTTGTCTAATTCAGTGGTAAAGTTTGATAGAAGATATGAGACCTTAGCAACTGTTCTAAAGATTGAGTTTTTACATCCAGAGAAGATAAAAAAGGAACAGATATGACATCAGATTGACCAGCCCTATGAAGCAGGTGGATGCTGGGAAGAAGTGGAGGTGATTGCAGAGACTCAGATGAGCTGGAAAACACCCAAGTAAGATATTAATAGTGGGTTAGGAGCTTCTGCAAGGCCACAGCAGAAATCAAAAAGCAATGGAGTAAGAAGAGTATGGTGTAAGCAGACATTAAGGAACTAAGGGATAGGAAAAGATATAACAGTGGTTAAAGGAAGACAAGATTTCTTCTTTCTTATTTATTTATTTATTTATTTATTATACTTTAAGTTCTGGGGTACATGTGCAGATTGTGCAGGTTGGTTACATAGGTATACACATGCCATGGTGGTGATTTGCTGCATCTATCGCCCCATCATCTACATTAGGTATTTCTCCTAATGCCCTCCTTCCCCAATCCCCCCACCCCCCAGGCCCCAGTGTGTGATGTTCCCTTCCCTGTGTCCATATGTTCTCATTGTTCAACACTCGCTTATGAGTGGGAACATGCGGTGTTCGGTTTTCTATTCCTGTGTCAATTTGCTGAGAATGATGGTTTCTAGTTTCATCCATATCCCTGAAAAGGACATGAACTCATTCTTTTTTATGGCTGTATAGTATTCCATGGTATATATGTGCCATATTTTCTTTATCCAGTCTATCATTGATGGGCATTTGGGTTGGTTCCAAGTCTTTGCTATTGTGAACAGTGCCACAAGAAACATACGTGTGCATGCATCTTTATAATAGAATGATTTATAATCCTTTGGGCATATACCTAGTAAGGGGATTGCTGGGTCAAATGGTATTTCTGGTTCTAGATCCTTGAGGAATTGCCACACTGTCTTCCACAATGGTTGAACTAATTTACACTCCCACCAACAGTGGAAAGGCATTCCTATTTCTCACATCCTCTCCAGCATCTGTTGTCTCCTGATTTTTTAATGATCACCATTCTAACTGGCGTGAGGTGGTATCTCAATGTGGTTTTGATTTGCACTCTCTAAAAATGAGGGCAAGATTTCTTTTCTTCATTTGTTTTAAAAATAATAATTTAAAAATAACACTTGTACTGTTTACTACATGCTGGATATTGCTAGAAACATTTTACCTTTATTAATTCATTTATTGCACAACCATAATTTGTAGGTGCAATTATCCCCTCAATAGTGATGGTGAAAGTGAGACGGGGAGAGCTGACATTTACAGACTGAGAAAAGGAGTCAGTACAGAGAGAGATATTGAAGACAAAACGGAAGATGCCCCTAACTCAAAATAGCAAGAGCTCAGGGATGAGGGTTGATTGTCATTTTCCTTTCTACACTATTCTTTGATTCCTAACTTCTTCACAACAGACATTATCGCTTTTTTTTTTTTTTTTTTTTGATACAGAGTCTCACTCTGTCGCTCAGACTGGAGTACAGTGGCACAATCTCAGCTCACTGCAACCTCTGCCTCCCAGGTTGAAGCGATTCTCCTTTCTCGGCCTCTTGAATAGCTAGGATTACAGGCACGTGCCACCACACCCAGTTAATTTTTGTATTTTTAATAGAGATGGAGTTTCACCACGTTGGCCAGGCTGGTCTCAAACTCCTGACCTAGGGTGATCCACCTGCCTCGGCCTCCCAAAGTGCTGGGATTACAGGCATGAGCTACTGCGCCCAGCCTGCGTGATCACTTTTATAATTAGAAAACTAAAAAACATAAAAATAAGAGATCACTTACTTATAGTTTATATTTTTTAATTAGTCTATATTTCTTCTGTGTTAAAATATGCTTCCTAATAAGAAATTAGCTCCCTGTGGATAAGAAGGGTGCCCTATTTCTTCTTCTACCCCATCAACTAGCACCTGTTATGTGTGTGTGTGTGTGTGTGTGTGTGTGTGTGTGTGTGTGTGTATGTTTTAAAGGGAATAAAATTAAACCCAACAAAACCCAAAACCTTGTTAATATTGCTCAAAATTTAACTACCCTATATTGCTGTCTTTAAGTACTTTTTATGGTCTGTTTTTAATTCTTTTCCCTTCCCTCTACTTTCCCTCTCATTGTATCACATTCTGTCACCACTATTCCTGGACCTTAGAAAATAGGAAAACACTTCTGGGGCTATCCAGATAGCAGGTTTGTTCATACTGCCCTCATTTTCCTGTATTGGAGATTTACAAGACCTGGATAACCAAGTAACAATTTGAGCATGCCACCATTTTGTTTCCTTGTCATTTTCCTAGGCCGAGTTATGTTATCAATTAAATTGTATCTTTTACGTTCAATCTTAAAATAATTTAGCTTTCCCTCAAGCTATCGATTATTGAAATTGGTTGTTTGTTGCTGATGTTGTTTATTTAGGGAAGGAGAAAGCAAAAATGCTTTTTATGTTATTGTTTTCTATATTTTCTATTCCTCCCTTTCCCCTCCTTCCCCCGTAGTGCCTCCATCCCCAAGGTTCATGTTTCTGTTTATTCCTATGAGATCTATTCCCCTTAGCTTCCTCATTACTCTACATTAAAAATCCAAGGAAGGCAGCCTAGATTCCCAGCTTCCATATGTGAGAAGTACTTCCTTTCAAGTTCCAATGTGGGTCTAGTAGACTTTTGCCCGGGGAAAAGTCGTTTGGGAGGAATAAAGATAAGCACCTTGCTTGTCTTCATACCCTGGCCTTTGTATGGACCTACATTTCGTACATTCACAAAAGAAGAATATGTTGTAAGTGTGCATATACTTCACATTTCTCCCCGGAAGTGCAGATAAGACAGTTCCCAGGAAAGTGAAACAAGAATCTCCTTAAAATAGAATGTAGGTTCTAATCTCATTATAATTATTTAAAGCTGCTATACATTGCCTGGTATTCTGGAACTGTTTTTCCCCTGAATACTTCAATCCATTAAAGTCATTATAGCTGTTAGAATAAGCATATTAGGCCAGGGATGGTGGCTTACACCTGTAATCCTAGAACTTTTGGAGGCTGAGGCAGGAGGATCACTTGAAGTCAGGAGTTCAAGACCAGCCTGGCCAACATGGTAAAACCCCATCTCTACTAAAAATACAAAAAAAAAAAAATTAGCCAGGCATGGTGGCGGGTGCCTGTAGTCTCAGCTATTCAGGAGGCTGAGGCAGGAGAATGGCTTGGACCTGAGAGGCAGGGGTTGCAATGAGCAGAGATCACACCACTATGGTCCAGCCTGGGCGACAGAGCAAGACTCTGTCTCAAAAAAAAAAAGAAAGAGCATATTAGCATCACCTAGAAATCTTTTTTAAAAATGGAAATGCCTGGATCTATGCACAGAGATTCATATTTAATTGGTCTGGGATGGATGCCTAGACATCAGTATTTACCTCCCACCCTTCCCTTATCCTGCTAGTGATTCCAAGGTGTAGCCAGGCTGAGAACCGCTGGTATAGGGCCAATCCAAAAACCTAAAAACTTTAGGGGTGTTTAAATACATAAAATATCTTTGGATCTTGGAATACATTCCAGACCTCGTTTCTTTTTAAATGAGATGAGAATTGCTTCTGAGGTTAAAATAGAGTCAAAGCTATTCACCAAATTATCTCTTCCTTTTCTACAAACATGCACACAAACATCAAACAGAAACCGCACTTCTGGGGCTGCTCAAGGGACTAACCAAGCAACCTGACCCAGTTATCTTCTTCATACCACCTGTATGTGGCATCTTGCTAAACTTGCTAATGAGGTAGCAAAGTAGTTTAGGAAGAAAAATTATCTTTAGATGCTAATAAGGCCCCGAGCCAAGAAAGTAAAACAAGCATATTACTGCTGAAAGTAATTAGGATAAAACCTAGTACTTCAACAATCATCTAGTCAAAGAGGTTACGTAATTTTGGCCTTGAACACCAAGGTATACGGAGAGCTTTGGGATATTGCAAGTCCAATTTGCTTCAATTTTTAGTTTCCAAGTACATAATAGATCAATGTTCAGGAGGCTGAAATACAAAATGTTCATATTTAAAATAACAAAACTTTTCACCCTTTAATTTCTAGTGGAAACTGGAAAATCACATCCCAATTTAAAGTTTGCAAACTAAGATAAATCACATTTCTAAGTCTTAGTTACAAGCTCACTGCAGCAATGATCTCTAAAATTGCTTGCTGTTGTTTGCAGATACATTTCATTCCTGGTTGCTTTCATTTTCAGGTTAGGCAACTAGATTAAGACCCTTTCCTCTAGAGGATAGAACTTTTTTCCTGCAATGTTCAGAGGGCAGTAAAATGCGAATCTCATGACACTCAGTTTGAGTGACTCTCTGTCTTTAAAACTTGTGGGCTTAAACTCGTCACGCTCATACACACATACTTACTTTGCAAAAATTCCTATTTCATCCTTCATAACATATAAAGAAAATATACAGGGTGACCAATTCATCTCAGTTTGCCCAATACTTTCTTTGTTTTAGCACTGACGGTTCACATCCTGGGAACAGCCCCCCAACCCTGTCCTAGGCAAACTGAAATGGTTGGTTACGCTAAAACCACCAGATTCAGAATCCAATCTGGAGTTGACTTTGACCTGTTGGACCTCTCCTTCAGGCCAGGTATTCTTCCCTGATAATTAATAAATAATATGTGTCAAAGTGGGCCAGATTGAGACCACCAGCCACCATGTAAGATCTCCCATGATGATTTTAATGTGCTGTCTAGAATGCTCCCAACAATTGTGTAAGGTAATTGCTTTTGTCTCCATGTTATGATATAAAGAAACAGGCTTTGGTAAATTTAGTGACCTATCCAAGTCCACACTGGTAGTAAGTAGTAAAGCTGAAATTGAAACCTAGTTCTGTCTGACTTCAAAGAGCATGCTCATTCTATTTTATCAACCATAAGAGATTTTAAGAAAACCAACATAGAGGAGATATTGTAAGAGCTAAATAAAAAACAAGTAATAAAATATAGAGTAGGAACGGAAATAACAAAATATCAGAACATATATGAATTCAACAAAATATACAGCACAAATAAGAAAAACAGCAGCTAATTGGTTTATTACAACTTGCCTGAAGTCAAATTCCTAAGATTCTTTATAACAGCCTTTCAAGTATTCAGATAAAGTACCACATTAGGTAAGAAGAATTTTCTATTCATATGTAAGAAATATTTTGTTCCTGATTATTTCTCTTCAGAGTATCTAAGAATGTTTAGTGTAAATATACTTTGTTGATATAATTTTTATTTTTTGATTTATCCTACATGCTTACAAAGAAAAATAAAGATCATAAAGCTGCTATTTAAGAACAGTCTGAAAGATGCAATCATTTATAATTTAAATCCTAACTATGCAGATTTGTCCTCAGTTTACATTTAAATCTGAGTTAAACCAGCAAATATTTTTGAACCAACATAATTTCAAGGATATTGCTAAAGAAACTCATGTCTGGTGCTTTTTACATGACTTTCTTGTATGCTCCTAATGTTGCCCTCCACTTTTGTCCTATTGCCTGCTGCCTTCACTGGATCCTTGGAAAGATGCATTCCAAAGGAGACTTCCTTCTAGTAGCTACCCATGGAGAAAAGGAACTTATGCACATCAGAGTTCATGAGAGTGAGTCTTGACAACAGGTGACAGTTAATGGCATGGTCCCCACGTGAATCTCTCAGCAGAATAGCAGAAACAGACATTTTGGTGCTGACCTTTAATTATTATTACTTTTTAATGTGTGCTCTTGCTTCACCGCATCTTAAGATTGTTCAGTGACTTAAAAAAATTTTTGAGGCCGGGCGCGGTGGCTCAAGCCTGTAATCCCAGCACTTTGGGAGGCCGAGGCGGGTGGATCACGAGGTCAAGATATCGAGACCATCCTGGTCAACACGGTGAAACCCCGTCTCTACTAAAAATACAAAACATTAACTGGGCATGGTAGCGCGTGCCTGTAATCCCAGTTACTCAGGAGGCTGAGGCAGGAGAATTGCCTGAACCCAGGAGGCGGAGTTTGCGGTGAGCCGAGATAGCGCCATTGCACTCCAGCCTGGGTAACGAGCGAAACTCCGTCCAAAAAAAAAAAAAAAAATTTTGAATACTGTTAGGTGTGGTCAGACCACCAGATTGACATAATCAATAATCGGCTCTAAAATTGTCAGGGTCTCAATCATAACCAAAGTTTCTAATATTGCCGTTTACCAAATACTGTTGAAATCTTCTGAAAAAAGTTTAATAAGGTGTCTTGGGATATCGAGTTTCCTTCATCTCTAGGATGTCTTTTTCTCAAAGAAGATCTAGGCATAGCACATTTCAGAGCTTTCTGTAAGGTCTTTTTCTGAAGAAAGCCTGGCTAGCCATTATGTCAGCATGGAAATGAGACACCACTAAAGTGTTGTACTCATCAAAAATAGCTAAGTTATTCCTTAGCAGGTTTTACCAACTAGCCATGATAGAATGTGAAAGATATAATTTATCCTCTCTGGATTCGATGTTCTCTAAAAGAAGTACAGTGTTTCCTAGTAGCAAGGATGACTTTCTGTGAATTTTATGTGGAAAATAAATGAACTCTCACAGTATTTTTAACTCATATTTGTGAGCATGAACAGTCAGAGCTAGGAACTCTTCAACCAGTTGATGAAGAATATTAACAATCAAACGTGAGGAAAAAAAGATTTACTTCCAGCCAGGCGCAGTGGCTTATGCCTGTAATCCCAGCACTTTGGGAGGCCAAGGGATCACCTGAGGTCAGGAGTTCGAGACCAGCCTGGCCAACACGGTGAAACCCCGTCTCTACTAGAAATAGAAAAATTAGCCAGGCATGATGGCAGGTGCCTGCAATCTCAGCTTCTTAGGAGGCTGAGGCAGGAGAATCGCTTGAACCCAGGAGGCGAATGCTGCAGTGAGCAGAGATGGCGCCATTGCACTCCAGCCTGGGTGACAGAGTGAGACTCTGCCTCAACAGAAAAAAAAAAGTTTAAGTTACTTTTACTTTAAATTAAATTGGTACTGAATATAATCAGCATAACATAATAGTGTTGTCAGATTTTTTAAGAAATCCTTTTAACTGCTTCATCTGCTCTATCAAAGGAAAAAGTAGAAAAGAATAACCTGAGAGAAAAGCAAAGCAAATTTTATCATTGCATAAACTCCTCAACATCTTAATGGTTGTATTATATTTATTTATTTGGCCATTAAATATGCAGATGTCTTCCTTCCCTGGCTATACTTTGCTTCATCCTGAATAAAAAAAAAAATGCAAGTTTCACTTTATCTGGGAACTTGTGAAAAACATTCTGAATAGTGATATAAATTAAGCCATATAAACATAAAGGACTCTCTGAAGTAAAATAGTTCTTTTGCACAAAAACTCAGTTCAAAGAGTTAAAAGCTAGGCACTACTTCTAAATACAGACTCAGTGTAAACCAACACCAGTGTAATTATGAATTATAGGTCATGTTTCCTATTTACGTAGGTTCTTTTCTACATCAATCATTATACATTAGCAAGACAAGATTAGGCACAGATGGGCAAGATAATTGCCCATGCTATTAGAATTACCATATTCCTGTAGTATGAATGGAATGGCAAATTAAAGCTACTAATTTGTGTGTTTTTTAAAAGGTCACATTGTTACACAGGATCTTGAAGGTGAACGAAACAGAAATAACTCTCCAGCTAGTTGCTGAGTTGAGAAGCTTTTTCAGTTTCCATTTTTTAGAAATTTTACAAGCATCTTTTTTTTTTTTTTTTTTTTTTTAGAAACTTAGTAGCTATGATGGTGTTGGATGGGGTGGGGCTGGAGGAGGGATAAACTGGCAAAATCTTGGATCAAGAGCTTTGAAATTTTCACCAATGGCAAAAGAAGTGAAATCAGGTTGAAAGATTCTCAAAATATGTTATATCTGCTAGCAGCAAATTGTCAATAGGATCTGTTTGTTCCTCTGCAAGCGTACAAAATAGGAAATAATTTTGGAATCTAATGTTTCTTTCTTGTATAAGAGAGATTTAACTTTATAATTAAAATTGTAATCTTTCTCCGTTGTCACATAAATATCTTCTCTGTATCCTGAATATTAATGTGTCATAATAATCTCATAGGAGGGGCTTGTAAAACACATTATCACACCCAGGCAAGTCGCATAATATGTATTGAATGTCAGTTCACAACAGCCAGATCTAAAGAAGAGTGGAAAGATGCAAATCCAGTTCAAAGTCAGTATCCATGTGACAGTGTATAGCATACTGATGAAGCCATCTAAGCAAATTGCCAAAATGCTTATACAATACTTTTACGTAAATGTACAAACATGCCAAAAAGATTAAAACTAGGCACTATTACTAAATACAAAATTCAGTGCATGCCAACACATATGTATAATTACAGATTATATATCTCTAGCCCTTAAACTAGAGATATTGAGAAACAGGGGAGCTGGAGATCTTTTATAACATGCTGGAAACCTAGTTAAGAGGATCAAGAGCTCTTCTCACCCCAACACCTCTTCTGCAGTAAGGGGAGCTTAGGGAATTGAAGTCCAGTTTTTTGTTGTGGTGTTTTTTTTGTTTGTGTTTTGTTTTGTTTTGTTTTGTTTTGTTTTGTTTTGTTTTGTTTTGTTTTAGATACTGCAAATCCTACTTCCAATTTTGATGGGTTTTTTTGTTTGTTTGTTTTCGTTTTTGTTTTTGAGACTTAGTCTTACTCTATCGCCCAGGCTGGAGTGCAGTGGTGCGATCTCAGCTCACTGCAATCTCCCTCTCTTGGTTCAAGCGATTCTCCTGCCTCAGCCTCCTGTGTAGCTGGGACCACAAGCACAGGCCATCACAACTGGCTAATTTTTGTATTTTAAGTAGAGAAAGGATTTCTCCATGTTGGCCAGTCTGTCTCAAATTTCCTGACATCAGGCGATCCGCCCACTTGGCCTCCCAGCGTGCTGGAATTACAGACCTGAGCCACTGTGCCTGGCCCTGAAGTTTAATTTTTATTGGGGATTTAGGTGATAATATTATCATTTAAAGTACTTCCATACTTGAGCAAAGGAAGATGATCATTTCCAAGCTATACTGACTGTTGAGAATTGTGAAGGATCTGAGATTTTACCCTACTTGCGATCTAACATGATATGCTACCATAGGTTTACAGGTGCTGGCTGAAGACACAAGAATCCTGGGTCAGAAGCAAATGGCAGCTTATTACTCATAGCTGTAGCCAGAATAAAAGCACTCCTGCCAGAGCCCCTATTTCCACAGAGTGATGTCAAAAAGACCAAGTTATACTTGCACATGTAGTAGGGTATGTTGCAGGAAAGTTTAGCAAGCCAAAATCTTTTTTTTTTTTTTTGAATAGTGACACTAATTATTTTATTTCTTTTTTATTATACTTTAAGTTCTGGGATACATGTGCAGATGTGCAAGTTTGTTACAGAGTTATACACTTGCCATAGTGGTTTCCTGCACCCATCAAGCCATCATCTACATTAGGTATTTCTCAAATGCTATCCCTCCCCTAGCCACCAACCCCCCTGGCAGGCCCCAGTGTATGATGTTCCCCTCTCCGTGTCCATGTGTTCTCGTTGTTCAACTCCCACTTATGAGTGAGAACATGCAGTGTTTGGTTTTCTGTTCCTGTGTTAGTTTGCTGAGAATGATGGTTTCCAGCTTCATCCATGTCCCTGCAAAGATATGAGCTCATCATTTTTTACGGCTGCATAGTATTCCTTGGTGTATATGTGCCACATTTTCTTTCTCCAGTCTATCAGTGATGGGCATTTGGGTTGGTTCCAAGTCTTTGCTATTGTGAACAGTGCTGCAATAAACATATATGTGCATATGTCTTTATAGTAGAATGATTTATAATCCTTTGGGTATATACCCAGTAATGGGGTTGCTGGGTCAAATGGTACTTCTGGTTCTAGATCTTTGAGGAATCACCATACTGTCTTCCACAATGGTTGAACTAATTTACACTCCCACCAGCAGTGTAAAAGCTTCCTATTTCTCCACATCCTCTCCAGCATCTGTTGTTTCCTGACTTCAATGGTTGCCATTTTTACTGGTGTGAAATGGTATCTCATTGTGGTTTTGATTTGCATTTCTCTAATGACCAGTGATAATGAGCTTTTTTATTATGTTTCTTGGCCACATAAATGTCTACTTTTGAGAAGTATCTGTTCATATCCTTCACCCACTTTTTGATGGGGTTGTTTGTTTTTTCTTGTAAATTTGTGTAAGGTCCTTGTAGATTCTGGATATTAGTCCTTTGCCAGATGGATATATTGCAAATTTTCTTTCATTCTGTGGGTTGTCTGTTCACTCTGATGATAGTTTCTTTTGCTGTGCAGAATCTCTTTAGTTTAATTAGATCCCATTTGTCAATTTTGGCTTTTGTTGCCATAGCTTTTGGTGTTTAGGTCATGAAGTCTTTGCCCATTCCTGTGTCCTGAATGACATTGACCGGGTTTTCTTCTAGGGTTTTAATGGATTTATGTCTTACATTTAAGTCTTTAATCCATATTTAGTTAATTTATGTATAAGGTGTAAGGAAGGGGTTCAGTTTCTGTTTTCTGCATGTGGCTAGCCAGTTTTCCCAGCACCATTTATTGAGTAGGGAATCCTTTCCCCATTGCTTGCTTTTGTCAAGTTTGTCATAGATGTGATGGTTGTAGATGTGTGGTGATATTTCTGAGGTCTTTAATCTGTTCCATTGGTCTCTATATCTGTTTTGGAACCAGTACCATGCTGTTTTTGTTACTGTAGACTTGTAGTATAGTTTGAATTCAGGTAGCGTAAAGCTCCAGCTTTGTTCTTTTTGCTTAGTATTGTCTTGGTTATGTGGGCTTTTTTTTTTGTTCCATATGAAATTTAAAGTATTTTTTTTTTTTAGTTCTGTGAAGAAAGTCAATGGTTGCTTTATGGGAATAGCATTGAGTCTATAAATTACTTTGGGAAGTATGGCCATTTTCACGATATTCATTCTTCCTATCCATGAGCATGAAATGTTTTTCTGTTTGTTTCTGTCCTCTCATTTCCTTGAGCAGTGGTTTGTAGTTCTCCTTGAAGAGGTCCTTTACATCCCTTTAAGTTGTATTCCTAGGTATCTTATTCTCTTTGTAGCAGTTGGGAATGGGAATTCACTCATGATTCAGCTCTCTATTTGTCTATTATTGGTGCATAGAAAGGCTTGTGATTTTTGCACATGGATTTTGTATACTGAGACTCTGCTGAAGTTGCTTATCAGCTTAAGGAGATTTGGGGCTGAGACAATGGGGTGTTCTAAATATACAATCATGTCATCTGCAAACAAAGACAATTTGACTTTCTCTTTTCCTAACTGAATACCCTTTAATTCTTTCTTTTGCCTCATTGCCCTGGCCAAAACTTCCAACACTATGTTAAGTAGGAGTGGCGAGAGAGGGCATCCTTGTCTTGTGCTGGTTTTCAAAGGGAATGCTTCCAGCTTTTGCCTGTTCAGTATGATATTGGCTATCCATTTGTTATAAATAGCTCTTATTATTTTGCAATACATTCATTCCATCAATACTTAGTTTACTGAGAGTTTTTAGCATGAAGGGGTATTGAATTTTATCAAAGGCCTTTTCTGCATCTATTGAGATAATCATGTGGTTTTTGTCACTGGTTCTGTTTATGTGATGAATTATGTTTATTGATTTGTCTATGTTGAACCAGCCTTGCATCCCAGGAATGAAGCTGACTTGATCATGTTGGATAAGCTTTTTGACGTGCTGCTGGATTCAGTTTGCCAGCATTTTATTAAGGATTTTCACATCAATGTTCATCAGGAATACTGAGCTGAAATTTTCTTTTTTTGTTGGGTCTCTGCCAGGTTTTGGTATCAGGATGATGCTGACCTAATAAAACGAGTTAGGGAGGAGTCCCTCTTTTTCTATTGTTTGTAATAGTTTCAGAAGGAATGGTACCACTCCTCTTTAGACCTCTGGTAGAATTTGGCTGGGAATCCGTCTGGTCCCGGGCTTTTGTTTGGTTGGTAGGCTATTAATTACTGCCTTAATTTCAGAACTTGTTATTGGTCTATTCAGGGATTTGACTTCTCCCTGGTTTAGCCTTGGGAGGGTATATGTGTCCTGGAATTTATCCATTTCGCCTAGATTTTCTAGTTTATTTGCATAGAGGTGTGGATAGTATTCTCTGATGGTAGTTTGTATTTCTGTAGGATCAGTGGTGATATCCCCTTCATCGTTTTTTATTGAGTCTATTTGATTCTTCTCTCTTTTCTCCTTTATTAGTCTGCCTATTGGTCTATCTATATTGTTAATCTTTTCAAAACATCAGCTCCTGGATTCACTGATTTTTTTTGAAGGGCTTTTTGTGCCTCTATCTCCTTCAGCTCTGCTCTGTTAGTTATTTATTGTCTTGTGCTGGCTTTTGAATTTGTTTCCTCTTGCTTCTTTAGTTCTTTTCATTGTGATGTTGGAGTGTTTATTTTAAATCTTTCCCGCTTTCACCTGTGGGCATTTAGTGCTATAAATTTCCCTCTACACACTGCTTTAAATCTGACCCAGAGATTCTGGTACATTGTGTCTTTGTTCTTATTGGTTTCAAAAAACTTATTTATTTCTGCTTTAATTTTGTTATTTACCCAGTTGTCATTCAGGAGCAGGTTGTTCTGTTTCCGTGCAGTTGTGCAGTTTTGAGTGAGTTTGTTAATCCTGAGTTCTAATTTGATTGCACTGTGGTCTGAGAGACTGTTTGTTATGATTTCTGTTCTTTTGCATTTGCTGAGGAATGTTTTACTTCCAATTATGTGGTCAGTTTTAAAATAAGTGTGATGTGGTGCTAAGAAGAATGTATGTTCTGTCGATTTGGGGTTGAGAGTTCTGTAGATGTCTATTAGGTCCATTTGCTCCAGAGTCGAGTTCAAGCCTTGAATATCTTTGTTAATTTTCTGTCTCGTTGATCTGTCTAATATTGACAATGTAATGTTAAAGTCTCCCACTATTATTGTGTGGGAGTCTAAGTCTCTTTGTAGGTCATTAAGAACTTGCTTTATGAATCTGGGTGCTCCTGTATTGGGTGCATATATATTTAGGATAGTTAGCTCTTCTTGTTGCATTGATCCTTTTACCATTATGTAATCCCCTTCTTTGTCTCTTTTGATCTTTGTTGGTTTAAAGTCTGTTTTATCAGAGGCTAGGATTGTAACCCTTGCTTTTTTTTTTTCTTTCCATTTGTTTAGTATATATTCCTCCATCTTTTATTTTGAGCCTGTGTGTGTCTTTGTACATGAGATGGGTCTCCTGAATACAGCACAGCAATGAGTCTTGCCTCTTTATCCAGTTTGCCAGTCTGTGTCTTTTAATTGGGGAATTTAGCCCATTAACACTTAAGGTTAATATGGTTATGTGTGAATTTGATCCTGTCATTATGATGCTAGCTGGTTATTTTGCCTGTTAGTTGATGTGGTTTCTTCATGGTATCAATGGTCTTTTCAATTTGATATATTTTTGCAGTGGCTGGTATGGTTTTTTTCTTTCCATATTTAGTGCTTCCTTCAGAAGCTTTTGTAAGGCAGGCCTGGTGGTAACAAAATTTCTCAGCATTTGCTTGTCTGTAAAGGATTTTATTTCTCCTTCACTTATGAAGCTTAGTTTGGCTGGACATGAAATTCTGGGTTGAAAATTCTTTTCTTTAAGAATGTTGAATATTGGCCCCCACTCTCTTCTGGCTGGTAGGATTTCTGCAGAGAGATCCACTGTTAGTCTGATGGGCTTCTCTTTGTATATAACTCGACCTTTCTCTCTGGCTGCCCTTAACATGTTTTCCTTCATTTCAACCGTGGTGAATCTGACAATTATGTGTCTTAGGGTTGCTCTTCTCGAGGAGTATCTTTGTGGTGTTTTCTGTATTTCCTGAATTTGAATGTTGACCTGTCTTGCTAGGTTGGGGAAGTTCTCCTGGATAATATCCTGTAGAGTGTTTTCTAGCTTGGTTCCATTATGCCCATCACTTTCAGGTACACCAATCAAGCATAGGTTTGGTCTTTCCATATAGTCCCATATTTTTTGGAGGCTTTGTTCATTCCTTTGCATTCTTTTTTCTCTAATCTTGTCTTCATGTTTTATTTCATTAACTTGAACTTCAGTCTCTGATATCCTTTTTTCTGCTTGATCAATTCAACTATTGATACTTGTGTATGCTTCATGAAGTTCTCATGCTGTATTTTTCAGCTCTACTGGGTCATTTCCTCTCTAAACTAGTTATTCTAGTTAGCAGTTCCTGTAATCTTTTTTCAAGGTTCTTAGCTTCCTTACACTGGGTTGGAACATGCTCCTTTAGTTCAGAGGAGTTTGTTATTACCCACCTTCTGAAGCCTACTTCTGTCAGTTCATCAAATTCATTCCCAGTCCAGTTTTGTTCCCTTGCTGATAAGGAGTTGTGATAATTTGGAGGAGAAGAGGCAGTCTGGTGTTAGGAATTTGCAGCCTTTTTGTGCTGATTTTACCTCATCTTCATGGATTTATCTACCTTTGGTCTTTGAGGCTGGTGACCTTCAGATGGGGTTTTTGTGTGAATGTCCTTTTCGTTGTTGTTGATACTATTCCTTTGTTTGTTAGTTTTCCTTCTAATAGTCAGGCCCCTCTGCTGCAGGTCTGCTGGAGTTTGCTGGAGGTCTACTCCAGACCCTGTTTGCCTGATTATCACTAGGGGAGGCTGCAGAACAGCTAAGATTGCTGCATGTTACTTTCTCTGGAAACTTCGTTTCAGAGGGGCACCCACCAGATGCCAGCCAGAGCTCTCCTGTATGAGGAGTCTGTTGATCCCTGCTGGGAATTATCTCCCAGTCAAGAGGCATGGGGTTCAGGGACTCACTTGAGGAGGCAGTCTGTCCTTTAGCAGAGCTTGAGTGCTGTGTTGGGAGATCTGCTCCTCTCTTCAGAGCTGGCAGGCAGGAACATTTAAGTCTATTGAAGCTATACCTGCAGTTACCCCTTCCCCCAGGTGCTCTGTCCCAGGAGGGTGGCGGTTTGATCTAAAAGCCCCTGACTGGGGCTGCAGCCTTTCTTTCAGAGATGCCCTGCCCAGAGAGAAGGAATCTAGAGAAGCAGTCTGGCTACAGAGGCTTTGCTGAGCTGCAGTGGGCTCCACCCAGTTTGAACTTCCCAGCCACTTTGTTTACACTGTGAGGGGAAAACTGCCTACTCAAACCTCAGTAATGGCAGTTTCCCCTCTCCCCACCAAGCTCAAGCATCCCAGGTCAACTTCAGACTGCAGTGCTGGCAGTGAGAATTTCAAGCCAGTGGATGTTAGTTTGCTGGTCTCTGTGGGACTGGGATCCCCCGAGCTAGACCATGTGGCTCTCTGGCTTCAGCCTCCTTTCCAAGGGAGTGAATGGTTCTGTCTTGCTGGTGTTCCAGGCATCACCACTGGGGTATGTGAAAAAACCTCCTGCAGCTGGTTTGATGTCTGTCCAAATGGCCACCTAGTTTTGTGCTTGAAACCCAGGGCCCTGGTGGTTTGGGCACCCAAGGGAATCTCCTGGTCTACAGGTTGCAAAGATCATGGGAAAAGCATAATATCTGGGCCAGAATGCACCACCCCTCATGGCACAGTCCCTCACAGCTACCCTTTGCTGGGGAGGGAGTTCCCCAACCCCTTGTGCTTCCTGGGTGAGGCAACACCCCACCCTACTTCAGCTTGCCCTCTGTGGGCTGCACCCACTGTCTAACCAGTCCCAGTGAGAAGAGCCACGTACCTCAGTTGGAAATGCAGAAATCATCCACCTTCTGCATTGATCTCGCTGGTAGCTGCAGACCAAAATTTTTCCTATTCGACCATTGCTAGCCACCTCAAGCCCAAATCTTTTATAATGGGCAGTAAGCCTGTTGAGCCTTGCTCTGGAAGGAGGCATTTTTATTACAATGAAAAGTAAACAAATTTTACTTTGTTCCAGATAAAGACACCATTACAGCCTTCTAAGGCTGTTCACTATACAGACATCCTTGAAAAAATAATCTAGGAAAAAAATCAGTCAGTATCTCTGAGCATAAGATGTGCAGAAACTTAAAAGACCCATGGACAATTGTCTCCCAACACTAATCAGCCAGTGAAACTCCACTTCGATATGTGGTTCATAATTCTTTCTTTAAAGATTTCCAACTGAAGCTCAGCACAGCAGTAACCTTCTCAAAACTCCATGGTTTCCATTCCGATCCCAAATATCCCCATTTTTTTCTTCTCCCTAGCAGTTTCTCCACATGGAGCCCAGTCCTCACTCTTATTTTTGCTCTGGCAGCTTAACTATTTGCTCATAGCCCAGATCTTAGATTGACCTCTGACTCATGTGTCTAGCTCATATCCTCTGGCAGGTTTCTCCCATAAACAACGTGCCAGTAACAACTGCCTTACCTAACGAATGCTGGGACTCTGTTACTGCCCTGATAAGGAGGCCTCTCCCCTCAGAGAGCACATACTGACTATGAAACTGATCACTTCTAGGGCCAGGAAGGACAATCTATAGGTATGAAAATCATTATAGGCAGCTGGGTTCAGCGCTCTCTAGCTTTTCTCTTTGTTTTTTCAATGTGTTTTCTGGGGAGGGAGGGGACTCACTCTGTTTATGTGCAATTTTAGTTAATGCTGTTTGGAATAGTCATTCAGTCTGTAAACCCAATATGTTGCCATAGAAACAGGTCTCCATCTGAAATGTATCCAATCAATTCTAAAATTATTCAGAAAACCTTCACAAATTAGAAGTAATCTAACAGATACCCAGAATGTCAGCATTTAGGTAATAAGCTGCATTTTCACTTTTTATTTAATTATTTTAAAGTCACGAAATAAACAGCAAAGAATCCAACTTAGATACACAGATGCTCCCTGACTTGTGATACAGTTCCATCCCAATAAACCCATCATAAGTTAAAAATATGTTAAATTGAAAATGCATTTAATACATTTAAGCTACAGAACATCATAGCTTAGCCTGACCTAGCTTAAATGTGCTCTGAACACTTACATTAGCCTAAAATGGGCAAAATTATCTAAAACAAAGCCTATTTTATGATAAAGTGTTGACTAGCTCATGTAATTTATTGAATGCTGTACTGAAAGTGAAAAAACAATGGTTATGTGATACTCAAAGTACAGTTTGTACATATCGCTTTTGTACCATCATAAAGTCAAAACAATTCTAAGTCAAACCACTGTAAGCCAAGGACCATCTACACATGGAAATAGAGAGATACTTAAGCTAAGAAAATTCTTCATTGATTATTTTATTCTGGAAACAGCATTATTATAGAGCAACATATGCCATTTTGAAAAGACAAAGTTATGTTTCTTTTTAAATTTTTTTTTAACTTTTACTTTAGGTTCAAGGGTACATGTTCAGGTTTATTATATAGGCAAACTGCATGTCACAGGGGTTTGGTATACAGATTATTTTGTCACCCAGGTAGTAAGTATAGTACCCAATAGGTATTTTTCTAATTCTCTCCCTCCCTCCACCCTTCACTCTTTAGTAGGCCCTGGTGTATGTTGTTCCCCTCTTTGTGTTCATATGTTTTCATTGTTTAGCTACCACTTATAAATGAGAACACGTGGTATTTGATTTTCTGTTCCTGCATTAGTTTGCTAAAGATAATGGCCTCCAGCTTCATCCATGTTGCTTCAAAGGACATGATCTCCTTTTTTATGGCTGTGTAGTATTCCATTGTGTATGTGTATCGCATTTTTTAAATCCAGTCTACTGTTGATGGGCATTTAGGTTGATTCCATGTCTTTGCTATTGGGAATAGTGCTATGATGAACATATGCATGTATGTGTACTTACGTTAGAAGGATTTACACCCCCTTGGGTACTCACCCAATAATGGGATTGCTGAGTCAACTGGTAATTCTGCTTTAAGTTCTTTAAGAAATCACCACACTGCTTTCTACAGTGGCTGAAGTAATTTACACTCCCACAGTGTATAAGAGTTTCCTTTTCTCTGCAACCTCATTAGCATCTTTTTTTTTTTTTTTTTTTTACCTTTTAATCATAGCCACTCTGATTAGTATGATATTGTACCTCATTGTGGTTTTGATTTGCATTTCTCTAATGATTAGTGATGTTGAGATTTTTTTCATATGCTTGTTTGTTGCATATATGTCTTTTGAAAAGTTTCTATTAATGTCCTTTGCCTACTTTCTAATGGGATTGTTTGCTTTTTGCTTGTAAATTTGTATAAGTTCCAAATAGATTCTGAATATTAGATTTTTGTTGGACACATACTTTGCAAATATTTTCTATAATTCTGTAGGTTGTCTGTTTACTCTGTTGATAGTTTCTTTTGCTATGCAGAAGCTCTTTAGTTGAATTAGGTCTCAATTGTTAATTTTTGTTTTTGCTGCAATTGCTTTTGGTGTCTTCATCATTAAATCTTTGCCAGGTCCTATGTCCAGAATGGTATGTCTTAGGTCATCTTTCAGGGTTTTCATAGTTTTAGGTTTTATATTTAACTCTTTAATCCATCTTGAGTTGGTTTTTGTATATGGTTTAAGAAGGGGTCCAGTTTCAGTCTTCAGCATATGGCTAGTCAGTTATCCCAGTATCGTTTATTGATAGGGAGTCCTTTCCCCATTGCTTGTTTTTGTCAGCTTCATCAAAGATCAGATAGTTGTAAGTGTGCAGAATTATTTCTGGCCTCTCTATTCTGCTCCATTGGTCTATGTAACTGTTTTTGTACCAGTACCACACTGTGTTACTTATTGCAGCCTTGAAGATTGTTTGAAGTTGGGTAATTGGATGCCTCCAGATTTGTTCTTTTTGCTTAGAATTGCCTTGGCTATTTTGGCTGTTTTTTTGTTTCAATATGAATTTTAAAAGTTTTTTTCTAATTCAGTGAAGAATGTCATTGGTAGTTTGATAGGAAAAGCATTTAATCTGTAAATTGCTTTGGGCAGTATTGCCATTTTAACAATATTGAGTCTTTCTATCTGTATTAGTTCATTCCCACACTGCTATCAAGAACTACCTGAGACTGGGTAATTTATAAAGGAAAGAGGTTTGACTCACAGTTCCACATTGCTGGGGAGGCCTCAGAAAACTTGTAATCATGGCAGAAGGGAAAACAAACATGTTCTTCACATGGCGACAGGAGAGAGAAGTGTAGTATGAAGAGGGGAAGGCCTCCTCATAAAACTGTAAGATCTTGTGAGCACTCGCTATCATGAGAACAACCTGAGGGAACTGCCTCCCATATAATTACCTCCCACAAGGTCCCTCCCCCAACATGTGGTGATTACAATTTGGATTACAATTCAAGATGAGATTTTGAATGGGGACAAAGACAAACCATATCATTCTGCCCATATCCCCTCCCAAATCTCATGTCCTCACATTTTAAAACACAATCATGCCTTTCCAATAGTTCCCCAAGTCCTAACTCATTCCAGCATTAACACAAAAAGTCCAAGTCCAAAGTCTCATTTGAGACAAGTCGAGTTGCTTTTGCCTATGAGCCTCTAAAATCAAAAGCAAGTTAGTTGTTTCCTAGATTCAGTGGGGGTACAGACATTGGGTAAATATACTCACTCCAAATGGGAGACATTTGGACAAAACAAAGGGGCTATAGGCCCATGTAAGTCCAAAATCCAATACGGCAGTCACTAAACCTTAAAGTTCCAAAATAATCTCCTTTGACTCCGTGTTTCACATCCAGGTCACTGATGCAAGATGGGGGCTCCCATGTCCTTGGGCAGCTCCGCCCCTGTGGTTTTTCAGGGTACAGCCCACCTCCCAGCTGCTTTCATGGGCTGGTGTTGACTGTATGCAGCTTTTCCAGGCACATAGTGCAAGTTGTTGTTGGATCTACCATCCTGGGGTCTGAAAGACAGTGACCCTCTTCTCACAACTCCACTAGGCAGTGCCCCAGTAGAGACTCCATGTAAGGTCTCAGACCTCACATTTCCTTTCCACACTCCCCTAGCAGAGGTTCTCCATGAGAACTCTGCCCCTGAATCAATCTTCTGCCTGGATATCCAGGTGTTTCCATACATCCTCTGAAATCTAGGTGAAGGTTCTGAAACCTCAATTCTTGACTTCTGTGTGCCCACAGGTTCAACACTACTTGTAAGCCACCAAGGCCTGGTGCTTGCACCCTCTGAAGCAATGGCCTGAGCTGTACCTTGGCCGTTTTAGCCATAGCTGGAGCAGCTGGAACTCAGGGCACCAAGTCCCGAGACTGCACACAGCAAGGGGACCCTGGGCCTGGCCCATGAAACCAATTTTCCCTCCTAGGCCTCCAGCTGCTGTGAAGGTCTGTGACATGTCTTGAAGACATTTTCCCCATTGTCTTTGGTGATTAATATTTGGCTCCTCGTTACTTATGCAAATTTCTATAGTCAAATTGAATTTCTCCCCTCAAAATGGGTTTTTCTTTTCTACTGCAGACTCAGGCTACAAATTTTCCAAACTTTCATGCTCTGCTACCTCTTGAATACTTTGTTGCTTAGAAGTTTCTTCCACCGGATACCCTAAATCATTTCTCTCAAGTTCAAAGTTCCACAGATCCCTAGGGCAGGGGCAAAATGCCACCAGCCTCTTTGCTAAAGCATACCAACAGTGACCTTTACTCCAATTCCCAAGAAGTTCCTCATCTCCATCTGAGACCACCTCAGCCTGAACATCATTGCCCATATCACTATCAGCATTTTGGCCAAAACCATTCAACAAGTCTTTAGGAAGTTCCAAACTTTCCCACATCTTTCTATCCTCTTTTGAGCCCTCCAAACTGTTCCAACCTCTGCCTGTTACCCAGTTCCAAAGTTGCTTCCACGTTTTAGGGTATCTTTACAGCAGCACCCCACTCTCTGAGCTATCAATTTACTGTATTAGTCCATTTTCATGCTGCTATAAAGAACTCCCTATGACTGGGTAATTTATAAAGGAAAGAGATTTGATTAACTCACAATTCCACATGGCTGAAAAGGCCTTAGGAAACTTACAATCGTGGCAGAAGGAGAAGCAAACACTTCCTTCTTCATATGGCAGCAGGAGAGAGAAGTGCAGAGCAAAGTGGGGAAAGGGCCCTCATAAAACTCATGAGAATTCACTCACTATCATGAGAACAGCATAGGGGAACTACCCCCATGATCTAACCATCTCCCATGAGGGTCCCTCCCCCAACTCATAGGGGTTACAATTCGGATTACAATTCAGGATGAGATTTTAGATGGGGACACAGCCAAACCATATCACTACTCATGAGCATGGAATGTTTTTTCATTTGTTTATGCCATTTCTTATTTCTTTGAGCAGTGTTTGTAATTCTCTTCATGAAGATCTTTCAACTCCCTGGTTAGCTGTATTACTAGGTGTTTTATTCTTTTTGTGGCAATTGTAAATGGGATTGTATTCCTGATTTGGCTCTTGGCTTGGATGCTGTTGGTGGATGGGAATGCTACTGGCTTTTATACATTGATTTTCTATCCTGAAACTTTGCTGAAGTTGTTTCTAATATCAAGGAGCTTTTGGGCAAAGACAATGGGCTTTTCTAGGTATAAAATCACATTGTCTAAAAACAGAGATAGCTTGACTTCCTCTCTTCCTATTTGGATACTTTTTATTTCTTTCTCCTGCCTAATTGCTGTGGCCAGAACTTCCAGTACTATGTTGAATAAGAGTGGTGAGAGAGAACATTCTTGTTTTGTTCCAGTTTTCAAAAGGAATGCTTCCAGCTTTTGCCCATTCAGTATTATGTTGGCTGGGCGTTTGCCATAGATGGCTCTTAGTATTTGAAGTATGTTCCTTCAACACCTAGTTTATTGAGAGTTTTTAACATAAAGAGATGTTGGATTTTATCAAAAGTCTTTTCTGCATCTATTTAGATAATCATGGCTTTTTGGTTTTTGTTCTGTTTATGTGATTAGTCACATTTATTGATTTGCGTGTGTTAATCATCTTTGCATCCCAGGGATAAAGCCTACTTGATAATGGTGGATCAGGTTTTGGATGTGCTACTGGATTCAGTTTGCCAGTATTTTATTGAGGGTTTTTGCATCTATGTTTATCAAGAATATTGGCTTGAAGTTTTCTTTTTTTGTTGTGTCTCTGCCAGGTTTTGGTATCAGGATGATGCTGACCTCATAAAACGAGTTAGGGAGAAAGTCCCTCTTTTTCTATTGTTTGTAATAGTTTCAGAAGGAATGGTACCAGCTCTTCTTTATGCATCTGGTAGAATTTACCTATGAATCCATCTGGTCTTGGTTTTGGTTTTGGTTGGCTTTTTATGACTGCTTCAGTTTTGGAACTCGTTACTGGTCTGTTCAGTGATTCAATTATTTTGTAGTTCAGTCATCAGAGGTTGTCTATGTCCAGGAATTTGTCTATTCTTCTAGATTTTCTAGTTTGTGTTCATAGAAGTGTATATAGTGGTCTCTGAGGCTTTTTGTATTTCTGTAGGATAAGAGATAATGTCCCCTTTGTAATTTCTATTTGTTTTTATTTGGATCCTCTCTTTTTATTCATTATTAGTCTAGATAGCAGTCTATTTGTTTTGTTTTATTTTATTTTATTTTTTTCAAAAAACTAACTCTTGGCTTCACAGATGTTTTATATTATTTTTCACATTTCCTTTAGTTCAGCTCTGATTTTGGTTATTTCTTGTCTTCTGCTAACTTTGGAGTTGGTTTGCTCTTATTTCCCTAGTTCCTCTAGTTGTGATGTTAAGTTGTTAATTTGAGATCTTTCTAACTTTTTGATGTGGGTGTTCAGCGCTATAAACTTGCCTCTTAATACTGCCTTAGCTGTGTTTCAGAGATTCTGGCATGTTGCATCTCTATTCTCATTTATTTAAAACATTTATTGATGTCTGCCCTAATTTCACTGTTTACCCAAAAGTCATTCAAGAGCAGGTTGTAGGGTGAGTTCAAACTTTCTGCTCCCTCTCAAGCTTGGAGGCAGCAGATGAAGGGATCTTAGTGGTGGCTGTGGCAGAGGGTCTTTCATTTGTCTTTTGGGGCTCCACCTCAGAAGATGCAGAGCACTATCAATCAGTGCAATCAGCCCAGGATGGGGCCACTGCCCTTTAGACCTAAGAGCAAGGGGAGGGGGGGCCTGCCTGGTGACGAGCAGGGAGAGTAGGTGGGTCCTGGAGGGAGACAGACTGGCCTCTTCTCCTTAGGGAAACTTCAGCTTGCTGGAGGTGTGGTTCAAGCACTCAGGATCTCTGCTCCTTCCTTAGTCTGAGGGTAGCAAAGGAAGTACCACAGCAGTAGCAGTGGCAAAGGGCCTTTTGGTTTTGGGAGCTCTACCTCAGAGAAACAGAGACACTGCCAATGGGATTGTACAGCTGGGGTGGGTTGGCTGCATGCTGGCCTGAGTTCAGGGCTCTACTTGGTGAAGAGCAGGGGATGGAGGGCTCACAGAGAGGAGAGACTGGCCTCTTCTCATGGTGACTGTGGCCACTGAAAGTGCAGGTAAAGCCCTCAGGATCTGTGTTTCTTCCCCAGGTAGAGCAGCAGAGGCCAAACTTTTGCTGTGGGAGAGGGGCTGTTGGTTGCCTCTGGGAGACCCTCCTCGGGGAACTCAGAGCCACTCCCAGTGGGCATGCTCAGCTGCGTTTGGGGCAGCTGATCTGCAGACCTGATTCAACAGCCCTACCTGGTGAAGAGTTGAGGGTAGGGGTTCACAGAGAAGAGAGACGGGACTCTGTATGAGGGCTACAGTGCGCAGGAGGTGCCAGCATAGGGACTATGCCCTTTGTTCCTTCCTTAGCCTGAGGGTATTAGGGTGGTACCACTACAGGTACAATGGTGGAGGGGCTGTGGGTTGACTCTGGGATTTCCTCGTTAGAGAAATGCAGAGCCATCTCTGACTGAAGTGCCCAGGTGGGGCACAGTAGCTGTGAGGGAGTCCCAGGTCAGGGGGCCCTGCCCAGTGAGGAGAAGCGGGGACAGGGACCCGGTGAGGAACAGTCCAGACACACTTCTGTGGTGCAGCTGTACTGTGCTGGGGACCCACGCCAGTTCCTAATCACTGTGCTCCCTCCAGCACCTGAGGACAGGAGCAGTGAGGGCCATGGGACAGCAAAAAAGGCAACCAGCCTCTCCCTCTGGGAGCTCTGTCCCAGTGAAGTGCAGAGCTAGTACGACCAACTTTCTGTGGTGACAGAAGTGCACTGCAATCTGTGTTGTTCAATATGATACCTACTAGCTACTTATGGGTATTGAGCACTTGAATGTAGCTAGTGGCAAACAGCTAAATTTATTTAAAATGTTAATTAATTTAAATTTAAATAGGCACATGTGGCTAGCAGCTACCAGCTGAAAACTCACAGAGTTGGGGTCAAACTCCTGAGGTTCAAACTCTGGTTTCACGTTTCACTACTTACTCTTATTCTTCTCCTGTTGTTGGATTGATGTCAAGATTCAATGTATTAAACTATATGTTATATAAATCTTAGCAACTGTTTTTATATACCAGTTATATAATTTACCAGCCACATGCTCAAGTTACCTAACCTCACAGAATCAACTTCACCTACCAATAATACTACTGTATGGGAATTTTATGAGAATTAAATGAACTAATCTGTTAAATGGCTTAGGACATGCCCATCACATGGAAGCACTCAATACATTTTAAATGCTATTATAAAATTATTGTCAAAACAATGTTGTAACAAATAGCAACTTACAGGAAATACTGGGGAAAACATAGTGAAGTTATAACGATTTATAAAGCGAGCCAATAATATTGAGTCAAATCAAAATTTGTTCAACAACAAAATTTTAAACTTTAAACCCAGAGTGATTTCACCAAGGTTTATAGAACATGTGGGACTCATCTTAACACAGTCTGCCAACTTTTCTTTTTCTCAGCTGTAGACTTAGCAGAAAAAAAAATCTATATGAATATGTATTTACCTTGTCCTTCTTATTATGGTTTTACACTCTCCTTATTTTCAGTACCTGGTGGCATGGGAAAGTTAGAACAAATATATCACTGTAGGAAATCCTGTTTCCCATTATTTCAAGATATGCTGAGCCCATCAATGATATACCCAGCTCTAAAAACAGCATATTTATAGCCACAATTTTGCACATTTCAAATGATTTCTTACTGTGAAATTTAAATAAATGAGTAACTCCTACATACATATTAACTCCTTTTCTATTTATATCTTATATACGGTTCCAAATGATAAAACGTAGACTCTAAGAGTTTGGAGAATTTTTTAACATGTTATAAAAATGTTTCTGCAAATTTACAGAAATTTATGAAGTCTGGAAAGCCTGAATTGGACTGCTGTTGGTTGTGGCTTAAAACTATTTTATTTTATAAATGGACCTAGTGTGATCTTCTCATTTTTCTGGCATCTTAACAGCAGACAAGGAAAGTTCTTGTTTTTCCAGCAACGTCCGCTTGGTAAAGTCTAAGTAGGTCAGAGGAAGAAGTAAAATGTTTTTATTTCAGTGAGAAATGAAAAACTCAGAACCTACTTTATATTTAAAGCTGCTTTCACTGGTGCAGTTGCCTAAAAGCAAGCAAGTAGCAGGTCCTTGCTCCCAGATATCTGCTCACAGATCACGAAAACAAACCTTCAGGGTTTGAAGTGCGAATTTTCTGGAATGTTTTGTCCTAAATTGCCAATGCAATATCAAAGACATGAAGTGTAGTTCCTCCGCCATGGCTGCCCCATCAGCAGGCTCCCTGTAATGAGCAGTTAGTTCTAATTAATAGTTCACCTCAGGCAGAGAATGTAATTTGGCTTTGTGTCATTTTTAAGCACAGAGTCTGGGATAAGAGTAAGGCATTCAAAGAAGAAGGAAGGAAAGAAATGGTATGAGGATTGGAATTAGATTTAGAGACAGCAGCAAGATGATTCCTATCTGATTATCCCAAATCTTCATACATTGGATTATAGTGTCTGGAGCGGTCTGTCAGAAGGGCACAGATTACATTTATGCTGTGTCCTTCTGCAAGGGATAATGCTTCTGTTGATCTGAACTTTCGGCTAATGCCAGTATCTGATGGTAAAGGTTTTGATAATGACATTAAACACTTTATTATGCTAACATGTATAACCCAGTTGGTAACTGGAGTCTCCCCATTCCTTGTGTTCTAACTAAAATTGTGCAAGTCCAAAGCCCATCCTAGGACTTTCATGATTTCCACATCTACAAGTGTGTCTTTAAATCACTAGGCATCAATTTTGACAAAAAATCCAAGACTTATCAATTTTCAATTTTCCCCCAAATAAAAGTCTACTCCCAGAGAACACTCATGATTAATAGAACCGACTGAAGTTTCAGTGGTGGGGTACCTATGTAAAGAGAGGTCACCTCTCACCTTATTCCACAAAAGCTTAAAAAAATTTATCATTACCTTCTTGTGCTTTCAAGTCATCTGTGGCTCCTGCCACCAGACAAGGTGGGCCTGTAGGCTCGAGGTGACTAGGGGACACTGGCAAAAGAGGCCCTGCCACAGGGTGAGAAGCAAATGACAAGTGGCCCCAGGTGAGACGCATGACTTCCCAACAGCACACTAACCAGTGCTCAAGGGTCTTAAATCTCTGAAGCCTGTGCCTTCAACATGGAGTTTAGGCCCAAACTGTTTGTGACAGATTACAGTGCACTTCTATTGCCACAGAAAGCTTACTGAACAGCAAGTACTGCTCTAAAGATTCTATACTAATATTTTCCTGATAAAATTTAGTGCAATAATGTGAATTCCAGGAAGAAATTTGCAGCATACGATAGGAAATGTAGGTATGTCAGTTTTGGGGAATGAAAAGAAAATTAAACAGTATGTGTTTAGGTAACCCAAAAGACACACTTTCCACTTGCCTGATTCATTCTATACCGTCCCAGATAATCATGGCATAATAAAGAAAAGTCAGTCCCATGTAAGACTAAATGGTTCTGGGTTGGAGTTCTTACCAAGAAGTACCAGCACATAAAAATATTAAGGACTACCTCTTTAGGAAAAACATAAATGAGAAAAATTGGCCTGGTGCAGTGGCTCACACCGGCAATCCCAACACTTGAGAGGACTGAGGCTGGAGAGTTGCTTGAGCCCAGGAGTTTGAGACCAGCCTGAGACCCCGTATCCTCAAAAAAATGTTTAAACTTAGCCAGGCATGGTGGTACACACCTGTAGTCCCAGCTATTCAGGGGGCTGAGGCAAGAGGATTGCTTGAGGCTGGAAGATCAAGGCTGCGGTGAGTCATGATGGCACCACTGCATTCCAGCCTGGTCAACAGAGCCAAAAAAAAAAAAAAAAAAAGAAAAAAAAAAAGGGAGGGAGGGAGGGAGGGAGTCAGGGAGGGAGGGAGGCCAAGAGGGAGGCCAACTGTCTCTCTCTGTCTCTCTGTCTCTCTCTCTCCCTCTCCCTCCCTCTCTCTCTCTCTCTCTCTCTCTCACACACACACACACACACACACACACATACACACACACAGAGAGAGAGAACTTTACAAGGGAGACAATGGTAAGAAATTAACCAGAAAATTACCTGACCACAATCTTTATTTCACCACCAAAAACAAAATGAAAAGAAAACAAAGAAACCTTTCAGTTATTACTACAGCCTAGGGCCAATTTCTTGATAATTGGAATATGTTTTGTTAATTTAAGATTTAGCTTCCTGCTTAAACATGTTGTGTGAGCTACTAGATACTGGCTTGTTTTAAATTCTAAATTACTTTTATTTCTCCCTGTGGAAGTGATTTGAAATGAGTCCCATTTAGAAAGCAAGCCATCAGGGCAGGAGAATGATGATGAACACACTAACGTCAGTACATACACTTAAGAGAGCCTTACAACCTTGGCTTAAGTGCTAAACTAAATATGGTATCTCATCATATTTCTGTACTTGTGAGCCAACACCACAGAAAAGCAAACTGAAATGAATGAGGTTCTTTGATTAATTTTCTAGTAAAAGCAGTTTAAATATCACACTTCAAAGTAATTTAAATTATAGCAGATGGAAATTGCCTTAAATAGGTTTCTGCACACTCTCCCAGAATCGAAAAGTCTTCTATTTAGGTATCATAGCCTATCTTTATATGATTTACTTGTTGGTATCTGTTACTTCTATCAAGCTGCCAGGTTAGAGGGTGGGAGCTGCCCTATCTCTCCACTCTCACTGTCAAACTCCTGATCAGATACGTTCATGACTAAAGATAGAGCCTTTTTTGTTCACTTCAGCTTCTTTGCTGCCTAGACTTACCTTCCTTGTGTTCATTATTCAAACCATAAAGGCCTTTCTGGACTTTTTCTGGTCACTCAGTCCTCTCAGCCTCTAGCCTATGGAATTACTCTGAAACTGAGGGCCATAAACTACTGAATCCTTCCCAATTTCCTTTGGCTCCTAGGGACTATTTTTATTTCAGTTCCCACCTCCTTCCCTGTTCTTAGCCATGACTTGAGAGATTTGTGGGATCTGTGGTAGGCAGAATAATGATCCCCCAAAGATTTTCACAATCTAATCTCCAGAACCTGTGAATGTTTTCTTACATGGCTAAAGAGACTTTGAAAATGTAATAAAGGTTATGGATATTAAAATAGGGAGGTTATCCTGAATCATCAAGGTGGGCTCAGCCCACTTATACAAGCACAGAAAAGCAGAGAAATTTCTCCAGCTATAGTCAGTCCGTAGAGATGCATCAGAAGACAAACGAGGCAGAGGAGAGATGCTGTAGAAGAGGGAGTCAGAGAGATTCAAAACCCGAGAACAGCTTAACCCACTGTTGCTGGCTTTGCAGACAGTGGGAGACAAGAGTCAAAGAATGCAGACAGCTTCTAAAAGCTGAGAACGACCCCTGGCCAACAAACAGTAAGGAAACAGAAACTTCTGTCTTGGAATCACAAGGAACTGAATGCTACCGATAACTTTAATGAGCCTGGAACTGAATCCTTACCCCACCTCCACTCCCAGAGCCTCCAGATAAGATCTAGGTCATCCAACACTTTAATTTCAGCCTGTGGCACCCAGGGAAGAGAAACCAGCTGAACCCACCAGACTGCTTACCTACATGACTATGACATAATAAATCTGTGTTGTTTGTGATAATTTGTTTACAGAAGCAATAAAAAAGCAAATACTGGCCAGGTGAGGTGGCTCACGCTTGTGATCCCAGCACTTAGGGAGGCTGAGGCAGGTGGATCATCTGAGGTCAGGAGTTCGAGACCAGCCTGGCCAACAAGGCAAAACCCCATCTCTACTAAAAATACAAAAATTATCCGGGTGTAGTGGTGGACATCTGTAATCCCAGCTACATGGGATGCTGTGGCAGGAGACTGCTTGAACCCGGGAGGCAGAGGTTGCAATGAGATGATATTGTGCCACTGCACTCCAGCCTGGGTGACAGAGCAAAACTCTGTCCAAAAAGAAAAACTCATGTGAATACTGATTCCATTACCAGGAATGAGGTACTGCTATAACAAATACCTAAACATGTGGAAACAACTTTAGAATCAAGTGATGGGTGGTGATATTAAAAATGCTCAGGAGCATGATAGAAAAGCCTAATTAATTGAATAGCTTATTAGCAGAAATGTGGACTTGAAGGATGCTATGGTGATCTCTGAGAAGAAAATGAGAAACACAATATTGAAGACTGCTGGAAGGAGAAGCTTTGTTATATAAGAGCAGAATGCTTACATATATTGTGTTCTGCAGTTATACTGACGGCAGAATTTGTAAGTGACAAATCTGGTCATTTAGCTGAGGAAATTTTCAAGCAACATGTTGAAGGTATGACTTGGTTTTTCTTGCTGCTTATAGTAAAATGAAAGATGAGAGAGAGAAATTGAGGGTTGATCTATCAAAAAGAAACCAATACTTGATGATTTTATAAATTCTACACCAATTTAAATGGAAACAGACTAAAATTAAGAGATTCACTGTCAGGAAGTCATGTTATAGAAAAAGAGCCCAGGATGTGTCTGTAAAACCTTTTGGTAATATGTCAGAAAAGTCAAAATGTTGTAATATTTAGTTACATAAATGACTACTTGAAGAGATTAAAAGTGTGACACAGCAATCTCTTTGACCATCTCAACAGAAGCCATAAATAAAGATGGGGTTATCTAGGAAAGAACTGTGTACAAAGTCCCCATGACATACATGGGAGACTTACAAAGTTCCTAAGAATTTTAGGATAGCAGAAATTCTGCCAGCTAGCACTGAAAGAGGTAGAGTACAAAATTTTCAAAAACTGTCAGTCCAAAAAAAATTCTATCTGCAGAAAACAGACGGCTATGGTCTGAACATTTGTGTCCCTTCAAAATTTATGTTAAAATCCTAATCCCAGGGCAATAGTGTTAGGAGGTGGGATCTTTGAGGAGGGGATTGGACCATGAAGGCAGAGCCTTAGTGAATGGGATTAGTGCCCTTATGAAGAGACCTCAGAGCCTGGCTTTCCCTTCCACCATGTGAAGATACAGCAAAAAGATGCCCTCTATAAGCAATAACCGCTCACCGGACACTAAACCTGCCTGTGTCTTGATCTTGGACTTCCCAACCTCCAGAACTGTAAGAAATAAATTTCTAGTGTTTATAAGTCATCCAGAATATAGTCTTTTTATGATAGCATCTGAATGGACTAAGACACAGGCTGATAAAACTACTCTGTGGTGAGCATGTGTTGTTTTTCCTAAATAAAAATAATGTGATTCAGAGGGAAGAACTAAGAACTACAGAGCATTTTTTTTTTCACTAGGCCTTGAAATCCAATGGAGTTTGCCTGGCTGGGTTTTTCAATTGCTTAGAACCAGTGATTGCTTTCATTCTCTCATCTTTCTCCCTTTTTGAACATTAATATCTACAAGTGTTATCCTATGCCCATCCCACCATTGTATGTTTGGAGCAGATCACTTTTTTTTTTTTTTTTTTTTTTTAGTTTCACAGGTTCAAAGATTGAGAGGAACTGTGCTTCAGGGAGGATTATACCCAGACTCTCACCTACATATAATTTAAGATTATTTGGGTGATTGGATTTGGGACTTTAGAGTTCATAGAATTTAGATGACCTTTTGCACTTAAATCAATGCTGTAATGGGATGAGAACTTTGAGGATCTTGGGATGAAATAAATGTATTTTGCATAAGGAATAGACATGAATCTTTGACAGCCGTAAGGTAGACTGTGGACTGTGGTAAGCAGAATAATTACCACCACCACCTGCTCCAAAGACTTCCGTGGCCCAATTCCCAGAATAACACTTACTTCAGATTGTAATAGGGAAAGAGACTTTGCCAATGTGATTACAGTTATGAACATTAAAATAGGGACATAAGGCCAGGTGCAGTGGCTCACGCCTGTAATCTCAGCACTTTGAAAGGCTGAGATGGGCGGATCACCTAAGGTCAAGAGTTCAAGACCAGCCTGACCAACATGGTGGAACCCCATCTCTAGTAAAAATACAAAAAGAATTAGTCGGGTATGGTGGCAGGTCCCTGTGATCCCAGCTATCAGGAAGCAGAGGCAGGAGAATTGCTTGAACCCAGGAAGCAGAAGTTGCAGTAAGCCAAAATTGCACTATTGCACTCCAACCTGGGTGAAAAGAGGAAAACTCAGTTTCAAAAAAAAAAAAAACAAAAAAAGTGGAAGAGGAAAGCTGAAAAGTTAATCATAGAGATGCAGCAGAAAAGAAGGCAGAAAAATGATAGAAAAGAATTGGTCAGAGAGATCCTAAGCACAAGAGGAACTGGACCTACTGTTACCAGCTTTAAATATGGAGAAAGAAAGCCACAAGCCAGAGAATGCACAAAGCCTCTAGAAGCAGTGAACAATATCCACTCCCCAGCCTCCAGCCAACAACCAACGAGGAAATGGGAATTTCAGTCCTACAATTGCATAGAACTGGATTCTGCCACCTAGAATGAGCCTGGAAGTGGATTCTTCCTCAGAGATTCCAGGTTAGATCCCAGACTAAAGCAGCACCTTGATTTCAGCCTTGTGGTACCCAGAGCAGAAAAGCCAGCTGAGCCTACCAGATTTCTGACCTATGTAATAGTGAAATATGTTCAGTTATTTTAAAGTGCTGAGTTTGTGACAGTTTGTTATGGTAGCAATAATCATCTAATACATATTCACATCCAGAGATTAAAATCATTTAAAGGATTTGATCCTCACTGTCTTTCTAATAGTATAGTAGTAATAAAACCATTCCTTTATGTAAACTATGATCAAAAGGTCATTGTAAATGGCTTTGTCTTTCACAGAAAGAATTTCAAAAATTTATTTTATGCCTTATGCTGAAAGCTGGCATTCCTTCTATTATTTGCTGCTCTTTTTAAGAATAATCAGTTCACAGATTCAAGATCTAAAATGCATTTCTCCAAGATTGGCCAGATCACAAGACAGCAGTACTCTTATGAGTTTCTCCCTTGAGTTATAAGTGGTGAGTTTGAGTTCCAGAAGATCAAAATGGCATGCTGAAAAATAGCTCTTGGCTAAATCAAGAGGCCTGAATTCTAGTCCTAACTCTGACATGAAAGAGCAAGGAAGCCTCTTTGGAAGAAATTAATTAACCTCTATGGATCTTGTTTTCTTCCTTTTTAGAATAAAGGAATTGGAAATTCATGGTGGCTTTCATGAAGAAGTGCTGTTTGGTTGAAATCTGAAGGCTTGATAGCATTAATGAGGCAATTAGGCGGAGTTGCTTAGAAGAAGGAGAGCAGTTCAGAAGGCTCCGCAAAACCTGTTTTATATGCCACTTACTATAATATTAGTCTCCCAGTGAATTTAGTGACCAAAAAAAGAGCAAAAATAAAGGTCTATAAATGAGCCTAGAAGGATGCACAACACTTTGCAGTGTTACCTCTGTGGAGGGCTACAGGGAAGCTTTATGGAGTAGTGTGCAAGGGCATAGCCTTTGTTGTCAAGTTAAGTTTTGGCTCTGCCACTTCCCAACTGTGTGTTTTCTCTACATCCCTCAGTTTCCTCATCTATAAAATGTATGTGTGCATGCAAAATTGCTTAAGATAGATCTTTACATAATGTGCATCATATAAATTAGCATGTATTACACAAATATTTGTCAATGTTATTGCTATGGACAGAATTGTGTCCCCCAAAAATTCATATGCTGAAGTCATTAATGTGATGTTATTTGGAGATATGGCCTTTGGGAGGTGATTAAGTTTAGATGAGGTCGTGAGCATGAGGCCCTCATGATGGAATTAGTGTCCTTAAAAGAAGAGAGAACTTGCTGTCTCTCTTCATCATGTGAGAACCCAGTGAGAAGGCAGCTGGCCATCTACAAGGGAAAAAGAGAGCCCTCCCCAGAACCTGACTATGCTGGCACCCTAATCTCTGACTTTTAGCCTCCAGAATTGTGAGAAAAAGAAAAAAGTACTTCTATTATTTAAGCCATCCAGTCTATGGTACTTTGTTATGGCCAAGTATAATTACTAATAAAATTATTAAGGAAAAAATTAGTTTTTGCTCTGTAACTGCTGTTTTATTCAACTTTTTACAATGAGACTATATTAATGAATTCTTTTATAATTTAAAATAAAGAAAAGCAAGTGAAAAAAACACAAAAGGTTCATAATTCATTTGGAGTGATGCCTTCCTTCAATTATCTCTTAAACTTCAGAGTGAGACCAACTGCAGGTTGAATGAGACATCAATGAAAGACATCAATAGTCAGTTTTATCAAACTCACTCCCAGTTTGTAAGATGTCTCATTGATTTACTTGTCTACCTTAAAGTGAGCAATTAACAAGTATTACAGTTAAAAGATTCTTTAGCACAGTATCAGAAATTCAAGAGTATAAAAATGCTGCTCTTTTGATGACATTGAGATATGTATAAAGTTCAGTAATTACTTTAAAGGATGACTTTATGAAAAGAAGAGTTTATAAAATTCACAAAATTCAGACCTTGGAATATGAAATTGCCAATACATTGACACTTCTTAGAGAATATAAAGCTAAGTTATAAGTTGCTAAATAGAAAGTCTCCTTTTAAAAGGACAGCTGTGTGCCTATTATCAAGATATAACTTTAAAGTGTAATTAATGCTTTCTCAGAGCTTACAAGTTAGTGAGCAAGACAAATATTAATCAAATAAACAAACTAGTGCATAATTATAAACAATAGTTTGGATTTTACTTTGCCTGTATCCTCTAAGCCATTTGTCTATAGTACTTTTTATTGCTATTAATCTCACTTTTTTAGGCTCTATATTAGCCTTTCCATCAACTCTGTGCATAAAAAGGTATACACACAATGGAGAAGTTACAATATAAGGCAATATAAGGCAGTTTTCAACTGCCTGGAAAATCAGTTGATTCCTAGCTTTGCCACTAACCAAGTGAACTCTCTGAGTTCTTTAAGCTCTGTAAGATTAGTTGGTGCCATATATATCCTTGTACGGTTCTCTTACATTTAAAATCATATAAATATTTTTCCAAGCCAGGCATTATTTTAGATCCCCCAAATTAGCTATTTCATAACAAATAAAGTCTGTGTCTTCCAGAGGGGAAAAAGAATTTAAAATGATTTATGTATAAAGAATTTATACAAATGACAGGACGTGGTGCCTCACACCTGCAATCCCAACATTTTAGGAGGTGGAGGCAGATGGATCACTTGAGGCCAGAAGTTTGAGACCAGCCTGGTTAACATGGTAAAATCCATATCTACTACAAATACAGAAAAATTAGCCAGGCATGGTGGTATACACCTATAATCCTGGCTACTGGGGATACTGAGGCATGAGCATCACTTGAACCTGGAAGTCAGAGCTTGCAGTGAGCCAAGATCACACCACTGCAGTCCAGCCTGGGTGACAGAATGAGACTCTATCTCACAAAAAAAAAAAAAAAAAAAAGGAATTCACACAAATAATATAATGAGAATGTAATAAGCTTAACTTTAAGAAATATATAATGAAGAATGTTCAACATAATTAATAATGTACAATTTTAGTTGTAGCAGGAAGGATGGTTAAACTAGGAAGTTGTAATCCTTTTCTCCAGCAATCTTTAAAAACCAAGTCGTTTCCCAAGAGCAGTGAGATGACTTTAGAAAGAAGAGAGTTGATATGAAATATCAGGCACGTTTCAGCCCTCTGAACATTATCTGAGCCACTGCCTTCATACCTAAAGTGTTTTTTTCTATAAAGGAAAAGTTCATTTTACTTACACACAGCCATACATTATTAATAAAACTCAGTCTTTGAATCAAAATTCACGCTCAAGCCCCTAGAAGTTAAAAGTGCGGATGAGAATTTATAAAAATTTGAAAACTTCACTCAGGAGGTCATTGAGAGTACATTAAAAGGCGTTTAGTTTGTTTAAAAGTAATGTACTTTATTATTAGGGCTGATTCATACTCACTGTAATACTCCAGGGGGATTAACCACATTAATCTAATTATGAGAGTTTCACAGCACTCTTAGCAGAAAGACTTTCACCAAACTTCAATTATTTTTAGAAGCTCTATCTTTGAATGTAATTTAAAATGTGATTAAGTTCCCTTTTGTGTTATCAAAACTGAATAAAGGCACTATTTAAGCTTCTTCATAGACAAAAGAATCACTTTATTAATTTTTGTTTCCTCATGTAGCTTAAATCTAACAATGAACAATGTGTGCTTTTATTTATATCTAATGATATTTTTCATTATTCTGTAAACTAAACACAGGTTTCGTATTGAATTATCTTGAACCCTATAAGTTACAAACATAAAATGGTTTTATTTTCTTCCCATTCACTGCTTTCGAACTTACTTTGTCAAATCTCCCTTTCCTGACCCCTTATAACGTGTCCAGTGGATCCCAAAACTTTCTGGTGACTTCAAATATTAAAAAATCCAGTTCAGTCTAGGCCAGTTTAATATTTCAGATCTTATACAGTATTCAATTTATATTCATATCCTTGCTTTTTAAACCTCTAATCAGCTGCATCCTGAAGGATGTGGAGGTACCCAGGACATTGCTTGTTATTTCACTCTTTCAAAGAGGTAGTGAAGCAGAGTATTTCCCTGCCCCTTTAATGGTACTCGCAAAGGGAGTGCCTTGTTTCCTCAGTCTGCAGTTCTCAACTCCTCACAGGAGGGAGTGTGCAAGCAAATGAGGTGGGAACTGGCATGCACTGGAACTAGCCAGCCACCCAAGTGCTGGTGGGGGGGAAATTCCACTTATTGGACCCACTATGCTCCACCCCTCATGGGAGGGAGTATGCAGGTGGGCAGGTGCAGGAGCCAGGGCAAGCACTTTTGGGTGTTAGCAGGAGGAAATTCTGTGCAGGCCCCACGGCAGCATCTGGGAGGGTGCCTGTGACCCCTGAAGCCACAGAGGGAGTGTTACAGTGCTCTTTTATCTCTGCTGCCCACAGACAGCTTAAATGTTAATAGTTTAGTGGACCCTCTATCTTCTCGTGTGAGGCAGCTGCCTTCTGCCAGCGAGGGCAAAGAATCAGTGTGACAGCCTCTTGTATCTGCACTAGTGGTTTCTGAGTTCTTGTGTGGACTCCAGGAGGAATGAGGTTGCATGAACAAATTGAAGGATGGTAAATGTGGGAAATGTTATTGCCAATGGAGGTGGTTCTCAGCAGGAAGGCGAGCTAAAAAAGGGATAGAGCAGGAAGGTAATCTTCCCCTGAAGTCCAGCCATCTCCAGCCAGATTGTTCTCCAAAGTTACACAGTCAAGCTGTCCCTCTGGAATCAAGCCTCTTCTCCCCAACGTCCAGCTATAGTCTCTGATGTCCAGCTGCTTCTCCTCTCTGCCAGCTGGGTATGAGGTTTTTATAAGCACAGGATGGAGGGCAAGGCAGGCAATGAGTGGTTCTGGAAAAGGCACCATTCGAGCAAGAAAACAGGGATGTAAGGTTTCACTTCAGGCTGTGGTTTCAGGCTTTTCAGCTTGAGGGTGAGGCTTTTGCAAGGGACCCACCATTTCTGCCTAGAACTTCTCTACCTCCTGCCTCTATCATTGTAACCATAGGAACAGAAATATGATATTGAGCAAATGGAAATGGTGGCCAAGACCAAAACTAGTAGTGTTCATCGGATTTCCATGTTCTTACCAATGGAATGTAGGGGAGGGGAGGTGTCCCTTCTGGTCTAGCTGTTAAAATCAAGTGTGACTTCTGCATGTTGACTCTCTCCAATGGCTGGCTGGTTGAAAACAAAGAGCTCAACTCCAACATGGAAGTGTTAAGCTGGATGCAGCCTGGCCTCTGGGTTGCCACTGGAAGGGAAGTGGTATAGGAGAGCTGTCAGGCCAGCTGCATCAAACTACAATGTAAAGGGAGATATGTCTCTGTTTCATTAAGCCATTGAGAGCTCAGCAGTTTTTTTTTTTGTTGTTGTTGTTGTTATTATAGCATAATCTATCCTATTGTGATTGATATAAAAATAGATCCAGAAGTGAGGCACAGGAGGCAAAGAATGGGCTATGCTGGAGGTATCTAAACAGAGAAAGGAAGAAGAGAGGATTATTATATGAGAGAATAACAGCTTGTGTGAGCTTGTTTATAGACCATTGAGAAAGAGCCAGTAAAGAAAGAAACAGGCAATGTAAGAAAGAGAGGAGCTAATAGACAGATCTGTTCTCATGAAAAGAAGTGAAAGCCTGAGATTAAGGACGCAAATGAAGAGATACGTCTTGGAATGTGTCTTTGCTCAGAGACTAGAGCAAAGGAAAGTGAAATGAGAGAAGAAACCAAAAAACAGAAGGGGGAAATGATTGAAAGTTGCAGAAAATGTAATAAGTAGCAAAATGGACCATTTTTAGCCACCTTCTGATAGAAGTGTAATCAAAGGAATTTCCAAATGACTGAGCTTGTATTAATCTCTCACACTCTTAAATTTATTCAGCTTTATCCCTGCAGGCCACATGTAATACCTATTCTTAATTTATGATAAGCCTGATATCTTCTAAATCGTACATGCTTTTAATGCAGTACTAGACAGAGTTATTCATACTCCATGCACACTAGCAATAACGTAAACTCAGATTGGGAATTACTGAGGTATGAGAGAGCTTACCAACCTGAACTCAATAGAATTCCAACAGCATTATGCATAGGTTTTACAGGAAGAGATTTTGTTTGAATTGAGCATTAAATAGAAGAAAAAGATATATAGCATTTGAAAAAATTGTAAAATATAATTTACAGAAAAGTGTGTTTTGCTCTATATTAAAGAGATAGGAAGAAAATAAGAAAGGAGGAATAGAGGGAAGAGCAAGTTACCAGTTTAAATTTGTGTTAAGTTGTAAGATACATTTTCCTTCTACTTCTGTTCCCTCCCACTAAATTCCCAAACCCATTATGACCAGGTCAGTGGACATGTAGCCAGGAAAACTTACTGTTCACAATAAATCAGTCAACAGATTTGGAAATATTAACTTTAATTTATATGTGGCAATGTCAATCCTTAAAAACAAGTGATGGGTTTTGTGTCAGTTATCTTATCAACAGATCAGACTTTAGCATCTTCAGGGATCTTATTTCAAGAGCGCAGAGTAATTATCTATTGGTTTTCATACAATTGATAAGCCCCTCTTTCATCTCATATCTGCCCACTTCTTTCATTCACACTGTCTCACATTCTATTCAAGCCCCACATCAGCTTATACCCAGAATTCCTAGCTCTTCAGAGTTCCCAGCCCCAATCTATCTTAAACACCTTCTTAAAGCATTATCTTCATCACGTCATTCCCAGATTCAACAACTTTTAATGCCTCCTTAATGTGCATAACAGGATATTTACTTGGCATTCATGAAAAGACTTCCAGAGGATTTGTGAAAGCACTCAAATTCTGTGCAATCATTTGTGTGCTATGTATTACTTTGCTGGTTAAAAAAAAAAAAAAATATATATATATATATAGTTTTTTCAGATCCTTCTTGAGGTCCTACAAAAGGCTGAGAATCATCCATCTTTAGGGCAAAATTTAAACTTGATGACCAGCATTCAAGAGGTGAGATGAAGGTGGCATTTCACTCTCATCACCTAAGTCAAACCTTAAGGTGGGTAAGTTCTCCCACATCCTATACATTTATTTATTCATTCAACAAACACTCATTGAACACCTATGTTCCAGACATGATTATAGGCACTCAGGACACATAGATGAAAGAATAGCCTCCTCCCTAAGCTGTTTCCAAACTCTTATCAGAACTTTCCTCTCAAGCAGGTGGGAAACTAGGTCTGTGGCTGGGCTTGGTATTTCAGGAATTGGAGAAAGGTATCAGAGTGGGATGAGAGAAAGGGCCCTGAGAGCTCAGGAACAAAATGTAACAAAACCAGCATCCATAGAGATCCTCCAACAAATCAAGTCCAAAGGAGAGTGAAGAGCAGAGAAGTGAAAACCCAAGCAGAAACAGAATCCAAAGCTCAGCCAAACTAGAAAGAGCAAACGGATTCAAGAGAATAAAGAAGAGATGGAGACCATAGAAATTATCTGGAATACTTAGACACAGACCCAGATTCATTTCTACACAGTCTCCAGTGGTGTCAGTTCAGTGGGAGAGAGCTGCCAGGACTCCAAGAAACAGCAGGGCACGGGACACTAAAGTCTGCTGAGAGAGTCCTGGAAGGCTTTACAGTGCTGGTCACATACAAGTTGACTTTTCAAAGAGGAGTCGGATTTTTTTCAGATGGACAAAAGGAAGGGCAGGACATTCCATAAAATGGAACATTCAGTGCAAAGACCCAGGGTCTTGATAGAGAATGTTTGGGAGAACAGAGAGTGATTTAGTATAAATGGAGGCTTGGAGCAAATTATTTAGAGATGATGACTGATACCCTCCCTAAGTATATAGATACTTGACAGTCCAAAAGAAAATTAGATATGCAACTCAGAATTTTAGAGCAGAAATAACTGGAGTTTGCTAGACAAAGCCCCTCTAAGGAACTAAGTCTTGGGGAGGATATTTGTCTCACCCAAATTAACTATGTACAAAGTCAATGCTGGGTTTCCTGTCCCTCCTCTCCCCTACCTTAGCTCACTAGCATGGACTTGATCTTAGTATAAATGATGCTGTTGCTCATCACACTTCCAGGAACAAATGTGACAAAAGCATTGGCCAGAACCAATTAAAACATTCCTTTTGGAGTATTTTAATGATTTAACCTTGCTTCTGAAATTATGTTCAAATGAGGCAGTTGGAAGTTCAGTAGTAGTCATGCCAAAATCAATGTCAAGTGTGACATTCAGAAATAATACTGAATGGGCCAAGCATGGTGGCTCACGCCTATATTCTCAGCACTTTGGAAGGCCGAGGCAGACTCCTCACTTGAGGTCAGGAGTTTGAGACTAGCCTGGCCAACATGCTGAAACCCCATCTCTACCAAAGATACAAAAATTTGCCAGGCATGGTGGCAGGCGCCTAGAAACCCCACTACTTGGGAGGCTGAGGCAGGAGAATCGCTTGAATCTGGTAGGCAGAGGCTGCACTGAGCTGAGATCATACAACTGCACTCCAGCTTGGGCAACAGAGTGAGACTCTGTCTCAAAATAAATAAATAAACAATTTTTTAAAAAAGAAATAATACTGAATGATAAGAGCAGCCTATATGAAAGCCTGGTGACATTCACAAGCAACCAAAAGAAAGGCAGTGGCTTATTTGCCACTATTAACATCACTGATGGTGTTGCACCCTTAATATAGCTGAATATGGATAAAAATTCTGGAAAAAGTACTAGTCCGCTTGCTTTCTTAGGAGCTGAGGCATTCATCCCCCAGCTATGCTAAAGTGGGGATTTGAATGGTCTTTTAAAGAAAGTCTTTTTAGGGCTAGGAAACTGTGCTGGTAGCTTCCTCTGCAGGCCTTAATCACTTAATCAGCCCATTTGGCACTTCTATAACACTCACTGAGTGGCTTTCCGGCTCTCCTAGCTTCAACCTAATATTCTTATCTGCTGAACTGCCTTTGAGCCAGGCCACCCTGCCAGCTCTCTGCTGCCCCCTTCTGTCGCCAAGCAGTAACGACTACGTTGGCCCCATATTTTGGACAGGAATCCGAGGTTACCAGAAATCTTGTACTCAAAACCAGTGACTTTGTTCTCTCCCTTTTGGCCTCTGCACGCTTCTCTGAACTGTTAACAACTCTTCCTGCTTTGTACTCTGGTTTGGCTTCTAAGACAACTGTCTCTCCTGAACTTTTTCACTACTTCTCAGTTAACAATGGTGAGTCCTTTCCTGAATTTCCTCTTCTTTATCTCATTAATAGAGAACATATTCAAACAGACAACTTAAGGATGTCTATTTCTTTCCTTGTATTCTCATTCTTAAGGGAAATTCACCCCTTTACAGATTTTCAGACAACAGCCTTAATGGAAGTCACAGATTTCCATTACAAGACCTCACATTTCATTTTCTCTACAGTCCTACATTTTTCACTATTTTTTTTTCACAGTTCTTATTTATACAGATTTCTGGGTTGGAGTTAATTTAGCCAACTGTTCTGGCCCTGGCATTCTAGGGACTAGATCATGATATCTAGACCTCAAAAGGGCAAATTGTATAGGTCTTTCTGAGAAAATTAAAGGTTAAATTGTATAGGCCTTTCTTAGAAAACTAGAATATTACTTCCCATGTGGATGTCCAGGAAACTTCCACTGGAAATTTATCAAAACTGGGGAGACGATGGTTAATCATATCCAAAGAGCAGGCTAATATGTATACAAATGAGACAAAAGTGAAAATAGAAACATTGTCTTAGTGTGGACAAAGAGTTTGCTGTGGCAGTTTCCAGACTAGTTCATGTAGTCATGAGTTGAGGTTTCTTAACAAAACAGAGGGTTTTGTACCTCCAGAATGCTGCCACACCCACAATTATCAGAGACAGATTTGATGACTTCTTTAAGTTCCCTTCTTTAGGTTTTCACCTAGCAGTCTATAATTTTAGGATTGTTGAGAATATTAGTAATAATTAAACGTGGCAGCCCTTAATCAATGGCGTTTAGACAAAAAGATAATGCATTAACCATGCTGTTTTCACCATCCTCCCCATCTTCACCTCTCCGCAGCCCTGTTAAGAATGAACAAATTAATAATTTACAAACATGCACATATGCTAATCTATTTTCTAAAGTGATGGAAAGATTCATAGTTTGCCAGTGTCCATTCCAAACAGCGTGATTTATTGAGGATTAAAGTTTAAGCTTATCCTCTCTAAATTCATCCACAATAATAAGATTTTGGTTCATATGAATATAAATGCTGCAGCTGAGCATCTAGAAGCTGTGTTTATATAAATCCCTATCCAAGATATTACTTAACATGTTACCTATGTGTCTGACATGACGTTTTAAAAAATAAGTTAACATTCACTCAGAAGTGAGCTGAGTCCACAATCAAATCACCTCATTTCTATTTTAAATAATTGCACTTTATTTCACCTTTAAACTTACCTTGGGTACTTTCCACTTTTATTGTTTTACATAGTATTTTTCTCTCAGTGAATGAAACCAGCTGACCCAACGCAAATTTTATGCTGCCAATTTGATCAAAGTAGATCACTCTGAAGTAAGCAAAACGTATTCTGAGTAACACAATGTGCTTATTACAGAACAGTGTAAAAATGGCTTCCTCACAATGTTGTCAGTAGATAAAGACATTACCAATATTGAATTTTACATATTCTAAGGAAGGAAGGGGACAGACTATTCTTGCCTTTGAATGTGACAGACATAATTTCATCAGTCATACAGATAAACCCATGGTATGCAGATGCATCATTATATAAATGTGGAAAACTATATTCAATCAATTAAAGCTTAATTTAAAACAGTGAACATAACCAATATTTAATATACACACATATCAGAATTAAAGATTGAATGTAGTTAATTTTACTGGAAAAAAGAATACATTCTTCAGTTATCTTCTGTTTACATTGCAAACAGAAATGTTTTTGTAAAATCTCACGTGCCTCAATTGTAAGTGGTTAGAAACAAGTAATACATTATTATGTCTTGAATTCCTAGAATTTAGATTTCAAGCAGCAAACTTAAAAAAAAACGCAAGACTGATAAAGTCATAAAAACTGTATGTAAACACATAGTTCACTTCTTTGAATTAAAGAGTAAACATAAAGATTAGGCCCTAATTTGCTGATGGTTCGTTAACATTTCTTGGACATCTGCCAACATGTGTACATTTAAAGCTAGGAAAGAAACCAGCATTTCTTCAATCTTGCCACTAGATGGCATAGAATTGGAGACTCAGCCTTGGCCTAAAAGTAGTTTAAGCAAAACACAACACAGAATCTTTGTATGGTGGACATAGAGAAGAAAAGTTTATATTATCTTGGGTCAAAGAAGATAAAAAGAAGAATAAATAAATAATATTTCCTTATACCAGATTTAAGTTTTCCATATGAAAATTTAGAACACTAGAATTTTATAATTTGTCACACATGGGAACAGGGAAGAAAATTGGTGGTAAAAGACAAAATATTTTTCTTGAAATGTATCCATTTTTAGCTATGAAAAATATTACCACAGAATAGGAAAGGATTAAAACCAATGATTTCTCCTTCCCCCACTTTTAGAATGAACACAGATAAATATATACAGGCAACTATTCGGAGCATACACTTACAGATTTAAAAATTAGTCGAATTTAAATTGAAAACATCTGATGGCCTATTAAGCAATTTAAATGCCTTAATTGTAGCTTTTTATTTATAAATCTTCATGCTAATTTTCATTCCAAGAAAACATTTTTTAACAGCTTTATTGAGATAAAATTTATATACCATATAATCCAACCATTCAAAGTACATATTTCAGTGCTTGCTGTATAGTCACATTGTTGACTGTGACATTATGGTTGATGTCCTGACATCACCAGAATGTCAGGACATTTTTGTTCCCCTTGAAAGAATTCCTGTGTCTATTGGCTGTCAGTACCCATCTTCTCCCTGTCCCATTCCATCAGCAACCTCTCATCTACTTGGTGTCTCTATGGACTTGCCTATTCTGGATATTTCATATAAATAGAATCACACAATATATGGTCTTTTGTGACTGATTTTGTTCATTTAGCATAATGTTTTCAAGATTTTATCCATGTTTTAGTATGTATCAGAACTTCATTCCTTCTTAGGGCTGAAAATATTCCATTGTATAGATGTACCACATTTTCTTTATTCATTAATCAGTTGACCATTTGGATTGTTTGCACTTTTTGGCTGTTACGAATCATGCTACTATGAACATTGATGTACAGGTGTCTGTTTGAGTTTGTTTTCAAATTTTGGAGTACATGCCTAGGAGTGGCATTACTGGGTTATTGGTAATTCTGTTTAACTTTCACAACAGCTCCACTTTTTACATTCCCACCAGCAATGTACAAACGTATCAATTTCTCTGTATTTCTCCTTGCCAACATTTACTATTTCTGGGTTTTTGTGTTTGTTTGTTTGTTTGTTTTTTATTCCCATCCTAAAGGGTGTGAAGTGGTATTTCATTGTGGCTTTGACTTACACTTCCCTAGTGCCTGATGATATGCAGCATCTTTTCATGTGCTTTTTGGTCATTTGAATATTTTCTTTAAAGAAGTATCTATTCAAATCCTTTGCCTATTTGTAACTGGGTTGCCTGTCTTTTTATTACTGAGTTCTATGAGTTCTTTATGTATTCTGAATATAAACCTCTCATCAGATATGTGATTTCCACATATTATTCCTGTGCTGTGGGTTGTCTTTTCACTTTCTTAATGACATCCTCTGCAGCACAAACTTTTACCCAAAAAAATTGTACATAGTTTAATTTACCTTTTTTTGGTCACCTTTGCTTTTGGTGTCATATCTAAAAAACTATTATCTAACCCAAAGTCACAAAGATTTACTCCTATGTTATCTTGTAAGAGTTAGATTGGTCTTACATGAGACTGATGATCTTGTAAGTTAACTATGTACCTCACATACAGTGTGAGGTAGAGATCAAGCTTCAATCTTTGTGTGTGGATATGGAGGTGTCCCAGCAACATTTGTTGAAAAGACTATTCTTGCCCAATTACTGTATTGTGTTGATCCAAGTAACACTTTATATCTTAAATAATTTGCATGGTTTGAAAGTAAAATTAAAAAGTATTATATCAGATGCTTTACTGAGGCTCAAACATACAAAGGTTATTTATTTATACATATCAAATAAGTTTGTGACTTCAACACAATGCTATGCCTAGCATCAGTAGATACACAGTAAAATGTTGATATAAATGAATGAACACACAAAACTGTTTGATTAATTTTTGTTTTCAAAAATCAAGTTATGTATCTCTACCTTCCTTTTGCTTTGTAGTTTTACTTACAGATTACAAAATTTTGAGATTTCATAATACAGGACACTAGTAAATTTACTAAATGTTTTTTGATGTCTATTTACTTCTTGATAAAAGCTGTTAATGTAAAGAAACTTGTTTAGAAGACTACATATATTGAAAAAGCATCTGGCTAAGTGGTCCAGTTTACCTAGAACCTTTTTTTTTTTTTTCTTTTTTAACATTTCCCATCAGTGCTATCTCTCAAACTAACCAATCTTCTGGCAACAACACATGACATACAAAATGCTTCATGAACTTACTTAAGAAAAGTTAGTAATTACTTAAGAGAAGTGATATAAACGTGAGGATCATAATAATTAACACCCATTACTGAACAACATTGTACATGTACATCTGGTTAAGCCAATAGCCTAGAGTGGCAAAATTAGTATGCTGTGGCACCTGTATTAAAACCCAGACTTGACTCCAAAAACAATGCTGCTGGCATCTGTATTGTGTCCTCTGAAGATAGTAGGGATTGTACTAAATTCCCCTATGAAGACCTAACACAAGTATCTCTAGTTAAGTAAACAGGATCTGTATTTGTAATGGTAACACTGAGGAGGTCGAGGGGCACATAAGATTCCCCCATCTCAAAATGAGTGCCCTACCCAATACGTTACTACAAGTGTACATACAACTGTACAGAGCGTAACAGAATGTGAAGCATGACAGCATTCGTCATTTGTTCTTTTATTCATTCAGCAAATATTTAGAGTACAGGTTATGAACTAGACATTATCGTAGGCATTGAAGATACATCGATAAACAAGACAATGTTCTTGCAATCATGTACCTTCTTGAAAGTGGATAGACTCAGATAAGAAATACAGGTATCTAAAAATAAAATAAGATCATTTTTGGTGGTAAAAAAGCTATGAAGAAAATTCAAAATGATGATTAAATAAAGAGCTATGAGAGGAGAGGGGCCACTTTGGCTCAGAGAGTCAGCAAAGGTCTCTATGTGAAAGTAATATTTGGACCCAGACCAAAAACATGAGAAGGAGTGGGCTATGTCAAGATCTGGGAGAAGAGAGTTCTAGGTAGAGGGAACAGCAAGTGAAAACCCATGGACGTGAGAATGAGCCTAGCTGTTTGTTGGAGGAAGAGATAGAGATAGCCGATGGAACCCAGTAGATGAGGGTGAGAGTGGAACACAGTAGATGAGGATGAAGTATGGACAACAGGCTGAGGTTGGATCATGTGAACTTTTGTCCATCACAATAAGGAGTTTGGTTATTAAACTAATCACTCTGGGTAAACATTAGAGAATTTTAAGCAAAAAATAACATTGCCAGTGAATATGGTGAGAAGTGATTCAAGATATATTTTACAGGTAGAACCAGGAGAGCTTGTTGAAGTACCAGATATACAGGTGAGAAAGAGAAAGAGTTAGATTCATGAAGCCAGGTACTTAAATTGTAAAACATAACTCATACTTCTATTTTTGCAAAATAGAAATTGCAAATTTCCTAACATAACTAAAATTAAAAGAAAAACTCTGTTTCCTCTCCTCCTCTTCTTCTCCATCTCACCCCCACAGAGAATTTTATCATCATCACATCAGTTTCTGCATTCCAATAATTTTGGTCACACCATGCCTGCACTGTGAATGATACATAGTTTATTGTACCAATGTGCTATGCACAGGAAAAAAGAGATAGTTATTCTTGTTCCAAGAAAAAAAAATCCAACTATTTTGTCATATTCACCAAAGTGCTTTTCGCTTAAGTTATTGAGTGTGTCCCTTGTGGCAAACGTGTCTGGGGTTACTTGCACCATCCATAGCCCCTTCTCTGAAAACTCCTGATATGGTTTGGCTCTGTGTCCGGTCCCTACCCAGATCTCACTTTGAATTGTAGTAATCCCCATGTGTTGTGAGAGGGACCCGGTGGGAGGTAATTATATCATGGGGGCGGTTTTTCCCATGCTGTTCTCATGATAGTGAATAAATCTCATGAGGTCTGACGGTTTTATGAAGGGGAGTTCCCCTACAGAAGATCTCTTGCCTGCCACCACATACGAAGTCCCTCTGCTTTTCCTTTGTCTTCCACCATGATTGTGAGGCCTCCCCAGCCATGTGCAACTGTGAATCCATTAAACCGCTTTCCTTTATAAATTACCTGGTCTCCAGTATGTCTTTATTAGCAGCATGAGAACAGATGAATACAACTATCCTTACCTGTAATCTCACCCAAGGAATCAGCCCAGACATTCATGTTTGTACCATGGATGTAATTTTATTCCCTACTCCCAACACACATGTGATTGGAGCAGGATTGCCAGCTGGTTTATTAGTAGATAAAAGGGTTGATAGAGCAAAGACAAAGAGAGCCCACTAGAGTTAGGTTCTGGAACTGACAGGTCATGGAGAGAGAACTTGAAACCGTACCACACTAAGACAAAGCCAAGTACATGCTGCAGTTATGGGGAAAAGAAACTGTAGCAGGTCAGGAGACGGGAAAGACCAGACCAGTATAAAGGCATATAGTGGAAGACCAAGAAACAGAAACAAGAGAGCATGCAGACTTAGAATTCAACAATCTAATGGTTTGGGTGGGTGTTTTGCAACCAGAAGTCCTGGCGAAAACAATCCCCTAACCTATTTAACATATAATGCCATTTACAAATACCTGACTTTAGCTCAACCTTTATTAGGAATAAATCTAAAGCCTGGCTATAGTGGGCCACTGGTGAATATTGTTGACCAACTGACCTATCTTCCATTCAATGAAACAAAGATTCTGTCTCAGAGTATGAATCTTCCAAGAGAACTTGAGACCGTCAAGGTCATTAAACCCTGTGACTCATGGAAAGGGAGGGAGTTTAAAAATCGTATGTCCTCTTTCCAAAAATCCCTAACTGGTATTCCATGACACTTAAAAAAAACTTTCATCATTGAAACTACAAGAAAAGTCATCTTTTTCTGGCCAATATTGTTTGGACTATCACTAATTTTCTAGCTGAGATTAGATTATGTATGGTGATAAGATGAAGTATATGAAAGTTACATTATCAATTGTGCTATATTGTGGGACCAAAACAAAAAGAAAATGTGAAGGTCTGTCGCTGGAAATGTGTGGGAACCTGATAAGAAAGAGGAAGTCTGGAATGTGACAAAATCTATGGATAAATATAACTAAGTGTAGCAAAACTCAAATCATACATATTCTGGGCACTAAAAGATCTAAAATAGAAACAAAAACAAAATGATACATTTTTAACTGTATATTCACACACATACTATATCCCTATGTATATATACCCTATACATATGTGTATACAAATACAGAAAGAAAAGGACAGGGGAAGACACACCAGCTGACAATAACTGTGATTACTTCTGCAAAAGCTACTAGGGAACATGACTGGTCAAGGGGGACTTGGGCTTCATCTGTAATGTCTGAATTTTTGGACATGAAATACATCATTAAACACACTTATTAGTTATTTAGAAAAATATTAAACAAGAATGAAAAAAGAAAAATCTGTGTAAGAAACTGTGCTAATGTGAAAATAGTTGCAAAACGTAGGGATGTGATGTTATCCAATTTGCCAACTTGTGAACCTTTGAAAGTCATGGCTAAAGCTTACAAATTCATGCTACCAAATTCTGACACAAAACTTTAACAAGTCTTTACCATCAGCTGTTTTGCTGAAATGAGAAGTAATAAGATTTATCTAAATACTGCCCAATGGCATAATTAGAGAATTCGAGATTCCCTTAGAGTTCAGTTCTCAACAAAAGGTGAATAGTCCTGAGCTCTTTCTCACCCAACCTTGCTAAAATCTGAAAAGCTGTCTCTTTCAGGAAGCTGGTAAAAGATTAGCTGAAGCAGTACTGCTGATAAGGAGCTTCCAACCCTTAAAGTCTGAGGTGCCTCTATGACAAAAAATTAGCTGTGGACAAATAGGAAACAATAAATGACAGGTGGCCTGTTCTAAGAATCGCTGATAAAGCACAACCTAAGATTGATATATGAAATAGTTGTCCGTCTTGTCATTAATTGCCCCATTGAAACCACCCTAAGTTATTCAACACATAATTGAAATTTCTAACATCGAACCAAAAACCACCTCAACCATCTATCAGAATACTAATCACACTTTTAAAACATTACTTTCAAAAAAGAAGAATGAGAAATTCACTTGCTTGTGTGTTAGATATGTCAAACCTTTTCAAAATCATGACCTAACCTAAAATGTTCTAGAAGCACAAGGTAAAATTATATTTATTTCCATGTGCCTTACAGACATCCTCCTTGCCTTGTTGAAGGTATTCAGAAGGAAAATTTGAGAGATCATTTTGGTACTAAAATGAAAGGTCCCTCTTTAAAAAAAAAAAAAAAAAATATATATATATATATATATATATATATATATGTTAGGAAAATCTTCAAAATGTCTAAGAGAAAGACTAGAAGGGAGATTTCCCTTGCAATATTTTTCTTCTGTTTTTTGAGAGAAAAAAACACAAATAAATGTGTCAAGATATCAGTTTAAAAGCATTCTTTTTTTCCCTCTGTGTTTCTGTGCACATTACTGAATACTGTAAGCAGGGTGTGTGAACTTCAAATTGATTTTTGACAAATAACTACAGATTTGCACACATTTATTCATTCTTTTACAGTGCCCTGTGGGTCCAATACATTCATTTGCACTGTGGCTAGAGACAGTCTAGGAGAGATGCTGCAGGCCCCAAAGCAAGTGGGGCTAATTGGACTATGTGCGAATTGAACCCATGACCTTGGCCTCCACTAGACTGTAATCAAAAGAATTAGTTACCAACAAATAACTGCTCAGATAACAGCAATATTCAAGAATAACAATAAGATGAACAGTACTTCAGAAAACAAAATTTAAAGTATGTTATTGATAACCTGGATAGCAAATAGTGGAGCAAAAAATAAATACCTGCTTTCCCGTCATGTCCAAAATACTTTAGTTGTTGTTAAACCTCAGGTAACTTTGGGTGAAATAATTTTGAATGTATATTTTATGCTTCCTCCTCCTCCTCTTCCTCCTCCTCCTCCTCCTCCTCCTCCTCCTTCTTCTTCTTCTTCTTTTTGAGACAGAGTTTCCCTCGGTTGCCCAGCCTAGAGTGCAGTGGCACAATCTCAGCTCACTGCAGCCTCTGCCTCCAAGACTCAAGCGATTGTTCTACCTCAGCCTCCTGAGTAGCTGGGATTACAGGCATGCACCACTACACTCAGCTAATTTGTATATTTTTGGTAGAGACAGGTTTTCACCATTTTGCCAAGACCGGTCGTGAACTCCTGGCCTCAAGTGATCCTCCCGCCTCAGCCTCCCAAAGTGCTGGGATTACAGACATGAGCCACTACACCCAGCCTCAAATGTGTATTTTAAACCTAAAGTTTTTCTTATGTGTGTGTTAAACAAGTATTTATCAATTCAAAAGGTAATCTGTATTGGTATTTTTAATTTAAAAAATTTTTCCACCACCATTATATACAGTTCCCTATTTTGTTTAATGAAGGGATATATAAGCTTTCTAATGGTGCCTTCAGAAATTTCTAAAATGTAAATACTGATTTGATTGGTCTTTAAGATGTGTTTAACTGTGAGGCTATTTAACGAAGTGTGGATGTGATTTGTCATCCAGTATTAAGTTCTTAGTCATGGATTTTTGTGTTTAAAAAAAAATAAGAGGGAAACTGCAGTTTTCATTACAGATTCCTTGATTTGTAAGCTCTCCAAATGATGAGTTCTAGTAAACTCTGATTTTGCCTGTGGATAGTAGATCTCGAGCATTTATCTCAGGCTTTAATTTGCTAAAGCTGTGCACATATGTAAAAAAATAGATTGTTTTAGGGGAGATGTAGGTGTAGAATTATTGCTTATGTCATTTCTTAAGCAGTTATGCTCTAGATTAATGCTTAAAAGAAGGCTAGTTGTTTGCACAAAAAGTTGGTGATTCCCTCCCCCAAATAGTAATAAAATTACTTCTGTTGAGTATACTTTTTATGTCATCATAAAAGCTGAACAAAATCCCTTTGTTTCTATTTATTTAAAAAATGCTTTTCTATATGTACCCTTGATAACAGATTTTGAAGGAACCTTGTGAGATGATAAAGCATTTGAATGATACAGTAGATGTAAAAAAAAAAATCAGTTTAAAAGAACATTTGCTTTTACATTAAATGTTTATTTGAAATCAAATGATTTTGTATATAAAGTTCAATAATATAAAAACAGTAATCTATCAAAATCAGTATATAAGACTGTTAGGAGTTTGTCACTATGAGAATAATAATAAGCTATTGATTGGAAAGGATTGAGTAATAAGCGAAAGTAAAAACAAGTTAGTAACTAATTAACTAGGAAGCTAGTTACTAGCTTCTGTACCTGTATCTGCTATAGAAAAAAATAAAAGCAACCACAATGTTCAACACAAGCTACCAGCAGCATTAGGCTCCATAAACAGCTCTCTGTAGGTCCCAGGTGAAGGGAGGAGCCAGACAAACCCAAAGTGAGGAACTTCAATGGTTAATTTTATGGACTGATTTGGCTAGGTCAAAGTACCCAGTACTTGGTCAAACATCAATCTGAAGGCTCCTGTGAAGGTATTTTAGGGACGTTATTATCATTTAAACAGTGGACTTAGAATAAAGCAGATCAACCCTCATAATATGGGTGGGCCTACTCCATTTAGGCGAAGGCCTTAAAAGAAAACAGACTGATTGTCTAGGGAGGAAGAAGGAATTTTGCCTGTAGTCTACTTTCAGTCTCAAACTGCAGCATGAACTGGGACTGTAGGGGTTGAGAGGCAGACGAAGGGAGACCTGTCAGATGCTATACTTCGGGCAAGAAATGATAGTGACTATAGTCCTTAGGTGGTAGACATGCAATTCCATCAATTCATGGGCAGCAGAATTCCAAATTGGAGCTGCATCTCTTTGGAAATACTGAAGCCTGAAGGTTGCAGCTGATTATAGCATAGAGAGATGACCAAGCCTTATGCAGGGATCCAACTAAGTATTCTCACAAGTTCCTGAGGTAGGCAGGTAGAAGAATCAACCAGCGACTTTGCAATTACAGTGACTACGTTTATAATTATGGTCATGTGCCACATAACAGTGTTACAGTAGATGGCCAACTGTATATATGACTGTGGTCCCATAAGATTATAATGGACCTGAAAAACTATCACCCAGTGACGTCATAGTGAAACCACCTTTGCAAGATTGTAACTGAGGAGATTATGACAGTGAAAGAGATCAGACCTAACTGACTCTATCTTGCTGCTAAAACTGTCTTTGTTCATTCCTGAGAGTAGGCTGAACTAACTTGGGGAAGGAATTCAGTTCATGGTTTGACTCTGAAACAAAATTAATAACAGTCCTTTTCTGAAAAGACCCCGTTCTTGCCTGGGGTCCAGTCTGCCTTTGCAGGATTAACAAGTTACAAAATTGGAAAATGCAGTTTGGGGGGTCACACAATCTCTGGCACCAAGAGTCTGAACCTCCCCAAATTGATCCTGGGGATAACATCACTATTGTAAGACCTAAGATTAGTGCTTGAGATATGTTGCAGACCCTGCACTCAGTGGATCAGCTGACACCATTCAGACCAGTAATCTAGACCAACCAGTTCTGCCATCTCACCAAGGAGCAGAAGATTTTTAAAAAACCTAACTTCAACCCCCTATGATTCCATCTCCAACCTGACCAATCATCGCTCCCCACTTCCCAAGTCATTACCCGCCAAATTGTCTTTAAAAACTCTGATTCCTGAATGCTTGGGGTGACTGATTTGAGTGCTAATAAAACTCCAGTCCCCTGCACAGCAGCTCTGCGTGAATTACTCTTTCTCCATTGCAATTCCCCTGTCTTTATAAATCAGTTCTGTCTAGGCAGCAGGAAAGGTGAACCCACTGGGCAGTTACAATAACCATTGTGGCATTGTAGCACAACACATTACTCACAAGCTTGTGATGATGCTGGTATAAACAAATCTTGTGCTGCCAGTCCTTTTTTTTTTTTTTTTTTTTTTTTTTTTTGAGACAGTGTCTCCCTCTGTCACCCAGGCTGGAGTGCAGTGGTGCAATCTGGCTCATTGCAGCCTCCACCTCCTGGGTTCAAACGATTCTTCTGCCTCAGACTTCCAAGTAGCTAGGACTACAGGTGCGCGCTACCGTGCCCCACTAATTTTTGTATTTTTAGTAGAGATGGGATTTCACCATATTAACAAGGCTGGTCTTGAATTCCTGACCTAGTGATCCACCCACCTTAGCTTCCCAAAGTGCTGGGATTACACGCGTGAGCCATCACTCCCAGCCACTCCTAGTCTTATTAAAGCATAACACAATTATGTGCAGTATAACTTTGTTACTAGTTTATGTATTTCCTACATTATGCTTTTTATTGTTATTTTAAAGTGTACTCCATTTACACACACACACACACACACACACACACACATATACATATATATTTATATAGCGTATATATTTTAAAGTTTGTGTACCATCAGGGATGAGGTTGAAAAAAAATGTTAACCGTAAAACAACCTCAGGCAGTTTCTTCAGGATGTATCCCAGAGGGAGACATTGTTATCACAGGAGACGACAGCTCAGTGCATGCTATTGCTCCTGAAGACATTATGGGAGACATATAGAGGTGAAAGACAGTGATATTGATGATCCTGACCCTATGTAGGCTTTGGCTAATGTGTGACTCTGTGTCTTCATTTTTAATTTTAAAAAAGTGTCAAAAGTAAAAAATTCAAAAATTTTTAACGTAGAAAAAGGTTTACAAGATAAGGATATAAAGAAAGAAAATGTTTTTGTACAGCTCTACAGTGTGTTTTTGTTTAAGCTAAGGATTATTACAACAGTCAAAAGTTAAAAAATAAGAAGTTTATAAAGCAATAAAATTACAGTAAGCTAAGATTAACTTATTATTGAAGAAAGACAATTTTGTTAATAAATTTAGTGTCACCTAAGTGTACAGCATTTATAGAGTCTAGAGTAGCAAACAGTAACATCCTATGTGTTCACATTCATTCACCACTCACCCACTCAGCCATCCAGAGCAACTGCCAGTCCTGCAAGCTCCATTCATGGTAAGAGTGTACTTTTTTATCTTTGTTTTTTTTTTCCCCCCGAGTCTCATTATGTTGCCCAGGCTGGAATAGAGAGCAGTGGTGAGATCTTGGCTCAGTGCAACCTCCACCTCTTGGGTTCAAGCAATTCTCCTGCCTCAGCCTCCCAAGTAGCTGGGATTACAGCCAACTGCCACAACATCTGGCTAATTTTTGTATTTTTAGTAGAGATAGGGTTTCACTATGTTGGCCAGGCTGGTCTCAAACTCCTGACCTCAAGTGATCCTCCTGCCTCAGCCTCTCAAAGTGCTGAGATTACAGGCATGAGCCACCACACCCAGCCCATTTTTTATCTTTTACACCTTATTTTTATTGTACTTTTTATATGTTTAGATACACAATTACATACCATTGTGTTACAATTGCCTACAGTATTCAGTAGCGTAACATACTGTACAGGTTTGTAGACTACACGTAATAGGCTATACCTATAGCCAAGGCATGTAGTAGGCTACACCATCTAGGTTTGTCTAAGTACACTCTATGATGTTCACACAAGGAAGTTGCCTAACAAATGCATTTCTCAGAATGTATTCATGTCATTAAGCGACGCATGACTGTGCAGCTAAATAAACCTGGGAAGTTCTGGTTTCATGATTATAAGAAGAGAATGCAGAACCAGAAGGGACACCGTTTGCTCCATTCTAGAAAAAGGGAGCAATGGCTTTTCTAGTCTGTCTCAAGAATTATCCTCAATAGACAAAACCCTGGCTATGTTTTCATGTTCAGTCTGCCTCCTTGACATATACCTTCTTACAACACAGGTGAATGATCAGATTTTGTTGGCATTGTGGGCCATGAGGATCACCCAAATTAGTCCTCTTATGCTGATTCTATGCTCAATTAATAACAAGTATAATGTCATTTCCCATGGAGATTTTCCTATAAGAAGCAAATTCCCATACTAACAACCATAAACATTGTTTCTTCTTCTTTCTTCTTTTGTAAAATTTTGGGGTGCAGGCATGGTGGCTCATACCTGTAATCCTACCACTTTGTGGGGGCTGAACCAGGAGGATCACTTGAGCCCAAAAGTTTGAGATCAGCTTGGGCAATATAGGAGATTCCGTCTTTACAAAAAAAATTTAAAAATTAGCCCGGCATGGTGACACAAGCCTGCATTCTCATCTACTCAGGAAGCTGAAGCAGAGGGATCACTTGAGCTCAGGAAGTCGAGGCTTCAGTGAGCCATGTTCAATGCCACTGCACTCCAGCCTGGGTGACAGAGCAAGACCTCGTCTCAAAACAATTTTTAGAATAAATTTTATTGTGCATATTTAAGGTATACAGCATGATGTTATGAGATACATATGTATAGTAAAATGGTTACTATAATGAAACAAATTAACATATCCATCATCTCACATAGTTACTCACCTTTCCCTCCTATGGCAAGAACAGCTGTAATCTACTCATTTAGCAGAAATATTGAATACAATACACTATTATTAAATATAGTCCTTGGGCTACATATTAGACCTTTAGACTTGTTCAGCCTACATATCTGCTACTATCTATTAAGAACTTTAAATCTACATCTCCCAATTTTCTCCCCTCCACCTGTGCCTACTAACCACTATTTTTGTCTCAATTTCCATATATTTGACCATTTTGTTTTTTTTAAGATTCCGCATATAAGTGAAATCATGCAATATTTTTCCTTTGGTGTCTTGTTTGTTTCACTTAGCATAATATTTGCCAGGTCCATCCATGTTGTGGGAAGTGGCAAGATCTCCTCCTTTTTTAAGGGTGAATACTATTCTGTCATATACACATATATCACAGTTTCTTTATCCATTCATCTGCTGACAGACACCTAGGTTGTTTTCATATCTTGGCTATCATGAATAATGCTGCAATGAACACGGGAGTGTAGACATCTTTAAGAGGTAGTGATTTTATTTCCTTTGTGTATGCCCCAGAAGAGACATTGCTAGACCATGTGGTAATTCCATTTTCTATTTCTTTAGGAACATCCATATGGTTTTCCATAATGGTTGCACCAATTTACATTCCAACCAACAGTGTACAGAAGTTCCCTTTTCTCCACACCCTGGCCAACACTTGTTATCTCTTGGCTTTTTGTTAATAGCTATCCTAACAAATGTGAGATAATATCTCATAGTGATTTTGCTTTGGATTTCCTTGATGATTAGCGATGTTGAGTACCTTTTCATAGATCTGTTGGCCATTTTTGTGTCCCCTTTGGAGAAATGTCTATTCAGGTACTTTGCCCATTTTTAAATTAGGTTATATGTTTTCTTGCTTTTGAGTTGCACAAGCTCTTTCTACATTTTGGATAATAACCCTGTATCAAATATGTGGTTTGCAAATATTTTTTCCCAATTTACAGATTGTGTTTTCATTTTGTTGACTGTTTACTTTGCTGTGCAACTTTTTAGTTTAATGTAGTCTAATTTATTTATTTTTACTTTTATAGCCTAAGTTTTTTGTGTGATATCCAAGAAATCAATGCCAAGGTCAATGTCAAGGAGATTTTTCCCTGTTTTCTTCTAGAGTTTATGGTTTTAGGTCTTACATTTAGGTTATTTATTTCATTTTGAGTTAAAATTATAAACTTTAAAATTTGCTTAACACTTTGGGAGGCCAAGACATAAGGATCACTTGAACTCAAGAGTTCAAGACCAGCCTGGGCAACAGAGTGAAATCTTGTCTCTACTAAAAATAAATAATAATTTAAAAAAACTAGTCAGATGTCATGGTGCATGCCTATAGTCCCAGACTTGGGAGGCTGAAGTGAGAGGATCTCTGGAGCCCTGGAGATCACTGCTGCAGTGAGCTATGAACATGCCACTATACTCCAGCCTGGGCAACAGAACAAGTTCCTGTCTCAAAAAAAAATTGCTAGAGTTATACATTTCATTGTAAATTAATAAGTTGGTTCAAAGTTCATTTACAGTGATACAATGAGTATAACATACAAATTAACCCTCCTGAATCTGAATGCTCAGAAAATTTCAGGTTTCTGTGTCTTAATAACTGACAAGAGAACAGAAGTTTATTGGAAAGAATTCAGGGGAAAAACTGAATGAATGACATGTGCAAAGCCACAGATCCAGGAAAGAGAGTGTCATGTCCACACAATCATTTAAAACAAATGAAGCAGAGACTGATCATTTGAGCAATGTTGGGAAATAAGTCTGAAAAGGCCAGTTCAAGTCAGATCATCGCATGAATGCCTTGAGAAGACATTTAGATTTTCCTCCAAGGCCAAGGTGATTGCAGTCTATTTGTAAAGAGAAGAGTAAAATCGTCAGATCTATTTTAGAAAAATATCTCTGGTGATGATGTGGAAGATGGATTAGAGCAACTAGATGAACTGGGATGAGTTAGGAGGAGTCTCAGTGGGAAATTATAGACCTGAAAAAAGGGGAGTAGATACCGATTATGGAGAGTCAAGGAGATCACATAAAACAAACCATATACAGGTGTTTAATGGAGAAGCATGGATAGATTTAGCTTAGTCAAATAATTGGAGAGCAGTATCATTAACTAAGATAGGAAATGGAGAAGGAAAAATAGATTTTGTTGTTGATTTTTTGTGGGGGGAGGATATATTGAATTTGGTTTTGAACATCTTGATTTTGAAATGACTATGAGTCATCCAAGGAGAGACATCCAGAAGATAATGGAAACTGTAAATCTATACTTCAGGAGAGCCATATGGGCATAAGCTATAACTTTGGGATTTGCTGTAAATGATGGGCAAAGTTATAGAAAGTGATGACTTAGAATTTTGCAGTGATGTGGGGGATTCAGGGAATGAGGTAATAAGAAGAGTAAGAATAAAATTTTGGGTTGGGCATGCTGGCTCACACCTGTAATCCGAGCAGTTTGTGAGGCCAAGGTGGTAAGGAATTCAAGACAAGCCTGGCCAACATAGTGAAATCCCATCTCTACCAAAAAATACAAAAATTAGCTGGGCATGGCAGTGCATGCCTATAATCCCAGCTACTCAGGAGGCTGAGGCAGGAGAATCACTTGAACCTGGAGTCAGAGGTTCCAGTGAGCTGAGATCACACCACTGCACTTCAGGTTGGGTGACAGAGAGAGACCCCGTCTCAAAAAAACAAAAAGAATAAAATTCTGAGGACCTGCATATATAAGGTGTTAACAGAATGAGAATAGCCATTCAAAGATTTTAAAAAGTAATCAGAGATGTGGGAGAAGAGTGAAGTAGGTACAATGTTATAAAAGCCAATGGAAGCAAATGTTTTAGGACGAAGAGAGAAGTCAATATTCCCAAATGCTCCCTAGGGGACTAAGAGAATGAGGACCGAAAAGAAGCTGCTCCATTTACAAGTGAAGTCATTCGTTATCTTTTCCAGAACCATTTCATTAAAGTGGTGGGACAGAAGTAAGATTGTGAAGACAATAAGTGAGAACAACTCTTTCAAGAAGTTCGGCAGTTAGGAGGAGAAAGAAAATGGCAATATGAGAAGGAGGCAGGATCAAGGGAAGAGGCCCAGATTGAAGACCTTGAGTCTTTATCTTCTCCCTAATCTCACAATCCAACAGCAAATATGTCCCACTGATATTTCATTCAAATTATTTTCACAACTCACCCTTCCTCCCTTTTCTTCACTTGCTCAAGTGCTATCAAGACTTCTTTGTCTCAGACCTTTTTCCATCTTCCCAATGACTCTCTCTGCTTCTTTTGCTCTTCATTCCAAGCCATCCTCCATCCTGCTGCCAGACTAATTTTCTAGAACACCAGTTACCTCATCTCATTAAGTTGCTCAAAAAAACTTCTGGAGTTCCTCATTCACTCTTATTCCCTCTTGAGCCTGACATCTGACTGAACCAAGATTGGTTCTCCCTAGACATCCCATAACCATCTTGTTCCATGCTTTAGCCAAGATGGACTTCTTACTGTCCAAGCCATCAAGCATGCTCTCCCTTCTGACTGATAAACCATCTGCCTTTTCTCAGGTAATTAACCTTGCCTGACCTTCAAAAATCAACTCCCAAGCCTTCTATAGAAAAGGGGGAGGGGGAGGAAGTAAGAATAATTACTAAACAATTTTATCTATTTTACCTTACTGATGGGCTAGAAAGAAGTGAAAAGGGAAACAAGAAGGGAAAACTGGTTAAGAAAATAAATAATAATGTCTATATTAACATAGAAATTAATAAACGTATAATATTGAATCTAGTATCACTCTTGACCAATCAGTCACATACTTTTGATAGTGAAGTTCTGTTTACTTCAGACACTAATATCTACTTTATACAGGATAACGACTCCTGTATTAAGGTTTCTAACCTACTACTGAATATCAGAACAATGCTAATTGATGGGTTTTGGACCCAGCTTTGCAATTAGATGGCTATGGAAAAATACCTGGGGAGCTATTTGAAATCACACACACTCTGGGAGATTCTGTTTTCACCTCCTTCAAAGGCTATGCCCTCTAGCTAAGAATCCCTGCTGCCTTGTGAGTCTTCTCACTGGTGAGAGTGGGCCACTGTCCTCAGATTCAGGTTTGAGAGCCACTGCAGGGTATGTTGGGTGGCAAAAAGCAGAACAGTTACAAATTTGAGGTTGGTTATTCCTGTGAAGAAGAAAACACGAAACACTGGAGTAATTAATTGAGTGACTTCAGTTCCTCAGAATATAAAGAATAGACCCAGGAAAGTATTAAATGTTACACAAGGAGACTTTTTTCCTCCCTAAATAGTCACAAAAGAATTTTTAAAACATGTAACAAATGTAATATCAAAGTAAAAATAAATCAGCCAACCAGACGGTCTCCAATCTGTTGGGTGATATATTTAGCATATTTTATAATTAAATGAGTTGACTTTTAAAGTGGTTCTGAAAATACAACTACTTAATTTATCTAATAAGACTGTATGGCACTCTATATATTATCCATTGTTAGCTGTACCCATGCTGCTATGTCTTGTAGAGAGACTGCTGCTTTTTCCTGCTACATTTTATTAATAGTTTCGGTGACATTGACATTATTTTATTGGGGCAGTATTTTTTTTCACTCTGTTCATGAACATCAAACAATCCCAAGCTATTTTGATAACTAGCACCCTTGACCGGTGCTATTGCTGTTTACTCATAGCGATGATAACCAGTGCTTATTTAGCATCATGAAGTTTAATGACTTTGTATTTCCTTCTATTAACAAAACTCACAGAACTCTAAAATAAGTAGGCCCATAGCTCTGATGAAAAATCCTAAAGTTCCAGAACTTCAAATTTTATCTTAGAATTTTAAAATCAGTGGGGCTTGGGCCACTACCTACTCCATGGGTTCTCCCTTATAGTGAGCATCAGAATCTCTTGGAGAGCTTGTTAAGTACACAGATTCCCAGGCTGGGAGCTTTTGATAAAGCTCAGAGACCTGCATTTAAACAAGAACTCAAGATGGTCCCTGAGCTTCAGTTTGAAAATTACTGACCAACACCCTCACTTAAATATAATGAAACTGAACCCCAGACAGGGTAAGTGTCTTACTCAAGGTCACTTAGCTAGATAATGACAATCAAGTGTAGAACTGATATAGCCTAATCCTTAGTTCTGTGCCCTTCCCATGCTTACACCCTTACTGTCTAGAGTTCCCTTCTGGGTTCCTACAACATGGGAAGTCACCTCTCTATTTCTCTTGTGACAAGCAGTTCACAGACAGTGTTCTATAGATGCCACAGACAGAAGGAAGGAAGCACCATGTGAATAATAGGAGAAAGGCTGTCAAGGCTGTTACCTTCATCTTCCTGAATTTCAGTTTCTTGTCTGTGTGCAAGCACAAATGGATTATTAGAGCAAAATACCAAGAGCTTGTGGGATGGAAAAAGATTACTATAAGATGGCAAGTTTACTCACTCCCTTAACATGACTAAAATAATTTTTAAAATAAAATAAAATAAAAATGTGTTCCTAATAACAAAATCTCAGAAAAGCTACACTCTGAATTTACTTTTTCTTTCTGAATTTCAGTTTCTTGTCTATAAAAAGGTACGCTAAACCTACATACTAGGCAGAATCATCTTGAGTACAGCAGTACCACAGGAAAAGTGCTTCATACAATCCTAGAACATGGTATGTACTCAATACATGCTATAATTTTTAGAAGCATTATCATATGGTGGAAGGGCCAGGCTAAATACAATTACATACATACCAAAGAAGAATTATTGATACCTCCCAACCCTAGAGTGCCACAGAAATTACAAAACATGGCAGCTAGATGACATAAGAAACATTTACAAGCTTAAGGAGAACACCTGTGTACAGTAACATGGATGAATCTAATGGAGTATAATATTGAGAAAAAGAAGCAAGACACGGTAACAGAAATACTATGATTCCATTTATAAAAGTTAAAGACAGGCAAAACTAAACTATATTGCTTGGGAATGCACAGTTAGGCAGCAAAACTGTAAAGGAAAGCCAGGAATTAATTAACAAAAGCGCCAGGGTAGTGGTTCCCTCTAAAGGGTACCAAGGAGTTTGCCAGGTGGAAAGGCACATGAGTGCCTACGAGGGTGCTAGCCATGTTTAACTTCTTGACCTAGGTGGCGGTTAAACGGCTTTTGCCTTTAGAATAGTGTGCAAATTTTTTGTTGTTTTGTGCATTTCTATTATATATACTGTATTTCACAACAAAGTTTTAAAAAGATTTAAAAGACACATTTGGTAGATAAAGCTGAAAGGAGTTACTTGACACTCCTATTACAGATATTTGGTTGTCCTTCCATGTGGACTACTAAGATAATAGAATTCAGCTGCACAATGGGTCTGTGTAAATATCCATTTGTGTTCTGACACAGAGGACTCATGCCCTGGAGCCGCTGTGATGTTTAATTGGAAGGCATTTGATCAGAGGTTGCCAGGATCCATTAGACACTAAATATATCATCAACCTAATTACATATGACTTACTAGTTCAGTGCTGATTATATCGAAAATCATCAGAGTCTTAAAAATAGTCATGTTTGTTTTTCCCAACAATGTTTTCAACCATGGTTTCTATGGTTCCAACCACATATGGAGAAATAATATATGTCCTCATAAGGAGAAGAGTGAGTTCTGAGTTTTAAAAAAGGCAAAGGTTGTCATTTTGCCACTTTGAGAATATCCCTTGATCTAGTTTGATCTATGTAAGCTTCACCTAGCGACTAAATTGAAACTCTAACCAATATATTAAAGGATGGAAATATAGTCAATGACTGTGGTTTATCGTTCCATGATTATAATTGACTAGCGGTATTTTGACACCTAGATAAGACTGCTTTGGTGTGTCTAGGTGTATTGCATTATTTAAATGATATAATATTAGAAACTTAAAAACAATTTGGTATCAGAGTTGGTGACTGAGTTTGAGTTTGGTATTCGGCTGTTTCCATGCAACTGAATTGTTAAAAAGCTTACAATTTCCTGTGATTTTTCTGAAGCAAGAAAAGGGACCTAACATTAATATGCTTCTTTTAGATTAGATTTACTTTAATGACATATGCAAACAAGAGAGTATAGTTTATATGTATAGTTTAAAGAATTATGATAAAACAAACACCCACTTACCCAGCACACAGCTTAAGAAGTAGGAACATAACCAAAATTTTGATTTCCCTTTCTTTCCCATAAGAGGCAAACGCTACCCTGAATTTTGTGACTATCATTCCATGCTTTTCTTTGCAGCTTTACCACATGGGTGGTACATATAATTATGCATATTGTTTAGTTTACCTGTTTTTAAGCTTTGTATAAATGAAATCATGTGGTAGTATTCTTCAATAACTTTTCTTAATTCATTATTGTACTTTTGAGATTTACCATGTCAACAAGTGTATCTCTACTCCGTTCATTTTAAATGCTGTATATTCAATATATCCTGACAGCAGTCAGACCATGTGTATCATATACTTTCAGGGAGCTGCCAATATTTCTTTAACAATTACCATTTCCATGCACACCAACCTTTCACCTGCCAATGCCTCAATTTTTTGCCTGATGGCTTTCTCTGGCCCTCAGTAGCTACTCAGTCTGAACACACAGCAGGCTGAAAATACCAAGGAATTAATGTTTCTCTGAAGCAGTTCTCAACCAATAACTGGGATAAACTGGAGGTAAGTGATGTAAGCTGTCCCCCAGGGTTCCCCAGCAGGATCAAACTCCAATTGCCCACAGTGATAATGTGATAACACACCTTTATTTGTTTGCTTCCCTTCTGTTTAACTACCCCATTATCTACTGGTGTTCCTTGGGAACACATTCCAAACAAAACTCTCCACTCATTGCCTCAGGTCTGTCTCTGGAGGGACACAAACTAAGACAGCAGGGAAATTAAACTTAAGAACCTCTAAACACCTGATTCTGCTGTGCCTCTAAGATAATGTAACCATGCTCCAGATTTCTTCAGAGGTGCCGGAGAGGTAAGCTCCTCTCAAAATCCAAAATAGGAAACAGAAATAAGAGTCCTCTGCCTGTTCTGCCCTCACTTAGCACATGCAAAATTGAAACACATCTTTCCTGAATCTCTTCCTTTTCTCTCCTTCCCAGAAAATAAACAAGCTTTTCTTTAACTTTCCCTACATCCTATCTTCCTTCCTTTCTGGAAAGCAAGCTTTCTAAGTTCACTACCACAGACTAAGTGGCATCCTTTCTCTACTACAGGAGACCTCTATGTTCTAGGTCATCCAGGCTAAGCTCTGGGTATGTTAAGTAGGAAAGATTATGGAATTGATAAAATTCTCTCTCAAAACTTGTATACATTTATTTTTTAATTTCAGAAACTATCATTTTTTATCTTTTATTCTTTCTGAAACATCCATTTCCCTGGTAGAATTTAGACAATAAATAAAAAATACAGAGATGAAAAAAGGAAACAAAAGGCAAATAAAGAACACAAAATGTCAGGACCTGTTCATAGAAAAATGGCCAATTTCAAACAGTTCTCCCAAGATTCAAAGAAACTAAAGGCAAGTCAGCCTTCTTTAAAAAAAAAAAAAAAAAAAGATCCTGAAAGAATAGGAGATGAAAAGGTCCGTGGAGCTCAGAGATGAATAGATGCATAAAATGGAATTATTACAGAGGTGAAATTCTCATTAGAGTCAACAAAAGGTAAGACATAGATATGGATAAAAATACAGTCTAGAACAAAAAGAATAACACAAAATGAATTGAGAAAGAACAGAGATAAAATGATAATAAAGGAGTTGGTATATATGGATATTAAACCAATAACCACTGTCATGGAAGAAAAGAATACATAGAATGGGAAAAATTCAAATACATAATTGAATATAATTTTCTTGAAACAAAATCTCAAATCTATAGATTACAAAGAGAAAGCTTAGCCAATACCCTGAAAATTTTGATGAGGGATAATAAGTAAGATATTTTAAAAATGGACTTAGGGCAGCAGGTTGTAAGAAGTTACATGGCAGGAAATAAGGAGCACATGAACCAAGTCTACAAAATGAGAAAGGATAAGAGGAAATGACCTGAAGAGGTATTTAAGATCTTGGCGTTTAGTAAGCCCACCCTGGTGTGATTGTTAAGAGGCCAGCGCTGTAAACTGCCTAGATTTAGATCCCATCCCTGCCCTTTGTTACCTGTGTGGCTAAAACAAGTTATTTTGCCTCTCTGTGCCCCAATTTTCTTAATTTTAAAATGGGCATGATATTAGCCACCCACATAACAAAGTGACTATGAAGATTGAGAATTACATTTAGTCCTCTTTAAAAAATGCCTTGCCATATTGAGCACTATGAATTATTATTAAGTTCAGCAAAGCTTGGTGATTCTCTGAAGGTGAGAAAGAGACAGGGAAGACATAGATGATTCCTAGGTTTTAGGATGTGACAATCATAGTACCGTTCACTGTAGAGAGAACACAGAACAAAGAGAATACAGAAGAAACTGTTTTGTTTTTTAAATTCCCAATCGATATAGTTTGGCTGTATTCCCAACCAAATCTCATCTTGAACTGTCGGCTCCATAATCCCCATGGGTAGTGGGAGGGACCAGGTGGAGATAATTGAATCATCACCATGTGTAGTCGGGGGGGGGGGGGACTAGGTGGAGATAATTGAATCACCAGTTGGAGATAATAGAAACCAGGGCGGTTTCCCCCATCCTGTTCTCGTGATAGTGAATTAGTTCTCATGATATCTGGTGGTTTTATAAGGGGCTCTCCACCATGCTCTGCCCTTCTCCTTGCTGCCACCATCTGAAAAAGGACGTGTTTGCTTCCCCTTCTGCCATGATTTAAGTTTTCTGAGGCCTCGCAGCCATACTGAATTGTGAGTCCATTAAACCTCTTTCCTTTATAAATTATTCCATCTTGGGTATGTCTTTATTAGCAGTGTGAGAATGGACTAATACATCAATTATAGAGGATTCATTTTAAACATGTTAATATTGACATATCTTTGAGAAGACAGGTAGGAGAGATCCTGTGGGCACCTAGAGATCACCTAGGGCTGAAGGCAGGTGTAGATGGCTTTAATGTGAGTGCAGAAGCCAGGAATGTGGATAAGACCTCCTTTGTGATGTACACAATGAAAGAAGAAAAAGGGTGAGAACTGAACCTGTGGAACTAAGACCTGTGACAAAGGACCAGTGGAAAAATAAGAAGGGGAGGATAAATGATGAATCAAAGACACAGGACAGGCTGGGCACAGTGGCTCATGCCTGTAATCTCAGCACTTTGGGTGGCCAAGGTGGGTGGATCACTTGAGTTCAGAAATTCAAGACCAAGCTCAGCTTTGGCAACATGGAGAGACCCCATGGGGGGAAATATATATATAAAATATAGTTGTATGTAAAAATATCTATTTATATACATATATAAAACAAGTACATTGAAGAGGCTGTGCAGGAGCACAGATGAACAGGTTGGCCTTTGTCAAAAGAAGCACATTTCTACCACTGAGAGAAAACCATAAGGGTGACTGTGAAAGCAGGTAAATGTGTAGACTCTAGTTGGTAAAGGTAAAAGAGCTCTCCCCTGGTGCTTCAGTCTCATCTATAAGGTAAAAGCAAAGCCATCTGTGGCTACATATGGAAACTCTGTGTACCAGTGAAGATTAGGAATAATGATAGAAGGATGACCAGAGGTGATCCCCTCCCCCACAAAAAATTGTAATTACATATTGAGGGCCCAGCAGACATTGAATGAAGACTATAAACTCAAGTCAAAAAATTTTTCTGCATTTTTTTCCAGCAGCTTTTCCACTGTCCTGAAACAAGATAGAGAATCTAAGGTAAGATACGGCATGAAAAATGTTTGACATGGCCACTTTTGCCATAGAACGAAGAAGAAAATAATTAAATGTAGTCCATTTCAAGAGTTACCACAAGTGTAGTGTTGGCTTATAAGACAGAATACCTGGACGCGGTTTCATGTGTGCCTATTGTTTGCTGAAAGGATTTTAATCCTATAATAAAATCTCTCAAAACGTGCCATGGAAAGTATTTCCTAGAATTCTTAAAAACTAATGAGAAGGAAGCTTGAATATGCTGATTAACACAGAAGCTAGTTACTGGAAAAGAAAAGCAAGGTTGAAAGATATTGTTTAATATCCTTTCAGCTACTCTAAAAGATTATATAACTGAATATAGAACAAGCTATATAAAGTACAAGGGCTAGTCAAAGAAACATCAGGCTAATACCTGAGTTTTCATACACAGTACAAGTCTAAAATATTTTTTACCCCCAACCTGAATATGGCTTAAACTTTTCATACAATGTCCTACTGGCCTAATATACATTTTAGAATTAATTATTGCAAGTAGTTCATGTAGATAAATGCATTTTTATTTAACTTTAAGTAGTTTGTTTCATTGTTTTGAGTATAAATAAGCTATCTCATCAATGACCACTTCAAAGATACGGTTTATTAAATATCTTAATCATTATTCATAAAGCATTATAGGATTATCAGTAAAGTTCCCTAATAGATAGTACTATTATTTTCACTCTTTCCAAGGAGTCAGTTGTCAATATAAAATATATGTTTAGAGAATGGGTCAGTAAAGCAGCAATTTGAAGGATAATGAAGAATATTTGAATGACTGAAGGATAATGAATCAAACTGAGGGAAATGAAGTGAGAATGAAATAATGTCAATAATTAATATAAGAATAGTAAGGAGCATTTTATAAATAAACTCTTAAAAGCAAACTATTCACAATAAACAAGATTTGAACAATGAGTCTGTGAGGAGCTGCTACCGAACTTTAAGTTGCTCAAACATACTAACTGTGGAAGAGCAGTACAAATGACAAGTAGGCTTCCCACCAAGCAAAACTAGAAAATCAAAATTTGTTTCCAGCAGTAGCACATCTTCAAGTCCTTCCTTTTTACTTCCTTCTTTGACATTCTTTGTCAAAACAAAACAGATCTACTTAAAAGGTCAAAGGCCACTGGAGAAATAGTTTATGTTCAGAAAACACAGGTGTCCTGTGTCTTAAAGAGAAATACAGGTCTTGAAATGAGACAGACTGTGAAAATAATGAATTAGTTAGAATTCATAGGGAAGGAACTTCATTCCTTAACACTTATCATGGTATTGTTTCTGTGGTGTATTATTACTTCAGTAACTTCTTCCTGTAACGATCTAGGTTACATGTAGGTATATATTTATCACAATAATCTGATGGCTGTCTAATAACTAGTCACATGCATGACATCTCTACTTTATAATAGTAGGAGAAACTTACTCTAATCTGACTAAAGTAAAATATGATACATATGCCTTTTTAATTCTGCAATAACCCATTTATCTTTACTATTAAGTTAGATTTTTAAAGTTACCAAGACGTGTTTTACTGAAATATATGCAATCAGTACTTTGTCAGTTCTTTACTACTATGATCTGAAAAAGTTGCAATACAAAGAGAGTAAGGATTACAATTATACTTGAAGATGAGCATACTAAAAATCTATGATATGTTTGAAAACCTAGCAAATAGGTGAGTCATACTTTCGTTACTTTACTTGCTGCCTAGCAAACTAAACTGGGTGCCTAAAATTCCCTTTCTGTTTATTTTCAACTTCAATTATATAGGCACAGTATTTAAATTATTTAGCCTCTATTGTTCTAGGTACTTAGATTTTTCTGCATCACAATTCTCCAGTTTCCATTGTATTATTTCCTGTTATAAGATTATTCAAAGGAGTTTTTTTTTTTTATTGTTTTTCAAAGGGAGGCAGACTGACCAGTCATGACTGGGGTTATTTCACAAAGCTAGTTCCTTCCTGTATACAAATTCACACACGCACCCATATTCACACAAATGCTGGCCCTAGGTAAGAAAATAAGGTTGGCAAGCATTTGAAGTCTTCAGACCATTCTTTCTCTGCCCCTCCTTTGGGGAGCACCACCTCCCCTTCAATTATTCTGCATCCTGTATTTTCTCCTCTTCCTTACAAAGAGCCTGGTATCAGTCGCAGCTCCTGACACTCCTGAGTTACATGGCCTACTTCTGAGGCACACATAGACTTGGTAGCAAAGTGAAGGGAAGGGAAGCAGCAGACCTGTCTCTCAGCTGGTAGCTGCAACCTTTCTGGCACACCAGTGCCTCTCCTTCTTACAAGTTACATCCTGTCTGTAGACAGACTGGCCCAACAACAAGGTTGTATCTATTGAGGTTAAACTTGCCCAGAACAGTGTTTGTCAGAGCAGAGAGGCAGAAAGAGTGAAAAACAGGAAGGTGAGTTCTCAAAAGAGTTAAAATCTACCCTTAAAAATTCTACATATGCTCAGTCAAGTAAATCCTTATGATTTTTTTAACTGATATTTTGTCCTGGAAGATAATGATATTAACATATTCTAGAAAAGAAAAAGCTTGATTCAGCAAAACCTCATTGAGAGATATATGATTAAATGTTGATAACAATACATTTTTTAGGTTATTTCATATACAAGTTTAATGAAGTTCTAAATATATAGAATGACTGAATATACATTTTAAGAAAACATGAAATAGGTGACTGGGTACAACTGAAAAAGAGGCATCCAAATATTTTAGATTGTTCGTTTCTTATATACTTGATTTTATGTATGAGAGTGTTTGTCATTCTGATTCAGAATGAAACGACTTTGAATGGTATTTGTGGAATCACATTGTTTCTAGCCTGAGAAATAATTTATTATGGAAAAGTTGAAAAGTTGCTCTAATTTGCTAATATTTCAAAGCATCATTTATTTTTGCAGGGAAAGAACCAGAAAAAATCAGTTCCAAACTTAAAATATCAATACTCATAGTTTAGCATTTAAAAATTAATAACTACATGGAGTTACCAGTGATATTTTTAAAATTTATATTTTTGCTATGTGTACTGTTTAAACAAAGTCATAAGTTTACCAAAGTGGGCTAACAGCCTTCATTCCAAAATGTCCCAAAATAATTTCTGAACCACATGACAGATGTTTGATGCAGATAACTAAATTTTCTGTTATGTTTGTTTATAGTTAATAGTAAAACCAACAGAGAGTGCTAGACTTTAGACAAGCATATCTTAGAAATATAAACTTACGTGAAACTAGACAGAAATATCATCTCAAAGTACTTTTTTCTCTTAAACAACCAAACAGAAAAAAACAAAGATCAGAGATGAAAGGAAAAAAAAATATATTGAGCGACATTACATGTCAGCCAGACACTGGGATAGATGCTTTATATACCTTAGGTCATTTAATGTTTTAGTTAAGTAGAAGATGTTTTAAAGTTGTGAAGGTATTTAACTAGTTTTTCATTTTCTAAGTCAGCACAGCTTTTGACTCACCTGTTCACAATGCAAAGATTATTTGTTCTACCCTATGTTTCTGTTGCACAACTTTTTCTTGCTTTTAAAAGTCATTTATTGAATCATCATCTGCCTCAGGTTTGATATGGTATAGCCTCTAAAAGACTGGTTTAGTACTTCAGCTCGCCTTTCAAAATATTTACAGTGCAGGCCTTCAGTGTTCCAGGTATCTAATGAGTCATTTTCCTCTTCCCAGTCTACCAAGCAGGATCTCAAAGCCTCCTTTATCTTTCTGGGTGGATACAGAGTCATTAAACTTAAATATGTCCTTTGCCAATAGACTTGAGGGTTGGGTTTAGTTATTAACTTGGTGAGTCTCCACCCAGCTAACTATTCTAGGAAATTATTTGGTGAGTCAGGCATTTTTGTATTCACATTGCAGCAGCCAGTCATCTGCCCTAAGTGCTGCCGCTGAAGACTGAATGTCCTGGAATGTTTGCTATCACATCTCCATTATGACAAAAGCATTGTGCAGAACAGATGAAAAAATGCATTGTCAATGGAGTCTTTTATATTTGTTTTCCTTTAAGCAACATTGCCTTGTTATAAAAGATCAATAAATATTTGTTCATTTCAATTTTGATGAGTCTGTGAGCTGTTACCATCAAGCATAGAGCAGCATCCTACTTTGGGATTGAGAAAGTGGGAATTCTAAAGTGAAAGTCTATGTTGATTAAACAAAACTAAAAACTGAGCCACTCCTCCCACATCTGGTAGAGAAATTGTGACCACATGCCCACTCTGCACTAAGAGGAAAGACCAGACTCACTGGTTCACTGGTATGTTTTCCTTATTGTAGACTGTGGTATGACAATGCCAAGTAATAAAATTTCCATGACATCCCTCTCTTGAGTTGATCCAAAGAACTTGGAGGGGAAAAGGAAGGGAGAAGATGTGAGGAGACACAGCAAGTTAAGCACCCATCTCTGCTTTTTCACAGAAACAAAAATGATAGGTTCTTATCTACTTGGAAGGTGAGGATACTACTAATTGATAAAATGAACAAAGTTAATTTTCTAAATGTCAAGATGTGAAGAAAATTTAATCTTCTTTAGGAAAAAGAATTCTTCTTAAAATAAAAAAATGTGTATTGAATTCTTACTATGTAATAGGCACTGAAGCAAGCACCTTACATGCTTTTGCTCACAACAACTCCATAATGTTGCTGTTATTTCACCATTTTACAATGTATTAGTCTGTGTTCATGCTGCTGATAAAGACATACCCCGAGATGGGGTTATAAACAGGAAAAAGGTTTTAGTGGACTTATAGTTCCACATGGCTGGGGAGGCAGAAGGCAAAGAGGAGCAAGTCATGTCTTACATGGATGGCAGCAGGCAAAAAGAGAGCTTGTGCAGGGAAACTCCTGTTTTTAAAACCATCAGATTTTGTGAGGCTTATTCACTATCACAAGAACAGCACAGGAAAGACCAATCCCCATGATTCATTTACCTCCCAATGGATCCCTCTCATGAAATGTGGAAATAGTGGGAGTTACTATTCAAGATGAGATTTGGGAGGAGACACAGAGAAACGACATCAATGGATAAAGAAATTTAGGACAGTAACTTTCCCAGAGTTGCAGAGCTGAGCCAAAATTTAGATGACTTCGTTGCATTTGTTTTTAAGCACCAGGCTATTAAATTAGGTTTTGTTATTGTTGAAAAGTCAGAACTAAGGGTAAGTATATTGTATGGCCTATACAGTAAGGAATTAAAAGAAAACTAATGCAACTAGCATGTAGCCTTACAATTAGTTTACGTTTTATATGTATAATACATATATATATATATAATGTATTTACAATAACTTGTTTTCATATTAAATTTTACCATTTTTTAACAAAATCACATGATGAAATATTCAAAGTAATCATTCCAAGGCAATGAGAAATAACTGTATCAAAACATAGCTAAAATTCCAAAAGAGGTGATCCTACTGAAAGTTATAAAGTTTAAAAAAAAGAGAGACAGTGTTCCCATTTGACAAAGATGGGTTGCGGCGGCTCAAATGTTCATTCTTCTTATCTTTTCACATATGTTGAGAATATTTTATATAGAAATATATTTATAAAAACATGAATCATTACCTATGCAGAACTTCTGGTCATTATCCTTACCTTTATTATACCCTAGGGAACCTTATTTTCCAACTTTGTGTCTGAGCTCATAGGGAAAGCCAGAAATAATAAAAAGAATATATGCTAGGTAGAAGTGTAAATGAACACGTAATTTTTTTCTGGGAAAAAATAAGAAGACTATAGAGCCAGATGGTTCTTAGCAACAAATTCTTTTAGAATACGATGTGATATAGCTAAAAAGAAAAAAACTTCCAAATTGATTTATCAGGTCTACAAATCTGATACCAACAGTTGACAAATGTAAAAACAAACAAAAAACAATCACCAAGGGAGAGGACTTGAGGAAAAAGAGAGTAAGAGAAAGAAATAAAAAGAAGGAAAATTAAACAAAATAGCAGTTATGGCTATAGATGAAGTAATGTTAAATACAATTTTGCCAAATCAAATTCAAAAATGAATTAAGGCTGGGAATGGTGGCTCACACTCGTAATGCCAGCACTTTGGAAGGCCAAGGCAGGCAGATCCTTGAGTTCAGAAGTTCGAGACCAACCCAGGAAACATGATGAAACCCCCATCTCTACAAAAAACACAAAAATTTTCCAGGCATGGTGGCACATTCCTGTAGTTCCAGCTATTTGAGAGGCTGAGGCAGGGGAATCAGTTTGAGTCCAGGATGCAGTAAGCCAATATCATGCTATTACATTCCAGCCAGGTGACAGAGTGAGGCCCTGTCTCAAAACAAAAAACAAACAAACAAAACATATATTAAAAGAAAAATCTGTTCCTACCAAGGAAATTTTAGTCTCATGAAATTAAAGGGTAGTTTAGAAGACGAGACATACCACAAGGCATTTACAGATCAAAGGAGAAAATAGAGATAGATATCAAAAGGGTGTCTAATAAATTTAATGCTAACCCTCATTTTTAAAACACCCACAGTACACTAGAAGTACATGGATATCTCCCAAACATGACAAAGAATATTATTTATTAGTTAAGGAAGCACTAGCTGCTGTAACTTATAAATTCTGAAATTCTGTAGTTTAATAAAATATGTTGACTTCTTATTCCTCTGTGGTTCAACCAGTGGCAGTTTCAAGGAGGTGAGGACAGCATAATTTCAGAGTGCTATGTACGAAGTACTGTCTACAAGATCAAGATATTCAGGCTGATGGAGCCTCTATCATCTTTATTACACAGTTTCTTAGGCTACCCTTAGAATTAGCATCTAACCAGCAAACAGGGAACAAAAGGAGAACATATATGGGACATTTTTAATACAGATTAGGTCAGAAAGTGGCACTCATCACTTCCACTAACATCCCACTAATTAGAACTTAGCATATTTTTGCTTCTAACTGCAAAGAAGGCTGGGAAATGTAATCTCTCTGTGTACCAGAAGAAAAACTGGGTTTGGTGAACAGCTAGCCAGTCTCCGCTGAATCTATTCTACTGGTTATCACATAGTCTTTTTTATTCTTCTTCCTACACAGAGCTAACCTCCTTCTTAAAAGACACAATTCAAAATCCCAGCCAGTCACTATGTCCAGCTCAAAATACAAGATCTCCAAGTGACAGTGATATATACAGTTCTTTCTCTATCTGATAAAAATGTGGCCTTATAGTTCAGCAACATATCAATTAAAATAAATTATCTGCCCAATTCCCTCTCCTGCAGATACACACACACACACACACACACACACACACACACACACACAGAGAGAGAGAGAGAGAGAGAGAGAGAGAGAGAGGGAGGGAGGAATACTTAATACCTTTTAATTTACTATTTAAAATTATTTAATTTATTCATTTCCTTTGTTTGGCGTCACCTTCCATTAGAACTTAAACTCCATGATAGCAGACTTTTGCCTCCCCACCCTTTGACTGCTATATTTTCTCAGTGCCTACAAGTAAATAATTGTTAAATAACTATACATCTACATTGCCCAAAATAAGCATATATTATTTTAACAGTAAAATTATTAATTTTAAAACAAACAGAAATGCAAATATCTTGGGAAGTGGTTAAGCATCATTCACACCTTGGTTTCAGTTTCCCAAATCTCACTGATAGAACTAAATCACCACTCTTGGAGCTGGAGTTTGTATAGAAAGGGAAAGAGAGTAGGATGGTGGAAGGTAGGACTATGGAGAACCGAAACGGCACGAAGACACCGGTCTGCAAGACAGCAGAAAAGGGGAGTCAAGAGGTGAAAGACAGGATCAGAAAGAAAGGTGAGAGAGTAACAAACTTTGGTTTGAGTCACAAGGGTAATTAATTAGTTAATTAACTAACTGATTAGGAACTTGTAAACTCCTTCATTCAATAGTACCATATTGATTTTTATCTGCCAAAACTGTGAAGAGTATTTGAGATTAAAAAATGAACAAGAGACAGAGTATGACCCTGAGAAACTCATATCTAGTTTGGGGGGACAGAACATAATGAGTATATGAGTGTGATGAGGGAGGTGTGAATAAAATGTTATGCCAACACAGAAAGAAAGCAATTAACCAGGCTATGGCCAAGTGGAAGACAGATCCAAGACAAGTTTCAGGAAGAAAGAATCTGAGTCTAGAAGAGAGGATAGCATTTGTGAAGGTTTAGAAGTGAAGGAGAGAAAGGCATAATGCATTCAGAAGACTGGACTTTAGGGAATGAGTAAGGGGGTTGGAGATGTTAGCAGGGGACAGATTGTGAATGTTCATTCTTGTCCAGCTCTAATTCCCTTAAGCCACCAAGCTGTCCCCCCGCCACACACGCATACCCTGCTGCATAAAAGGGGAGTTCTACTTCTTACATATAACTCCTTTTCATTTTTAGTCTGTCTCATTGTTTTGGTACTTTGGAAATACTCTTGTCTAAATATCAACCTTGATGCCCACTGGAAAGCAACTGTTGTCCCCATCTCTGCAAAAGCTTCCTCACGCCATCCTATTCATACTCTCCTTCTGGTTCCATTTGCTCCAGAATACTTTATTTCCCTCTGCCAATGTTACTCCCATTCCAGATGCAGACTTTATAAGCCTTTATAAGCTTTGCTAAGGCATGTGTACTTGACCCTAGACAGCCACTAAAGAATTTTAATCATAAGCATGATAACATTATAAAATTTGCATTTTATAAAAATCACTCAGCAGTGCAGAGAATGGCTTGGAAGGGCATAAACTAGGAGCAGAAGACATTTAGAGTAAGCTGGAAAAAATAAGAAGGGCTGATATTAGGCCTTGTTATTATCAGTAAAATAAAATATAGTTTTAGAGAAATGACTGTTCTTATCAGTCATAACTGAACATATCATTCCAGGTATGTTAAATATCTGTTTATTTGTCTTGTGAAGATAAAGGGAAAGGTGAGTAAATAATAGTATCTTCAATATAATTTAAAAATCATCTAACATTAAATTTTATGCTCTCTGCCTACATATAAGGCGAACTATTAATTTATGTGAAGGATTCATTAAACTGATTTCAGAAAGGTTGTAATTTTATTACCCTTTATTTTATTTTATTTTTCTTTATTGTATTGTGTCTAACAAGACCAAAAATAATAAATTAACTCTTTAAGGATAAAAAAGGTAAGTGGGTTATATCTGGATTTTTTTCCGAAAGACTCAGAATTTTAAATTAAATATTATTTTAACATGTATCCTTAATAAACTGTTTCATAAATGAGATAAGGTCCTGAGAGTATAAAGTATATTTGATTGGAGCCTGCTTTGTGCAAAGCACTCTGGCAGATAGAAAGAAGAGTAAAAGTTGTTCTCTGCCTCAAAGAAACTTTTATATAATATGTATCCCAGAAACACTCAATTTAAGATTAATACCTTCTTAGCCAGGAGAGTGTAGGTGAGGTGTTTGTGACTATCTCAAAAATACAAGCACTATAGACAAAATCTTCAGCTTCTAGACTGGCAGCTTGCAAAGAACTGAGCAGACCAAACTGGGCCATATCTACCTTATTCATCCTCTCCTGCTTAATGAAATATCCTGAGAAAATACCAAAGGCATATTGGAAGAAATGAAAGCAATAAAGTGATTAGAACTGACAAGGTTATCTTAAACAGGAGAATCACAGACTGATGGAGCCTATGACATTAGCATCTTTTTCACAACACAGAAGCAGCTGAGGACTCTGGTGATTAATATGTCCTGCCTAGATTCATGCAGTTTAGTAACAGCACTAGAGTTTGAATCCAATTCCCCAAATTATTAATAGTCTTTTCATTTTACCTCATTGATGGGTAGAAGAATAGACCTCTCCAAACAATATGAAAAAGCAATTATTTTCTGCATTTAGATATAGTCCAGCCCAAGTCTTCTCTAATCTATAAAACTATCTTTGAGAGAAAGGAGAGTTTTTGAAAAAAATATTTTAATCTTTAATCCCTTCTACTTTGCTATTCTAATACTATGGTAAGGACAATCTAAAGTAAAAATTATCTTTTTTTTTTTTTTTTTTTTTTTTTTTTTTGGAGACAGAGTCTTGCTCTCTGTTACTCAGGCTGGAATGAAATAGCATGATCTCGGCTCACTTCAACCTCCATCTCCTGGATTCAAGTGATTCTCATGCCTCAGCCTTCTGAGTAGCTGGGACTACAGGCGTGCATCACCACGCCTGGATAACATTTTGAATTTTTAGTAGAGATGGGGTTTAGTCACATGTTTCCCAGGCTGGTCTCGAACTCCTGAGCTCAGGCAATCTGCCTGCTTGGCCTCCCGAAGTGCTAGGATTAGAGGCATGAGGCACCACACCCTGGTTAAAGTAAAAATTCTCTAAGAAATTGAAAGATACCCCAATGTTGACTCTAAGACAATGGAAATTTGTGTTCTCTAAGTCCTGTAGCACCGTGCATAAGAAGGTAGAAGGAATCTTAGGCAGGGGTTAAAGTGAGCCAAAATGCCAAGACTGAAATATGATCAATTTAACTAAGGTAAAGGTTAAGATGGAAATGTAGGTAGGTAGGTGCTAAATTGCAAAGGGTGTTTTAAAAAAATCAAATGAACATCTGCTCAGGCTAGGATGGAGTAACAAGGACTGTATTTATTAATACTACTGTGTGGGTCCCCCACTTCCTACCCTAAGCAACTACAAAAACAATTGTGTGTGTGTGTGTGTACATAAAGTTATATATATATAAGTTTTTCTAGAGAAGGCTATCAGGCAAGGAAAGACAATAATGCCTCAGAAACAGAAAATAAGAGAAATTCTATAATTGCTTTAATTTACTGCATGGAGAAAGTGGATCAGGGAGGGGAATTCAGACAAAGCCTGGTGATCCCTGAGTTGAGAAAAAACTGGAAGTCAGAGGAGGCCATGGTAGGTAATGTTTGCAGGGTAGAGCAGAGGAATGGTAACAGCTACATAGAGAAATCCAGAGATCTACAGAAGATCTCCCAGCTGGGTACTGAAAAGTACATGTATGTAAAAATTCTATCTGAAGCTGGGGGAAAGAAACACTTGAAAAGAATTATTGCAAACAATTCCAAGTGCTCACACAGGGCTGGGTATAATGCCTTTTCCTACTAAAGAGAGTGGAAAATGTTGTAACTCATAAGACAACATCTAATACAGAGTTTTGCTTCCTATTAAGGAAAAATCACACCTAGACTAAATGATGCTTTTGTCCTGTGTATCAAAGCATAAATGCAAGATCTGAAAGATTCAAACTGTTTCCAAATGACTTAACTGCACCCCATGACAAGTTTAAGAATATATATAGGAATATGAAAATGTCAAAAACCAGCAAGGCAAAATGTACAATGTTGGCCATTGAATCAGAAATTATATGGAATTCAAAGAAAGGGGAAAACATAACCCATCATAAGGAGAAAAAAACCAAATCATTGACATTGACCCAGAAATGATAAATATGACAATGACAAAGATGACCAGGACATTAACAGTCATAACTATATCATATAATCAAGAAACCAGAGGATGTATTGAACATGTAAAATAGAGACTTAGGTAATACAAAAAAGACATAAAATTCTAGAGCTAAGGTCAGTAAACTCTTTTTGTAAAGAGTCTGAAAGTAAATATTTCAGATTTTGCAGGCCACTTAAAGTTTTTTTTTTTTCCCCGAGACGGAGTTTCGCTCTTGTTACCCAGGCTGGAGCGCAATGGCGCAATCTCGGCTCACCGCAACCTCCGCCTCCTGGGTTCAGGCAATTCTCCTGCCTCAGCCTCCAGAGTAGCTGGGATTACAGGCACACGCCACCATGCCCAGCTAATTTTTTGTATTTTTAGTAGAGACGGGGTTTCACCATGTTGACCAGGATGGTCTCGAACTGAGCTCCTGGTGCTCACTTAAAGTATTTTTTACAAAAACTTTTTAAAATGTAAAATCATTCCTAGCTCATGGACTATACAGAAAAGGGCCATGGGATAATTGTCCCATGGGTCATATTTTGCTACTTCCTGTTCTAGAGGGTAAATCTACAATGTCTGAATTGGAAAATACATTGAATATAATTAATAGCAGAGTAGACATGTAGAAGAAAAGTGAACTTGAAGACATAACAATAGAAACTATCCAAAATGAAACACAGATTTTAAAAATGCTAAAGAAAAAAGAACATAGCTTGAGTAAGTTACAGGACTACTATAAGCTGTCTGATATGTGCATAATTATAGTTCCCAAAGGAAAGAAAAATATTTGAAGAAATAATGGCCAAAATATTCCAAAATTTGATGAAAAATCGAAACCCATATATCCATGAACCAACAAACCTTAAGCACAAAAAAAAGTGAAGAAAATTATAGCAGGGCACATTAAGCTGCCTTTTTAAATAGATGAAGAAAAGATTTTAAAAGCATACAGAGGGGTAAAAAAAAGGTACATTGCACAAGTAGGAATGAAAATAAACAGCAGATTTCTTGTTGGAAACAATGCAAGCAAGAACACAGTGGAGCAGTATCTTTAAAATATTGAAAAAAAAATCACTCTAGAATGCTATGCCCTGTGAAAGTATCTTTCAAAAATAAAGATATAGTAATGGCATTTTGAGACATACAGAAGCTGAGTAAGTATATATCACTAGCACACCTACATTCTAAGAAGTGTTAATCTAAGTCAACACTAAAACACAAAGAGCACTGGAAATGATAACTATGTGGGAAAATACAAAAGAATTTCTCATATATTTATATTTCTTTTAAAAATAATTGACCAATTAAAACAAAAAAATGCACTGTGAGGTTTATAACAGGTGTAGAAATAAAATGCATGACAACAGCAAAAAAGGATGGGAGTGGAAAACGGAAGTGTAGTGTTGCAAGGTTTTTGTATGTAAAGTGTGTAATACACCTGACATTGGATCATGATATGCAAAAACTGTATATGATAAACCTTAAAATAACCTCTGAAATACCATAAAAAGAGCAATTGCTAATAAGCCAACAAAGGAGATAAAATTGAATCATTAAAAATATTAATGCAAAATAAGTTTTAAAAAAGAATAAAAGAGGGGCAAAGAACAGGTAGTACAAATAGAAAACATGCAACAAGATGATACATTTAAAGCAAAACATATCCATAAATACCTTAAATACAAATGGTATAAATATACCAATTACAAGCTAGAGATTGAGACCTCCAAGAAATCCACTTTAAATATAAAGACACAAGTAAGTTAAAAGTAAAAAGACAGAAAAATCTATATCATAATAAGATGAATCAAAGCTGGAATGACTGTATTAATATGATGCTAAGTAGACTTCAGAGCAAAAAACTTCACCAGGGAAAGTGAAGTCCATTTCATAATGGTGAATCATTTATACAAATTCATTGACAGGCCCTAACTATCCTAAACAAATATACTTAAAAAAAGAGTGTCAAAATATATGAAGTAAACATACATAAAACTAAAAAAAGAAATGGATATTAATGCCTATTTCATTAAAATTTTGTTATAAGGAGCAGAAATAATATATGTTAAGTATTAAAACTAGCACTCAGCAGATGATAAAAGTTCAAGATGCTATCTACTATTACTAGGATCAGAAAACTAGAAGACATTATGGTAGTTTATGCAATGCTTAAGGTTTTATTCAATTTTTTTATTTTTGCTGTAAAATGTAGATTTAAAATCTACAAATTACCTGCATTTCCATTCACATTGTACCTTAAATCCTTTTCTCCAGTCTCACCAGAAGAGATGCTCCTCTTTTTGTTTAAGTTTGACTTTTCCTTGGACTACAGAACCATTTTGAAACAGAGCAAATATTTTGAAAGAAGGGTCAAACAAGACATGGAAATGGAATGGACAGGAAACTTTAAAAAGGGAAGCATCAAATATAGCTGTGTTAGACATAAACATGGGAACAGTAGACACTGTGGACCACTGGAGGAGGAAAGGAGGCGATGCGGTGTGGGTTGAAAAACTACTTGTTGGGTACTATGCTCACTACCTGGGTGCAACAGATCCCTGTAACAAATCTGCACATATACCTTCTGTATCTAAAATAAAAGTTGAAATTTAAATATATATATATATATATGGGCTGGCACAGTGGCTCATGCCTGTAACCCCAGCACTTTAGGAGGCTAAGGCAGGCAGATCATCTGAGCTCAGGAGTTCAAGACCAGCCTGGGCAACATGGCGAAACCATCTCTACTAAAAATACAAAAATTAGCCGGGCATGGTGGTGCAAGCCTATAGCTGCAGCTACTTGGGTGGCTGAGAAGGGAGGATTGCTTGAGCCTGGGAGGCAGAGGTTGTAGTGAGCCAAGATCACACCATTGCACCCCAGCCTGGGTGATAGAGTGAGATCCTGTCACAAAAAAATAATATATATATATATGTGTGTGTGTGTGTGTGTGTGTGTGTTTGTGTTATGTTTACACACACACATATATAATGATTTTAAAAGATAAGAAATGAAAAAAACAAAGAAAACAAAGAAAAAGATATATATATATATATATATATATATATATATATATATATATATATATAAAAATATATATGGCTGTGAGGTTCTGGGCTTAGTAAATGGGAAGGGAAGGGGTATTGACAGAAACCAGAAGCTTGACTGAGAGATAGATCTGTGTGTGAAGGAAGGCAGGATGAGTTTGGGATACATTGAATAAAAAGTTATAGCAGGATAACAGGAAAAGTGATACAGCCTGATATGAAGCAGAAGATATGTGGCTAGAATTGGCTTAAAAATCAAGACTCAAGATGTAAATGCATGAGTCATAGGAAGAGTGAGAGAGTTGCCCTAACGTGTTTCCTGTCAAAGAGCAAATGATAATTAGTATAAATATTACATTTTTAAAAAAAAAAAAACACAGTAAGCTTCAGGCATATAAAGAAGAGAATAATTCAGAAACCATTTCATTGCTGTCACTTGATACTAGTTAATCATACTTCATGGGAATGATTCAGCGGGTTGCTGGTGGAAGGAATGTTTTCTGTCTGACAGACTGACTCCAATGATCCAAGCAGACACACTGTCTTTTGGAAACCTAGGTAACCTGAGTTGCAACCAACAAAAACTACTTTTTTGTAAATAAGAGAGAAAACTTTATTTTTTTTTAACTGAAGGATTGCCACTACAAGAAAGGAAAACTTGGTAACTGAGTTTTATATCATGGTTTGTCCAGAAAGGCCACACAGCTATTAAATCATGAAATAGACCAGGCGTGGTGGCTTACACCTGTAATCCCAGCAGTTTCAGAGGTCAAAGTGAGTGGATCAGGAGATCAAGACCATCCTGCCTAGCATGGTGAAACCTGTCTCTACAAAAACCACAAAAATTAGCTTGGTGTAGTGGTGCATACCTGTAATCCCAGCTACTAGGGAGGCTGAGGCAGGAGAATCACTTGAACCTGGAAGGTGGAGATTTCAGTGAGCCGAGATGGTGCCACTGCACTCCAGCCTGGCGAAAGAGTGAGACTCTGTCTCAAAATAAACAAACAATTAAAATCATGAAATATTACAACACTGTGTTATGAAGTAATACATTTGCCGTTCTGGTTTGTAGCTGTTACTAACCCATAAACGAAGTCCTATAATGAAATTTTGTTCTGCTTCATCTTATATTTGTTGTTAAAGTAATATAACCTCCAAAAAAACTTATCCTTGAGTACTGTGGGCACTCACCCAAGTATCTGCAAATGATAAAATCTATACTTTGGAGACAAGAGTGAAAGCCCTAGAAGGAGGTTTAATACTTTATTAATACTTATCATACTTTATATATTACAGAATACTCTAATTCCAAAAGAATTCAGAATTCCCTGTATGAAATGCCTAAAATAATCACATTGTTGAAAAAAGTTGTGGAATAACTTTGACTATATCTCATTTATAATTTTCAAATAATGACCACACTTACAACAGGAATATTTTTAAAATCATAAAGCCCAGTGAGGAAAAAGAAAGCTTTTTTTTTTTTTTAGTAAATTAATGTTTATCAAATGACAAATATGAGACATCCTTCATGAGGCTATTTTCAAATTTACAATATTCATTTCTTCTACTGTCTCAATCTCTAGCTGAATCAATGTTGTGCAACCGAGAAAGGAAGAGATAACCTGATCTTTGGATTAAGAGAATACTCCAGTTAAAAGGGTTTAGCAAACATTCAAAAACACTCCATGCTAAAGTTAAATTATGTAAACCAATTACAAGATAGAAAGGATTCCAAATCTTGCATTCCTTGAGCACAACATAGATTGAAAAGGACACATATAACATTTTAATGTACATTAAATGTGACATAAACTGTTTATTTAAAAATTTTATTTTTAAGAAATTTATTTATTTAACTTTAGGTGCATACTATATCTGGCATTTCTCCCCAAGTTATCCCTCCCCACCCCCTGCTGTCTCTCCCCTAAGTCCCCCCAACTGCCCCCAGTACATGATGTTCCTCTCCAAGTCTACGTGTTCTTATTGTTCAACACCCACCTATGAGTGAGAACATGCGGTGTTTGGCCTTCCGTTCTTGTAAATGTGACACTAACTGTTTATTAGCAGCATAATGGGTGACACAAAACCTCGGAAGATAAATTCGGGAAATTTAGAATCAGGAAATTTCTAGAGAAACTTCTAAAGGAATTCGAATTCTAGATAATGTGATTATCTTTTTACATGTGAGAGAAAATAGACCTAGAGAAGGTAAGAGACTCTCAAGATAACACACTATACTGTAGACTCTAGAATTAGAACACAGGTAATCTGACAATTATATCAGTGTGTGCTATACTCTCTAGTATCTGTACCTCAGTAGATGCCATAAATTTTCTTATTTCTTACTTTTTTTTTTGAGATGGAGTCTCACTCTGTTGCCCAGGCTGGAGTGCAGTGGCGTGATCTCTTTTTGTGCTTTTAAGTTCCAGCTGTGTCTTAGGAGAATATAGTAAACAACCAACTATTTGCATTTCCACATCCACGCATCCCTAAAACACACAGTGTGCCAAGATTCTTTCTCTGTTCCTTGTTCTTTTTATTCAAATCACATTCTTGACTCATCTGCTATGTGCCAGGCAGTGTGCTAATCTTGGAAGACACCAACATGAATGAAAAATAACTTGGGTGGAGTGTTTGCATTGTTACCCTATAATGTAATGTGTATAGTGCAGAGATAAATGCACAGGGAGCTACTGGAGCTCAGAAGAAGCATGAATCCAACTTTGGGAAGAGGTCATGAGTCAGGAAAAACTTTTCGGAGAAAACAATTCCAGAGAGTTGAAGTGGAGTATCTTGTGGTGGCGGTTGGGAGGAGTAAAGGGAAAAAGATTGCTTGAACAAAGGCTATACAGTAAGAAACTGGTCTTTGTGCTGAACTAAAACCAAGACTTTTGTGCCACTGGTTGGGGAAGTGAGGCTGCACAAGTTGACAAGCATCATGGCGCGCCTTCTAAAAAAAGTCAAATCAGCTCAACCATTATACATATATTTTTATTGCTTATGTTTGCCAAATACTGTGCTAGTTACTGAGGGATATAATGAAGGTTAAGGGTCACTCTAAACTCTCAGTTTGCAATCTAGTAGGGGTAGACAGGAGGAAAAAAAAAGTTCTATTAAAGAGTTAAAATTGGAGTAGGTACAGGGTTGTCTGGGAACCCAGAAGAGGTGCACTCAACTAACCTAGAGATTTAGGGAAGACTTCCTGGTAAGTATCTATTGACAGAAGAACATAAAATAATCTCTTAAAGAAATAAGCAAATTTACCTGGGTGCGGTGGCTCACCCCTGTAATCCCGGGACTTTGGGAGGCCGAGGCAGGCAGATCACTTGAGGTCAAGTGTTCGAGATCAGCCTGGCCAACATCGCGAAACCCCGTATCTACTAAAAATACAAAAATTAGCTGGGCGTGATGGCAGGAACCTGTAATCCCAGCTACTCGGTAGGCAGAGACACCAGAATCGCTTGAACCCTGGAGGCAGAGGTTGCAGGGAGCCGAGATCAGGCCACTGCACTCCAGCCTGGGCAATAGAGCAACACTGTCTCAAAACAACAACAAAAAAACCGGTACAAAGACAAAAAGCAGTGGTTAAAGTATATATTCAAAACATGTCCCCCAAATGGCCTAGGTTACAAGACAGCACCATTACTTCCAAATGAATGCACAAAGCTTTCTCCTTCTAATTCATTCTTATTGTGGTAAAATATACATAACATAAAATTTACCATTTTAACCATTTTTAAGTGCACAGTTCAGTAGCATTAAGTCCATTCATTGTTGTGCAACCAACACCACTATCGATCCTAGATTCTTTTTCAACACAAGAATCGTAGCCAAGATTTTCTTTTCATTAACTCAGCTTTAGCAACATACTGAACTTTATCCACCACAAAAGTTTCTGCCGGATAAGGTTCAGAAACAGGGAAGAGTGAAATAAATCGATGAACTACTATCTTTCGTGGACTTCTGTTAATGGAATATAACAGCGAAAGGGTTCACTTCATCAGCCCCCTCCCGGCCTTTTGGGCTTCATAAACCGAGAAACAACCAGATCAGCACCCACACCACCCAAGATGCAAGGACTAGGTCCCGAAAGGCAGCTGTCCCGCCTCAGCGCAGAATCCCTGCAGCCGCCTTTCCTAATGCACAAATCGACTAGCGCAGGAACCGGGCTTTCTACCGGGGACTGCACGGAGGAGCTAAAGAGAGAAAAGGAGAAAGAGCATTATGAGAAAAACAGCTAAAGTTTTGGAACTCCTTCTTTTTGCCCTCTTCTTGCTCCCTACTCTTTGTCCACCTCCAAGCTCCATCCCTTAAACCCACAGCCGAGCCCCTTTTCTTGGACGCGCGCTTTTTATTGACGCAAGCCTCCCGTTCTCGCGGGAACTTGGGAACGGGAGCCGGGTAGGGCAGACAAATCTCTCTAAATCTCAGTTACCGCTGGAGCTGGAGGGGCCACTGAAGCTCCTGAAGGGCGGGGCACGGAGCTTGAAGGGGCGGGGCTTAGCCTTAGAGAGGGGAGGGAAGAGGCGGGAGGAGGAGGTGAGAGAGGCCGGGGGCGGGGCCGCTCGGCCGGGGACCTGTTGATCGCAGGTATCGCCGGCTGGCCCGGGCTCCCTCGGGACTGGGGTGACTGCGCATGCTCGCTGGCCGCGCTGGGCCAGTAGCCGAGCGGCGGTGACGAACCGGCTCCGCCGTTGCGGTGTTTGCGGTTGCTGTGATGGCGATGTGAGGGGGCCCGGGGCGGGATGGTGCTGGCCCGGGTAGGGTCGTCATCTTCCAGCTGGACAACGAGCTTCTCGGTCCGACAGGCAGGGGAAGAGGCCGAGCAGGGCGAGAGGTAACCCCCTAACTGTCCCCTCAGCTCCCGCAGCTCCCGACACCCACCCACGACCCCTCCCTCTGTCCCTCTTTCCCAGGGGCCCGGCAGGAAGCGGCCTCCTCCTCGTCCGCCGCCTGCCAGCTGCGGCCCCTCACCCGACTGCTGGCTGTCGGAGCCTGGCCCCGGCCCCGCTGAAGGTCGGTGGGGACGGCGGTGCCGAGCGCTCTGAAGGAAGCTAGGGGCCTCGGCGCGCTGCTCTCCCGGTGCCCGCTGCCGCCCCTGCCCCTGCGCGCGTCCCTCGACCCGCTCTTCCTGAACCTCGCGGCTGGCGAGCCTTCGCCTGCCCTTCACCCCTGCTCAATCTTCGTCACTCTGTCCCTCCTTTACCAGCTTTCGTAGTTCTGCATTTTCATCCCTTGCCTCCCACGTGCCTTTTCGCCCTGGTGGTCCCACGTTGGGAAGCAGCGTATCTCTGTGCTACCCTCCGTGGACTGGCTTTTCCCTGTCCGGAGCTCCTTACTCTGGCCGACTAGGTTTCTCACTCTTGTTACTTCCATAATTTCTTCCTTGGCTTTATCTTCCTCTCATTCACCTCCTTTTGGTATTTCCTCCTGGTTCCGTTTTTGTTAGTTGCAAAATTTTTGCTTTAGCATCGCTTTGCCCCATCTTACCTTCGGAAACCCTCACTCCCTTCGCTTTCCTGTGGTACCCTGCTTCATTGCTTTCTGTCTAATGGCCCCTGTCCTCCCGTCTTTTTCCATCCTGGACCCAGTGGGGCTCTAATTTTAATTTTTACCCCTCTAAAACTCTTCCCTCTCCTCCCTGTTTGTAAGTCAAGCCTCTTAACTTCATTCCTTTTGTTTTACTTTTTATTAAATCTCTGAAGACTTCTTTCTGACATACCCTTCTAGTCCTTAACTGCTTTCTGCCTCAGCTAGGCATCCACTCAGTGTTTCTAATTCATCTTCCAGTTTAATAATATTCCTTTTCTTTACTGGTTGGAAGTATCATCAAAAGAGTGACAGTAGGACTAAATCAGTTACACTTATTGATTAAAGCTTTAATTTTTAAGAATTATGTTTACCTGACATACCTGGAAAAGCAACTTGTGTACAGCCTTTATGAAACTATAACGGGTTAAGACTTGTCCTACAAACATACACTTAAAATTTGGAAATTTACTTGTCCTCTTTGGAAATTTAGTTGTCCTCCATTAGGTGTAGCTGTCCAATAACTTATCTTAAATGAAATTTAACAGAATTTCTTTTATAAAATGTATTATTAATTTGTTTTATACATTTGGTATTGCAGTTGATAGCATAATTTTCCTGAGAGTCTCTGTTCTCTAATAAATGCATACAATTTCTGCTGCCTGTAGAATTAGTGTGTTTACAGGACACATACGTGAGAAGTATTAAATTTTTTAATTGAGCAAAAGAACTTTCTAAACAGTTTTGTAATTTTTTTCCTCCATTGCATTGTGTTCAAGATTTGGCTTACATAAAACTCATCTTTCCATAAGTAGTGGTATAGTATCTTATTTTGAAGGCATCTGCTGAAGCCTTCAGTGTTTAGTGAAGTTTGCCTTTATTGTAGGATTGAAGATCAACTGGATTATGTATTTCGTTCTGGAATCTCAAAGCAGTCCACAAACAGTAAATTCTTCCTTATGTTGTCTGTGTCAGGTAGGAATTAAGTTTTCTTTTTCTGTTTTAAGAAGGGAAATACCAAGGCAAAAAAAGTGTAGTTCTTTATTCAAAGTGATTTAAAGCAAAACTTGGAGGCTCTGGTGTCATCAAATCACACTTTTAGAAGAACTAGCAATTACTGTGTATGTTGAGAGGTGATGCACTCATCAGCTTTTAAGATTTTTTTTTTTTAATGATTTTTCAAATGCAAATAGAGATAACCACTGCTTCTCAAGGAAGTTTGCACTTCCTTCACAGGCAGGTCTTTTTATTTTTAGGCAAACATTCATTTAAAAAAGTAAATGCCTACAAATTCTTGCTGGCAATGTTAGTGAGTTGATTCCTGTGCTCTTAGAAATTAAATGAGGATTCGTGGTGGACAGCAGGCAGAAGACTAGAATTTCTAGTCAGAAGATGTGAGCTCTTATGATGACTCATGACATTAGTTTGTAAAACCCACTTAACCTGTGTATTCAGTGTCTCCAAAGTGTGGATAATAAAGTTGGCCTCCCAATATACTCTCTCAATAGCAAAGCAAGCCCTAATCATTTAAACATGCTTTGGGCCACCAAGACAAAAATTGCTGTATAAATACTTAGTTTTTATCTCTTTAATTTTAGACTATGTAGTAAGAGTATAATTGACTGCTTAAATCCCAGATCAAACAGATTTCTTTTTTAAATTTCAGACTTCTGTGAAAAGTCTAGTAGAATGCTAGTGAACTGTGGACTAGCATTCTACTAGACATTTCTAATGTACTAGAGTTTTCTAATTAGCACATTAACTAATGTTCATACACAGTGAAACAGACACTGCAGCATTCAGTATGTAAAACAGATATGCCCTTTGTTTGCCGTGAGTTGACAGGAAATTTAAGAGTTGCATATATATCTTTAGTTACAACCATAATTTTCTGTTTTATATTTTTATTTTGTTTACATCAAATAAAACTTTATTTTGTTTACATTAAATCCTTGTTGTGGGGGCTGTTTAGGGGATAGAAAAGGCAAAGGATTTCCTTTGCTTTGATTCTGGGTATTGAAGAAAAACTACTTAACAGTGAGTTTTTTGATATGTACGTGTGTGCATTTAAATAAATGGATGGAGATGAGGGCATATAGATTTGAAGTGTTTTTTTCATGAGTTGTTTGTCAGGAAGAAGGTTTAGAAATGACTAGGAATAAGGCGGGGTGTCGTGTCCCATCCCTGTAATCCTAGCACTTGGGAGGCTGAGGCAGGAGGATTGCTTGAGGCCAGGAGTTCAAGACCAGCCTGGGCAACGGAGCGAGACCCTGTCTTAATTAAAAGAAAGAAAGAAATGACAATAAGAAGCAGGATGATGATATAGCAGAAAGCATTCTTAATGGACTCAATGATTTTTCAGACAAGTTGCAAAGCACAAGTGATTAGGGAGGTCTAGGTTTTTCAGAAGGAATAAAGTGAAACAATCCACAGTAGGTTTCACATTTTATTTTTAAAGGTTGGCAGTTGTTAATAGATACATGCTTGGTTATTGATGATATGCTAAATTTAAAATAAATCTTGGCCTCTTTTTTGTTAACAGAAATGTAAAAGTATCAGGCACATTATACCATTAAGAGACATCTCCTACTTGAGTAACTAACCCTTTAGGTAGTTCTTATTTTGATGAGAAAAAAATTGATGAACTATCTCTCAACCAAGAAACCATTCTGAGAAAATTATAGCATATTTCCTTTTATGGCATTAAGTCTCTATCAGATCATCCAGAATATAGAACATATTTCTAAATTATGTTGTGAATATATTGGTAATAGTCTGGGACTTTTTTTTTTTAGACAGAGTCCCTCTGTGTTGCCCAGGCTGGAGTGCAGTGGCACGATCTCAGCTTACTGCAGCCTCTGTCTCCTGGGTTTAAGCAATTCTTATGCCTCAGCCTCCCAAGTAGCTGGGCTTACAGGCCCAGACCACCACACCTTGCCGATTTTTTAATTTTTGGTAGAAACCCCATCTGGTCTCACCATGTTGACCAGGCTGGTCTCGAACTCCTGGCCTCAAATGATTTGCCCACCTCGGCCGCCCAAAGTGCTGGGATTACAGGCATGAACCAGTATGCCTGGCTATAGTCTGGGACATTTCTTTTAAGTGTTATGAAATGTTCTTTTGCTGCAGGTCTTAATTTAACCTGTACTAGAACAAGTATTCCTTTATTGAAATGCCCTTGAAGTTGCCTATAGGATGCAGCTGTTTCATTCATGATTGTTTTTAGAGCAGTGGTGACTATGACACTTGCTCTTTGATGTTTTCAGATTGCCAATAATTCGTGGGCTTACATTGAAAATGCTGCTATCTATAAATGTCTAAGCAGCAAGGCCAGGCTTTATTGGCAATAAAAAATGTAAGACTGTGGAAACCTTTATGTTCTTTACCATTACTTTTATGTTTTGGAATTGAGAATCCCAGGTTTTTAAAACACCCTCAGGTTTACTATATTTGGTATCATCAACAGAGAAACATTAAAACATAGTTTGTCTCATGTTCTAAAAAGTTATTCTTATTGTCTTTCCTTTGGAAGATGTCCTTTCTCACCATTTCCACCAAAGAGAAAAATTTAGTGTTCTATTGTTTTCTTAAGTATTTCTATAATCAATGTAATATGGCATATGGTTGGCCCTCAGGAGTTCATTTTGATGAGTGAGGAGTGGCTATGAAAGTTACTAGACAAGGGATTTTTCTTACCTTGTGTGTCTTTTACTGTAATGCCTCTGATAAGCTCAGCTTTGCTATGAATTACTTTTTAAAATGATATATATTTGTGATGAAAGTTGTATATGATTTTAGGGCAAGATAAGGTCATGAGTAATGATGATCTTCAGAGTGAGGCAAGTGACAGCTGGCTTGGTCATTTCATTTTATTTTATTTTTCTTTTCTTTTCTTTATGTATTTATTTATTTGAGATGGAGTCTTGCTCTGTTACCCAGGCTGGAGTGCAATGGCGCGATCTCAGCTCACTGCAACCTCCACCTCCCAGGTTCAAGTGATTCTTCTGCCTCAGCTTCATGAGTAGCTGGGTTTACAGGCATGTGCCACCAAGTACAGCTAATTTTTGTATTTTTAGTGGAGACAGGATTTTGTTGTATTGGCCAGGCTGGTCTCAAACTGCCGACCCCAGGTGATTTACCCACTCAGCCTCCCAAAGTGCTGGGATTACAGGCGTGAGCCACTGCACCTGGCCTGGCTTGGTCCTTTTAAAGCAGGGATATAATCCAGTGACTGAGCATGTTTAGCCCCTGCCAGAGGGAGCTTACAAATATGGGCAGGATGTCAGGGCCTCAGCGAATCAAGAAGAAAACTGAATGTAAATCAAGAAATAAGAATGTAACTCAGATATTCAGACTGAACCAAACCAATGCAGACCTACCAACTCAGGTGACCAGAATTAACACCAGATAGAAGGTTTAGGGATGCAAAACTCATCCACATGTCAGTGGCTGATTGTTTGCAGTTTACTGCTGTGTGGTCTGACTTGGTCAAGATTAGCTCAAAGACTAGGGCCAGAGCTTATATTGATTGAAATTCTGTAGGTGACTGGGATTTAGGAAAGATGGCAGCTGGGTGTAACTTCCACCAAGAAACTCTTCCTACTCTCCTGGGTCTGCTGCAGAACATGATATTTTTTTATTTTTTTTGAGATGAAGTCTCACTCTTATTGCCCAGGCCGGAATGCAGCGGTGTGATTTCAGCTCACTGCAACCACCATCTCCCAGGTTCAAGCGATTCTCCTACCTCAGTCCCCCAAATAGCTGGGATTACAGGCGTGCGCCATCAGGCCCAGCTAATTTTTTTTGTATTTTTAGTAGAGACGGGGTTTCACCGTGTTGGCCAGGCTGGTCTTGAAATCCTGACCTCAGGCGATCCACTCTCCTCGCCCTCCCAAAGTGCTGAGATTACAGGCATGAGCTACCATGCCCGGCTCGGAACATGAGTATTACAAAAATCTTTTGTTACTCACAAGAGAACAGCATTCTGAAAATTTCTAAGAGTATTCCTGTTTTGGGCAGCCTGCTTATTCCTTTAGAGAAGGCCCAAGAAAATAAATGCAAAATTAGACTACCTGGTATTAAATGTACTGCATTAACCTCCTTCTAGATTTAGAACATCTCTCTGTTCCCATCATATTTCTATTTAGCAAACTTGAATTGAATTATACAGTATACACATTGCATGTTTTTTCCTCGGTTGGTCTCAAATCTGGAATGTCAGTCTCAGTTCCCACATATTGTTATAGGGTGAGCCCCTCATCTAATTGTGTGTGAATCTGCTGTTCCTTCATTTGGTATCAGTTCTCATATGCCTCTCATAATGTGAGGCTCTCATTACATTGAATGAACATTTCAAAGTATGTGTATTTTTTGTACAATATGACCCCTGAATCCAAGTTTACTACATTCTCTGGTGTTCAGGTGAAGAAATACAATTTTTTCTTAAAGCTGGGGGAAAAAGTGAATATTTTCTGCTTAATGAGAGTGATACATTAGTTGCCAACACGAGGCCTAAGAAATTTTTAAGGACTTTTAGTTGGCCTGTAAGTGATTTTTGCCTTACGTGGTATCTTTTGGGCGTCATTATTCAGACTGTCAGTATTATGGGCTTTGAACCCATTTGTTTCATGGATGCTAACTTGGAAGTGGAATTAAGAAACTGGAGCCGGGGCCAGGCGCAGTGGCTCACGCCTGTAATCCCGGCACTTTGGGAGGTTGAGGTGGGTGGATCACGAGGTCAAGAGATCGAGACCATCCTGGTCAACATGGTGCAACCCCGTCTTTACTAAAAATACAAAAAATTAGCTGGGCATGGTGGCGCGTGCCTGTAATCCCAGCTACTTAGGAGGCTGAGGCAGGAGAATTGCCTGAACCCAGGAGGTGGAGGTTGCAGTGAGCCAAGATCGCGCCATTGCACTCCAGCCTGGGTAACAAGAGCGAAATTCCGTCTCAAAAAAAAAAAAAAAAAAGAAAGAAACTGGAGTTGTTGCCACCATAATGGAAGTAATACCTTTATTCTTTAGAGTACCAAATGGGAGTGTCTGGAATCTCCAGTTTGTTCAACTTCTTTACCCTGTCGCTTAGGAGAAAGAACATTCTCAGGGCATCTGTGTGTTCATAATTCAAGAGTCAAGACTATTCTTTGATTTCTGTGAGAGAATCTGATCATCCCCTGTGGTCTCCAGTCCATCTTGAGGGACCTCTGAGCTGTGACTCTTTGTTTCTGATGTGTCCATTTCCTCTTTTAGGTTCTGAAGCACTCATGAATTCTGACTATGTACAAGGTAGTTAGTTAGCTCTTGTTTTAGGATCACTGTGGTTGGTGTGGGAACATCTCCCGCATTTTTCCAGATGTCCATGCCTGGACTCTCCTTTGTGGATATTGAATGTAACTCAGCTGATCTGATGGGAGTGAACATCCCTGTAGTCTTAGAAACTTTGTATGGTTTTATGTACCTAGTCTGTTTTTGAAGGAGTTAACTATATACTCCAGCAGTTAAAGGAATGGCTTAGTATTCCTAGACTATGCTATCCAGCAGAAATATGTGAGGTGTGTAGTTTAAATTTTTCTAATAACCACATTTTAAAAATTAAAAATAAACTGGTAAAATTAATTTTAATGATAATTTAACCCAATATATCCAAAACATTATTTCAAGTTGTGATAAATATTTTAAAAATATATTAATGAGATATTTACATTATGGTGGATCAGAAACAGGAAAATAGTAACAAAATCTCCCATTGGGGAAAATAAACAATAAGAAACACTCTTTTCATGAGAATGATGAAGATCTCATACCCTCACAGTAGAGTAATATCCTTAGTTCTGCTTTCTAGTAAGAATGAATGCCAGTATTCATTGCATTATGATCCCTGTCTTTGCTATCTGAGTGTTTCTTCCTTACATTAATCTCTATGGCCACGTTGGAAGTTGGTGTTGAAAGCGTGCCCACTTTATGCAGTTTTCATAGCCTGCTTCCTGCTACTGCAGGTTTGCCAGCTTGCAGGTTACACAGTCAAAGGCTTTTGCACCCTAGCTTATAATTTATTTGACAAATACTAGTCTGTCAGTAACCTAATAGGATTCTTATATATTTGTCTCCATTCACTTCTCTGTGCCAGTAACTACACCAAAGTTGTTTTCTGGATGTGATACTTACACCTGCCTTACTTATTTCTGTCTATGCACCCAGCATCTTTTGATGGCCTCATTTTAATGAAGCACATCCTCATCCCTCATTTTAACGGTCACTATCTTAAAACTATTCGCAACAACAAGCATTGGTAGAATGGCAGCATCCTTAATCCAATCTCGACTGCAGAGCTGGATCCCTTTGTTTTGTTAGGAATTTCTTTGAGCAAGGCACTAAATCTGATGTGAGGTATTGGCTGCAAGGCCCCACATTTAAGCTGTCTTATTTCTTTCCGTCTTTGCTTACAAACTATCCAGTTCTTGCTTGAGTAAACACAGCAAAGAACCACCAACCCCTGGTATTGTGGCATTTTTCATCTACTTTTTCTACTGCAGGTTATTGTAGGCAACAGTTTAATTAATTGTTTTATTTCCACATAACAGTGGTTACTAGTATCATAGTAGGATGTTTTCCTGTTGCCTGCTACCTAATTACTAAGCTAGTACTACATATTTTAGAATTTTGTTATAGCTGTATCTTAATTTTGATACTAATTTCCATATTAAGGAAAAGGCCAGTTTACTGACTTAGGTAGTATGGGTGCTATCTGGACCCAAATCCCAAGCCTATATTTTAAGCATTATGCTATTCATACATCTGTCTGTCTGTCTGTCTGTCTATCTATCTATATCTATGTATCTATGACTAGCATAATGCCTAAAGTATAACACACACACACACACACACACACACCCACCCACCCCTCGTACCTCTCCCTGAGCTATACCTCATACTTACTGCAATTCTTAGCCTGTAGTAGGTCTTTAGTAAATGTTTGAATGAACGAATACCCATTTTATATCTGAGTAAGTTAAAGCATAGAAACTTGGCCAAACTTTACTTAGAATCAAAACCAGGGCATAATCTAAACCCTGCACACAAGAATATATGTACAGAAGAAGCTGTTTTAGATAATATGTTATTTCCACAAAATGGGGAATATCTTATATAAACATAGCTTTGTTTGATCTTAGAAATAGTTACCATAAAATCTTTTGATGTGATTATTAAGGCTTAAAATGGCAGTTATGGGAGCTGGTAAAGTCTACATGTTTATGATGGAGAGAAGAAAAACTCTGTGTCAAAGAGTAAACATAGTCTTCATTTCAACATTTTTAGTACCTAAAATAATTATACCAAGGATGAAAAATTAGATTTTTAAAAAATTTAAGCAGTATTTGAAATGTGAGAAAAACCATCCATAGCACATTGAAGCAGTCATTGTGTCAAAATATTTTAAATAGTTCTTTATACATACATATATATATGCATACATATACACATACATATATATGAAATTTCAGTACTTAAGCAGTTATTTTAAAAGTGGTGAGTTCCACCTCTTAAATATTAATGACCTTATAATATTTAGGGTATTCATGAGGGTTCCTACTCAACTGAGAAAGCACTCTATTTGTTATTGTACTTTGAATTATATGTAAGTGAATCTTAATAGAGATATAATAGTTAATGTTGATATCAGTGAAATTGTGAATGAAAATAAATCTCTAAAACTTATTCATAAGCCTTTCAACGACATGTATCTTTTATATAAGTTGAAAATAGTAAGTAACAAAACACAAATTTCCTTAAGATAGACTTTTTTATGTCTACTGTTTTTTTTGAGAGTTGCTTGTTTTTTCTCCTAGGGGGAACAGTGTATTTTTAACAACGGGAATCAGTAACTGGAAGTACAAGATTGGTTATTTAATAATGTTAAAAATGAGGCTTTGATCAGCAGAGGTAAGAATATAACTTTTTTCGTACTTAATTCTTAATAGATTAGAATATTTGCCAAATTTCTATGAAGAACTGATGCAAGAATTGGGAAGGGTCTGAGATTTTACCCCACTTGCAAGCTAACAAGTTAATCTGCTACAGTGGCATGGATGTTGGCAGGACATGAGATTCATGGATCAAGGTCAAGGATGGTTTATGTTCATAGCACTAGCTAGAGTACCAGGTGGCACCTGCATTTGAGTAGGTTATGTTACAGGAGAAGAACCCTGAAGTAGGGGAACCTGAATCTTTTATAAAGGACAATAAACCTGCCTGAGTTTTTTCCCACAGGGAAGCTTTAGCTGTATTATACAGAACAGTAAATCTGCCCTTTTTTCTAGTATAAGACACTATCTGACTTCTAAGATTGTTCACTATATAAACATCTTTGAAAAAATAGTTTGGAACAAAGGTTGTCTGTATCTCTGCTTGTGAGATATACAGAAACATGAGAGGTTTATGAATTATCTTCCAACATTTTCTTCCTCTAAGTTGCTTTTTATACTTATCTTACTCAGTAGTCCAAGAAGTTATTTTTAAAATATGTGCTCTTGATAGGGATGATTGTTATAATTTTGTTTTTAAATAGTGAAAAAATGGAAACTACTGAAATCATGCAACAATGGGGGATTGTTTAAATTACAACATGGTCACAGTGTAATAGTTAACAATTAATGGGTGGGCGCGGTGGCTCTTGTAATCCCAGCCCTTAGGGAGGCTGAAGCAAGCAGATCACTTGAGGCCAGGAATTCAAGACCAGCCTGGCCACCATGGCAAAGGCTGGGCTTGAACTCTACTAAAAACATAAAAAATTAGCTGGGTGTGGTGACACATGTCTGTAGTCCCAGCTACTTGGAAGGCTGAGGCAGGAGAATGGCTTAAACCCAGGAGGCAGAGGTTGCAGTGAGCCAAGATCCTGCCACTGCTCTCCAGCCTGTGTGACAGAGCGAGACTCCGTCTCAAAAAAATAAATAAATAAAAATAAAAATGTAAAACTACATTTATTGATATATATGTTCACTGAATAAATTAAGTGAAATAAGGAGATGTTATAAGGTACATGTGGTTTGATCCCACTATTAAAAAATTGTACAAATGCGTGCACATGAAGAACATATCAAAGTAGGTATTTCAGTGGATGGAATTGTGAATGTTTTCTATTTGTGCTTGTCTATTTTTTTTAACCTCTTTGCAATTAAATACTTTAGGCTTTTGTAATAAAGGGAAAAACATCTTTCTCTTTTTAAATTTAAAAGTGAAAAGTGGTTTAAGAATTTTTTCTTCACATAAAGAAAAACCTTTTATGGGCTTAACTGGGGATTGAAGAGTGTTAATTCTTTTTGACTGCCGAGTTACTTTTATGTGCAATGTAGCATAAGAGAATACTTAGATATCTTCATTAAAAAAAAAAGTTACTATCTGTAAGAGATAAAGTTGAGTTTCTATTAGTAATATGTTGTATTATTTATTACATAAATGTCATCAAGGGAAACAAATCTTAGAAAAAGCATTCTGCTCACGCCCGTAATCCCAGCACTTTGGGAGGCTGAGGCGGGTGGATCATGAGGTCAAGAGATCGAGACCATCCTGGTCAACATGGTGAAACCCCGTCTCTACTAAAAATAAAAAAAAAAAATCAGTTGGGCATGGTGGCGCGTGCCTGTAATCCTAGCTACTCAGGAGGCTGAGACAGGAGAATTGCCTGAACCCAGGAGGCGGAGGTTGCGGTGAGCCGAGATCGCGCCATTGCACTCCAGCCTGGGTAATAAGAGCGAAACTCCGTCTCAAAAAAAAGAAAGAAAAAGCATTCTGATTGGACAATCATAATTATAGAGAGTAGTACAACTTAGTATACATTCTGGTGTTATTTTGTTGGGTTAGGTTGTTAAGTACACGAAAATAATTTGTTTTTATTTTCTGCCTATGTATTATATTCGAAAATATGCTTAAATAATAGTATTTTTATAAGGTGACATTTTTGTTATGCTTCTCACGATTTTATTCCCTTTCCTTAACAAAGGTGCTGTTATCAGAATAGTCTTCTGGGTATAAATTAAAAATGACTGAAGTTCAAGCAATGGTAGAATTCTCTGTGGAGCTAAACAAGTTCTACAATGTGGATTTGTTTCAGAGAGGGTATGTATTTTGCTGTGAAAATGATATATTTTGTATAAGATAGGATGTACAGTTTAAATTTAATTACATACGTTTATTCCAGCATATATAAGGAAAACAGTGAGCTATATTCAAGTAATTATTTTCTCAGATAAATTTTATTTTTTAAATAGGTATTAGGGAATTTTTTTACATGAATTTAATGATAATGCTGGATATACTGAACCTATGTTTATGAATTTGTAGTGAGCCTTGAGAGGACTTTAATGTAAATGTATAAGATCTAATTTTTGCTTTTTAAAAGCTTATAATATAATGGGAAAAAATGAGACATACATACAAAACAGCTAAATAGAAATACAAAGCATACATGATGAAGCTGATTTCACTTGATTTTTCTATTTCAATAAATATCATTTATTAATTATTAACTATTACACTGTGATGTTACAATTTTAAAAGTCACCCAGTGTTGGGTATTTCAGTTGTTTTCATCTTTTCACTATTTCATGAAAACACTATAACAATCATCTTTATCAGTAGCACTTATAAAGCAATTTTATAACTTCTTGGCCTTTTTGCTAAGATCAGTAAGTCTGTATAGGAGGTACTCTAGGAATCAACAGAAAGACATCTTTCTGGTTTGGTATGATAGAAAAGCCATTAAAGAGGGATAAGATCAGAGTGTGGCTAAGACTTGGCTAGATAAAGGATAAAGTGAAAGATATCATTATTGTAGAAGAGAACAGCAAAATTCAATACAGCTGCATGAATCAAGTTTGGAAATAGAAATGGACATGTTATTTTTAAGAATATTCAGGGGCTGGGTATGATGGCTCACACCTGTAATCCCAGCACTTTGGGAGGCTGAGGCACATGGATCACCTGAGGTCTGGAGTTCGAGACCAGCCTGGCCAACTTGGTGAAACCCCATCTCTACTAAAAATGCAAAAATTAGCTGGGCGTGGTGATGCATACCTGTAATCCCAGCTACTGAGGAGGCTGAGGCAGGAGAATCACGTGAACCCAGGAGGTAGAGGTTGCAGTGAGTTGAGATCGTGCCAGTGCACTCTAGCCTGGGCAACAGAGTGAGACTTTATCTAAAAAAAATTAATTAATTAATTAAAAATTTTAAAAGAATATTTAGGAAATTGGATATTTTCTAGGAGAATTACAGAAGAAAGGTAAAGAAAGGCCATGTTATATTTGTGAAGGGCTTTAATGTCTAGAGAGGAGTCGACACTAGGGATTTGGGTAACCATCAGTAATTTCTAAGTAAGGATAAAATTTTATCACTGTTATTTCAATAAGCACTTACTACCATGATGAAGATTATGATACATTAGACTGATGGTTGTGTAGAAGAAATAGAAGCCTGTGAAACAATTTAGAAGCACTTGAGAGTAACTCCAGATATAAATCTGAAGATCTATACAGAGTGGTGGGAGTGGACTTAACACAAGGAATAGAGTAAGAGAGATTTTCCTTTTTTTGGCTTGACTTTGCCATCTTCTTGAAAAATAAAAACAACTGTGCGGTGGTCTGCTCTATATGGTCTCTCATCCCTTAGCAGGCCAGCCCAGACTTGTTCTCATAGTGGAGGCAAGAGTCTAAGAAAGAGCAGAAGGCTGAGCATGGTGGCTTATGTTTGTAATCCCAGCACTTTGGGAGGCTGAAGCAGGTGGATCATTTGAGGTCAGGAGTTCAAGACCAATCTGGCCAACATGGTGAAACCCTGTCTCTACATAAAAATTAGCCGGGCATAGTGGTGCATGCCTGTAATTTCAGATACTCAGGAGGCTGAGGCAGGAGAATTGCTTGAACCCAGGAGACGGAGGTTGCAGTCAGCCGACAAGGTGCCACTGTACTCCAGCCTGGGTGACAGAGTGAGACTCTGTTTCAAGTAAGTAAGTAAGTAAGTGAGTAAATAAATAAATAAATAAAATTAATAAAATAAATCAATAAGAAAGCAAGCAAGCAAGCAGAAGATGCAGGTCTCCTTAAATTGACACACTGTTACCTCCACTGCATTTCGTTGGCCAAGCCAGTTACAATGTGAAGTCACGAGTCAGACTGGTGGCTTTTTGGCCAGTACATTTCACTTAAAAAACTTTGTGGACTTTCTGTATGGCTGATAAGTCCATCCCATGCTTTAAAGCCCACAACCACAGTTGTTTTTGAGACTTGCTTGCTCTCTAGATAGCATATCTACCAATCACTGTCACTTGGGGATTAGAATTCTGTGGGATCATGCTCATAAACTTTCTAAAAATCCCTTTGTCATGCTGAGAATGTCTGCTTACATCTTTTAATTCTTTTAGTGATCTTAAGAAGGGAAGCTACAGCTACATCCTTGAGTTGATCTTTGTCCATGGGCTTTGTTTTATTTTTAGGAGACTGCAGATGAAACAGTTTTATTTTCCAACCCAGCAAGTTCTAGTTTGCTCTGTATTCCTTCTTGATTCTGCTTACAAAATGCCTAGCTCTTTCTTTAGTTCATCCCTATCTTGTAGAACCTTATTATACTTAGCTAGGAGGAACCAGTTGGCATTTTTAGTATTCTGCTTGGAAGTTAATTTGCTAAGTCCAAAAGTTTCTTAGGTACATTGTCTAAATTATTCCAGGTTAGTGTAAGATAGCATATTTCATCAGTCCATAACAGCATTATTGTGGCATAAATTATTGCCACAGACTAAGTCTGTGGATCATCTGAATGGTTCTACTGATCTGGGCTGGCTTGGCTCATCTTTGCTAGGTTCACTCATGAATGCACAGTCAGATGGCAGATTGGCTGGGCGCTAGCTGGATGCAGAGTGGCCTCAACTGGGCAGACTCAGCTCTGTTTTACAGTCGCTCATCCTGCAGCTTATTCTCATGGACAAGGCATGGGTCCAAAGAGAGAGAAAGAAAGCATGCAAGCAGACCTCTTAACATCTAGGCTTGGAACTGATGCACTTTTACCTCCACCGCAAGATACTGGCCAAAGCAAGTCATAAGTAAGGCCAACCCACATTTGAAAGGTGGGCAACTATGTTCTACTTCTTAATGTGAGTCGCACTGTAAGAGGTGTGAATACAAGGAAGAGCAAAAAATCGGTGGCATTTTTGAAATCAATCTACAGGTTACATTTTTAGGTTTGTTTTTAACAACGTGATTTTGACAAGCTGAATGTGTAAAAAAGTTCAATATTGGAATTAGATTTGAAGACTAGTTTAGCTAGAAAACAAATTGCTTACTTAAATTGTATTAATGAAAAAATGATTATTTGGAAACCATTAACTACTGTTTATGAAGTAGTTTTCAAATATATGTAGCTTCCTCTTGCCTATATATAAAATTATATCATTATTAAATTATAATATAAAATACTTTAATATGTAATATAAACACAATAGCAAAATGTAAAATTGCTCTTTCCAAGTAAAACAATGTTACTTTTTAGGCAAAAAAGTCATAATGTGAAATCACCATGCTTATTAATAAAATCATTAAGCTTTACCTCATACAATGTCATTTTAACACATTGTTATGTATTACTAATCGATACTATAAATGTGTTCTAAAAATAGAGGATAGAAATGTAATAACTTAATATTCATAAGCACATTCTTTTAGTCACTAGCTTCAGATTTTTATTCTTCCTCCAGAAAAATAAATTGAGATTTTTCCGACAATGGAAAAAATAGATGTAAATTTAATCTCTACCTGCTGCACTTCCGTAAACATGCCGAAGAGCATCTCTTTCTCTTATGACTGCTCATAAAAGATTTATTATAGTTCATTATAGTTTATCTTTTATGTTAAAAACTAGATCTAAGCAGAAAAAGTACCTATATTATTATTATTATTACCCTTGAAAAATAACTTGTAGAAGAGTGCAATTAAATTTTTTAAATAAAGTACTTTCCTCTTCATCTTCATCTGTGAGACTATGTTTTTGTGGCCCTTTGCAACTTTTTCTCTTCATGAAGAGCATTCTTTATAATGAACTTAAAAAAACATTGTTCATGAATAGACATCCTTAATTCCTCATAGCCCCTGCCTAAGATGATTCTTTAAAGTAGTATTTTACTTAACAGAGCATAGGAAATAAATAAGGTATGAAATAAGACCAGAAAAATAGATTGCTTTACTTTAGTGCTTGTCTCATTCCATTGGATTATTTATGGATAAATTGATTATATGTTTTTTCTGATTAAAATATTTTTTTCTTTATATTTTCTGACTGGCTATTTTTTAATATAAAGGAAGACATTGACTTTTATATATTTCATTTCTATCTGGCTATCCTAATACCCTTATTAATTCATATAGCTTTTTTTTCCCCTCCTTATAATTCTCTTTAGGATCCTAAAATACACCTACAATTCAGAAGTACTTATACTGCCATGTTTAAGATTCTAACTTAATTAGCATAATAATTTTTCTTTTTAATTTGTATGAGTTGTAGAGACTATTTTTAGAATTAAAAGGACAATATAGCTAGGCGTGGTGGCTCATTCCCATAATCCCAGCACTTTGGGAGTCCAAGGCGGGTGGATCATGTGGTCAGGTGTTTGAGACCAGCCTGGGCAACATGGTGAAACCCCATCTCTACTAAAAATGCAACAATTAGCCAGACATGGTGGCGTGCGCCTGTAGTCCCAGCTACTCGGGAGGCTGAGACAGGAGATCCCTTGAACCTGGGAGGGAGAGGTTGTAGTGAGCCGAGATTGTGCCACTGCATTCCAGCCTGGTGACAGAGCAAGACTCTCTCAAAAAAAAAAAAAGGACAACATAAAACATCTAGTTTAAAAACTTATACAGTTTATAAATGATATAAGTAGTTTAAGTTACAAAAACAAGTTTTTAAACACACTGTTATGCTAGGATGACTGTATAATTTATTGAACAAATCAAGGTACTTTTAATGTGAAAGGAGGCACTGTTAATAATAGGCCGAGACAAACAAAAACCAGGATGGCTCAGACAAACCAGGTCGACCTTGTAGTAATCAAATATTCCTTAAATAAGTCTTAACTTTTTTTTTTTTTTTTTTTTTTTTTAAGTAACTTAAAGCAGCAAACATTTATTGTTTCTCGTGAGTCTCTAGGTTGGAGCTTGGCTGATGTCATTGCACCTTGTCCAGGCATTTATGGTCAGCTGTGGGCTGATTGGTCTAAGACGGCCTTGGTTTGGACTCCTCAGCTCTCCTCCACATAGTCTCTCATCCTCTAACAGGCTAGGCTGAGCTTAACAACTCTTAGTTTTAATTGAATTAGAAAATTATATTTTTGCTTAGACTTATTAGGTGTAATAATAGATCAGTCAGTGTTTAAAAAAGTTGTTTAAAAAATCTGCACTTGCCTTCAGAAAAGAATGAACAGAATACTAATGTATTTACATGATAATTAATTTTTACCGTAATTCCATTGTTTTGCCTTAATGGTAAAAAGAAAGCTCAGATACTAACAATCTAAAGAAAAACTAGTTTTATTTTAATTTTATTGTATTCTATCAGTTTGTTTAAGAGAAGATTTTTAAACTCTGAAAACAAAGTCAAAATTGTAAAGTACTGATCATAAATATGCTATTAAATGAAATGTAGATGTATGTCTCATAAATGAGTAATATAAATTGTCTTAAGATTTGTATTATATTAGAAGTATCTAATTACAAGATGGTAGACTTCCCAAATGACTTCATTCAAAATACATTTGTCAAGAGGACTCCAAAGAAGGAAATACTCCTCTTTAAACACATAGAGAAAAGTTGGTATTTGAACACCTGTTCTCATTGACATAAAGGATAAGAGAATGGAATTAAATTGTTGTTGTAATAAATTTCACTTAGGTTTTAAAGTGGGGGAATTTTTTCCTTGGAGACAATTGCAAAATTATTAGAGTATCTTTTTCCAGAATTCTTTAGGCTAGTGCTATTCTCAGTGGCTCATCTGCAAATGGTTTGTTGCTGGTTCGGGATGAAGCACGTTTGCCAGAATGGAAATGAATGCTGCTTTCTTTATTAAGTTTTGCTACCAAAAAAAAAAAAAAAAGTCAGCTAAAAGTGTGCTTTGCAATACAGTTGATTTAACTTTCTTTTACTGCAGATTGGTAACAACCATTTCACATAGATGCACCAGGCTGTGTACCACATTTTAAGTAGTACAGCTTTAGAATATTAACAGTGGCTTCTCGAAAGAAGTTGGGTTTCATTCATTTTGGAAAGCAGCCAATATTTAGAAGACACAGGAATTTTGACAAAGTGTTACGCTTTAATCTTTTATCAGACTTTGCAAGTGAAATGTTATCAGTTTAATTTGTTTCCCAGTGTGGTTGGAACAGTCAATAATCCAGCATACTACTACTAATAAAATAGTGAGGAAAGTATTGTTGGGGAAAGAAGTTGAAAGTAATACTTTGTTCTTTACTTATCTGGGTTACTATAGAACAGTTAATTGCATAGCTGTAGCTACTATTACTTTTCTTAGTCATATACTGCTACCATTTCCTTGTCATAAGATAAGCTACTGCAAGGTAAAGAACATACTATGATTTGGAAATGGAGAAGAGTAAGGATATAAATGTAAGGATATAAGAAATTATATTCTTTTCTCTCAGGCTGGACTGCAGTGGTGTGATCTTGGCTCACTGCAACCTGTGGCTTCTGGGTTCAAGCATTTCTCCCTGTCTCAGCCTCCTGAATAGATGGGATCACAGGTGCCTACCACCAAGCCCGGCTAATTTTTGTGTTTTTAGTAGAGGTGGGGTTTTGCCATGTTGGCCAGGCTGGTCTCAAACCCCTGACCAGCCTGCCTTAGGTGATCTGCCTGCCTTGGCCTCCCAAAGTGCTGGGATTACAGGTGTGAGTGACCACACACGGTCTAGAAATTATATTCTTAAATTTAGCAACATCACAAAACAATGGAACTTAAATCCTTTTGGAAAACCTCTGTAGAACCCTATAAACCAGGTTTGATACAACACAGTTTTTAACAAAATTATCTTAAATCTCTTTTGTTTATGATTCTGAGGTTGTTAAACTTATGGGAGAATTGTAGTTTGATTTAAAAGGACTGTCAGCTAAAAGAGTCAGAAATTTTCAGCTGAATTTTATTTTATTGACATTGATTACAACCTTTGAAAAAAATGATTCCTTGTCTATGATGTAACGTATGTGTTGTGTACGTAAAGTTCATGAATTGGCCGGGTGTGGTGGCTTACGCCTGTAATCCCCGCACTTTGGGAAACTGAAGCAGACAGATCACCTGAGATCAGGAGTTTAAGACCAGCCTGGCCAACATGGTGAAACCCCATCTCTACTAAAAATACAAAAATTAGCCAGGCGTGGCGGTGGATGCCTGTAATCCCAGGTGATTGGGAGGCTAAAGCTGGAGAATCACTTGAACCTGGGTGGCAGGGGTTGCAGTGAGCTGAGATCATGCCACTACACTCCAGCCTAGGTGACAAGAATGAGACTCTGTCTCAAAAAAAAAAAGGACTTGACGACTTCTCATTAAGCATTGATGATTGGAGCTCATAAGAAACTACCTCAAATTTTTTATAAGGCCTTCAAAACTATCTGAAATTGTCTTCAGTAAAATGAAAGAACTGAGAATACTGGATAAGAAGTTAATTTGTTTCTCATTTTTAAGAATCAGCCATTCTCTATGCTCCGCAATTTGTTTGTTCACAACAATTTACATCAACCATTGGAACCTAAATATTTCTTTCATTGTTGTGTTAGCTCTAATCTTTACTCATTTTTTAATCTGTGATGTGGTATAGGGGTACATTTAGTCTGAATCAGCAGTTTACAGATGGAATACAAGGGTGTTGGATTAAGGGGGCTAGTGAGTTGTGCTTTCTTAGAAGCTCTTATAATTTGATGTTGGAGATATGAAAAAAAACAATTGTGAAAATCATAATTGCCAATATGTATTCTTCTTTCTGTTTTTACAACTGGAAACTCATTTTGTTTTTATTTCACCATTCTTTATCTAGGTGAGAAGGGATGTCTGTGTTCTTTGAAGGATCATAATAATGTTTCATAACAGTGAATGATGGGGCCAATAGTAATTGAATATCCTAACCATCTGCCATTACTGGCTTTGAACACATATGCTTTTAAAGTATAAGTAAATAAAGGAGATCAAATTAACAGTGAAAAAAAATCTATAGAAAACCAAAAAGATTTAGTACTATTTAATGCAATCAATTAACTAGCTTTAAAGGACAAAGTATTATGAGAAATGTCTATATGAAAATCAAAACATAAATGACATGACTTAAATGCAGGTCAAACCTCAATGGGAAGAGAAACATGAAACATACATTTGTGTATGTATTAATGACATGTATAATACTGTGTTTCTATATTAATGAAAGGTTTTCTGCATCTCTGTGACTTCAATATGTAACTTATGGAATAATTTGCATAAGGATAAATTTACTTACTGTTGAATAGTACTTAACCCAGGGGCTATCCATATGGATCTTAGAATTCCACCTATAAATAACAATATGCACTAAAGAGATTAACCAATAAATTGTCTAGATAATCAGTAAGTATAAACCTTTCTTCATATTAATAATGACCTTTTTTTGGGGGGAAACAACAAGTGGGCTTATTGTTCTCTTGGCAAATTAAAAAATCGATTTTAAAATAATGGAGTAAAAGTTTACATATAAAAAATTAAATAATTCCACAACTATTCAGTTTTAAAAGATTTTACCTACAAAGAAATAAGAGTCTTATCTCAAACTTTTTCTTAGTATTACTTAAGATCCTGAAATAATGAAACAACATCTTCAGAAGTTGTAGAGACCCAAGTATTTTCTCTTTTTGTAAAATAGGAAGATACTCTGAGAAAATACAGTCTCAGAAAATGTACTTTCTATTTACTCATTCTGAATAGATTACTTGAGATATGTTCCAGAGCAATAAAGGGAGAGAGTAAAAATTTAGAACTTGGAATTAGGGAAGTTGTGGAAAATACACTTTGAAACTTGTCAAAGTTATAGAAATAAGTCAAAACACTAAATTTTACAAAAGTAAATGTTAGGCTTTTTGAAAAACAGTTTCCACCTTGAAGAGATTAGTGAGTTGCAGTTTCTTAAAACATGGAACAGGAGAATGATGAAGGGGGAATTATTAAATTTCTTTGATAAAAAGCAAGCAAAAAATTTTAAATCATTTTTTTGTAGATACTTAGACCATAAATTCATTTTTTTGAGAAACTTTCATTTACTATCTGATAAAATGAGAGATTATATGTGCTTATTGAAAAAAAGAATTAAGTCAGCCAGAGTCAACATAGTAAAAGGAAGAATAGAAAAAGGAAGCAGTATCAAAAACAGAAAATATAGAATACAATGACAAGTACGAACTTTTAAAATCATTCTGACTATGAAACTTATAGATTTAAGTTGTCCTGTTCAAAGGCAGACTTGCAGGATTTAAGTCCAATAATTTTCTGTTCGTAAGAAACATATCACATATTTTGAAAACAAATACCTCCAAATTTAAAATACTTACAGTCAACCTCCTTTATCAGTAGTTTTCCTTTCTGTGGTTTCAGTTACCTGTAATCAACCTCAGTCTGAAAACATTAAATGGAAAATTCTAGAAATAATTCATAGTTTTTAACTTGCACACCATTCTGAATAGCAGGTTGAAAGCATGCATGCCCCTCTTCATCCATCTCAGGATAAGAATCATTGCTTTGTCTAGTCAATCTATGTTGCATATACCACCAGCCAATTAGTCACCTAGTAGCCATTGTTGGTTATGAGATCAACTGTCATAGTATCATAGTGCTTGTTTCAGATAGCCCTTAAGTTGTTTAATAATGGCCCAAGAGTGCATAAAGTAAACACACACACCTATCATCTAGCCTCAGTTATCAAAGTTTTTTCTTCCTTATTTCGCCTATTATTCCCCCCAACTGTTTTTTCAGAATGTGTCTCCAACAGATAAGGACTTTGGTTTTTAACATATTTCTAAAATCATTATTGTACTTAAATAAATGTTGAAAATAATACCTTGATATCCAATAATCCAGTTAGTGTACATGGTCCCTCAGTGATCTGATAAGTATATTCTTAATTATTTGTTTGAATCAATATTTACCCCAAAATTGATAGCTTGCATTTGGTTAATATGTCTCTTAGGTTTTCTAAAATTTAAGATTGATGGTTTAATCTATAGGTTTGATTAAATTCCAAGCGTTTTTGAGATGAATCCTCAAGTGGTGCTGTGTACTTCCTATTGGATTGCATCGTAGGACATGTAATTTCTGGCCTTCTCTTTTTTGTGATATGATTGATTCAGGTGTCATATCAACCTAATTGACCCATTAGACAGTTCCCCATCACTTAATTGATGATACCCATTGATGATCTTTACCCAGAATCATTACTAGGGGTTATAAAATAAAGATGTCCAGGGCCAGGTGCGGTGGCTCAGGCTTGTAATCCCAGCCCCAGCACTTTAGGAGGCCAAGATGGGTGAATCACCTGAGGCCACGAGTTCAAGACCAGCCTGGCCAACATGGTGAAACCCCGTCTCTACTAAAAATACAAAAAATTAGCTGGGCGTGGTGGTGGGCACATATAATTCCAGCTGCTCAGGAAGCAGAGGCAGGAGAATTGCTTGAACCTGGGAGGCAGAGGTTATAGTGAGCTGAGGTCATGCCACTGCACTCCAGCCTGGGCAACAGGAGCAAAACTCCATCTCAAAAAAAAAAAAAAGATATATCCAAATTCTGTTATTCCTTCTGCATTTATTAGCTGGAAGTCTGTGAAGAATTTTGCCTCATTAACTATTTGGCTATTTGGACATATACTTTGCACAGAAAAGACGTAATAAATGTTTTATTATTTCTTCTTAGCTACTTGTTTTCAGAATATTTTGTTGTTGCATAGCATATTACACATATAATCACTGTTTATTTTGTGCCAATATGAACTCATAGATTTTCAACATATTTTATGACAATATTGTGCCACTGTCCTTTCTGATGTTTAGAGGGAGCCCTTCAGGTTAGTTTCTGTGACTTTCCCACAGGACAGTCTAAGTAGTGTTTAATAGTTTTCTTATGATTTTTTGTTTTTTGTTTTTGCCAGCTTATCTTTTGGATATCTTTTTAAAAGTGGGATGTTGAAGCAAAGGGTAAATGATACTTGTTTTTGCTTTTTTTTTTGCCGCATTACATTCCATATGGGGTTGTGCCATTTTGTGCTCTCACTAGTGCTGTGGTAGAATTCCTGTTTGCCCACAGGCTTGCCAACATATTACACCCATGCGCCATTTAACTACATTTTGGTCAGCGATAGACCACAAATATGACAGTAGTCCCATAAGATCATAATGGAGCTGGAAAGTTCCCATCACCTAAGGATGTAGTAGCTTTGGTAACCTCATAGTGCAATATATTACTTTATCTATGTTTAGATACACAGATACCTGCTATTATGTTACAATTGGCTGTAGTATGCAATACAGTAATGTGCCGATTTGTAGCCTAGCAGCAATAGACTATATGATATAGCCTAGGTGTGTAGTATAAGGCAGGTTTGTGTAAGTACACTAAGTTGTTCACACAGTGACAAAATCAAAGGATGCATTTCTCAGAATGTATCCCTGTTGTTGAATGAAGAGTGACTATATTTTGTCATGTTGTTTGATGTTGTCAGTCTGATAGGTAAGAACGGATATATTTTTGCAGTGAAAATGTATAGTTTTTAAAATTATAAGTGAAATTGAACTTTTGTATATTTAGAGTCATTTGCATTTCTTTTTCTATAAACTGTTTAGTCATACCTTTTTTCCATTCTTCTATTGGTTAATTGGTCTTTTTCATCTCAATTTTCTTCTCAATTAAGGTTTGCTGGAATATATCAACAGATGGTCTCAGAACCATCTGTTGATAAATTCCAGCTTCATTACTTTGCCCAATTCCTTATGATTTTGCTTTCCTTTAAATTTTCCTTGGTAATTCCATACTATCTTGTCAGCTCTTCAGTAATTTTATAGGTATACTTTTTATACTTTACCCGACGTTGTTTTTTAGCAAGAGGTTGTTCTGAATAACCCAGCCCACCACAGCTCTTAAAATGGAATTGTTTTATTCATTGATTTTTGAATTTTTTAAATCTCTTACTTCATATTTTAGTTTTAAAAATAGTTAACTTATCCACATTTTAAAATTTGGGGCTGAGTGTGGTGGCTCACACCTGTAATCCCAGTGATTTGGGCGGGAGGCGGGTGGATTGCTTGAGGTCAGGAGTTTGAGACTAGCCTGTCCAATATGGTGAAACCCTGTCTCTGCTAAAAATACAAAAATTAGGCGGGCTTGGTGGCATATGCCTGTAATCCCAGCTACAACAGAGGCTGAGGTATCAGAATCGTTTGAAGGAGGCCGAGATTGCAGTGAGCAGAGATTACTCCTGGGTTGTCACCTGGGTGACAGAGCAAGGCTCTGTCTTAAAAAAAAATTTTTTAAAAGGCATGCCTGTGGTTCCAGCTATTCGGGAGGCTGAGATGGGAGGATTGCTTAAGCCTGGGAGGTTGAGACTGCAGTGAGCCATGGTTGCAGCACTGCTTTGAGACCCTGTCGCAACAACAGAAAGAATAATAGAAAAAAAATTTCTTCATTAAAAAAATTAAAGTAGCAATAATTTTAATTAAAAATGTATTTACAGTAATAGACTGCTTTCATAAATATTGGAGGAACTTTATTTAAAATAATGTGTGTATTTGCTTTTAGTGTTTCTCTCCCTGTGTTTCTAAAACCTATCACATAGGTCTTCAATAGGTGATGAATAAATGGTATTCAGGGAATATAAATTGCCATATGGTGTTCTAGTAGTATACATTAAATGTGGAGATTAAAAAATTTTTTAACACTTTATTGACATAGCATCTAAAAATATTCTGCAGAATCAGAATTTTTTTTTTTTTTTTTGTAGTGAGAACATTTTAAATCTATCCTTTTAGGGATTTTGAGATATACGATACATTATTATTAACTGTGGTCACCATGAAGTACAGTAGATACTAAAACTCATTACTCATGTCCAACTTCATCTTTGTACCCTTTGAGTAACATCTCCTCTTTTCCCAACCCCCAACTCCCAGCCTCTGGTAAATACCATTCTAGTCTCTGCTTCTGTGAGTTCAACATTTTTAGATTCTCATATAAGTGACATCACACATTGTCTTTCTGTGCCTGGTTTATTTAACGTTGCATAATGTCTTTTAGGTTTATTCATGTTGTTGCAAATGACAGAATTTTCTTACTTTTTAAGGCTACATAGCATTCTGTTGTGCATGTGTACTACATTTGCCATTCATTATCTAGTCATCCATTGATAAATACCAAGGTTGCTTCCATTATCTTAGCTATTGTGAATAATACTGCCCTGAATATGGGAGGGCAGCTTTCTGATAATACTGATTTCAGTTTTTTAAATATATACCCAGTAGTGGAATTGCTGGATCATATGGTAACTCTACTTTTAGTTTTTTGAGAAGCCTCTATAATGTCTACCATAATGGCTATGCTAATTTACATTCTCACCAACAGTGTGCAGTGGTTCCTTTTTTTCCATATCCTCACCAACACTATCTTTTCTGCTGTTGACTTTTTGATAATAGCCACTCTAACAGGTGTGGGTGATTGATTCTATGGTGTTGATTTGCATTTCCCTGATAAATAGAGATATTGAGCATTTTTTTACATATCTGTTAGCCATTCATATGTCTTCTTTTGAGAAATGTTTATTCATGCACTTTGCCCATTTTCTAGTTCAGTTATTTGTTTCTTGAAGTTGAGTTGTTTGAATTCTTTATGTGTTTTGGATATTAGTTCCTTATCAGATATCTGGTTTGCAAATATTTTTTTCCCAATCTGTGGGTTGTTTCTTCACTCTGTTTGTTTCTTTTGCTCTGCAGAAGCTTTTTAATTTAGCATAATCTTATTTGTCTATTTTTGCTTTTGTTGCCTATGCTTTGGGGGTTATATGCAAGAAACCATAGCTTAGAATAATGTAATAGAACTTTCCCCTTGTGTTTTCTTCTAGTAGTTTTATAGTTTCAGGTCTAATGTATAAGTCTTTAATCCATATAAGTTGATTTTGTATATGATGTGAGATAAGGCTCTAATTTTACTCTCTTGCCTGAGGATATCTAGTTTTCCCCACACTATTTATTGAAGAAACTGTTCTTTCTTCATTGCGCGTTCTTGGCACCTTTGTCAAAACCAATGGACCATAAATGTGTGGGTTTATTTCTGGAATTTCTATCCTGTTGCATTGGTTGATGTTTTTGTTTTTATGCCAGTACCATGCTGTTTTGATTACAGTTGTTTGGCAATATTTTTTGAACTCAGGGAGTGTGATCCTTTTAGCTTTTTGTTTGTTTGTTTGTTTTGGTTTATTTTTTATTTTTTGAGTCAGTCTCACTCTGTCACCCAGGCTAGATGGAGTGCAATGGTGTGATCTCAGCTCACTGCAACCTCTGCCTCCCAGATTCAAGCAATTCTCATGTCTCAGCCTTTCTAGTAGCCAGGACCACAGGCACATGCTGCCACACCTGGCTAATTTTTTGTCTTTTTAGTAGAGACAGGGTTTTGCCATGTTGGCCAGGCTGGTCTTGAACTCCTGACCTCAGTAATCCACCTGCCTTGGCCTCCCACAGTGTTGGAATTACAGGTGTGAGCCACCACATCTGGCCACTTCATGCTTTTTGCTCAAGATTGCTTTCACTATTCTGAGTATTTTGTGTGATCCCATATAAATTTTAGTATTGTGTTTTCTGTTTCTGTGAAAAATGACGTCAGATAAGTGTAGAGTTTTGTTTAAATGTCTCCAAATTTCCACAAACACGTATTGAGCGCTTAACTGTGTGTAAACCAAGGATTGTGAATGTACCCCATGAATAAGACATGGTCTCTATACTGAGGAAGTTTAAAATGAAGCATCTACCACTGTTTAGCATTAATTTACTTTTATATCGTATTCCTATATATTTTTAAATAGCAATATTTTGCTTAATATTTAGTCAAAACCCTCAACATGAGAAGTTGAAGAGTTCCTAGAAGGTTCCAGCTGATTCCACTTTGATTTTTTTCTCAGTTTTCTCATGTTTTCAAGCAGTCCTCATCTTAATCTCCACAAGTCATCTAACTTTATGGAGTTTTATCCTGTCCCTTTAAAGCCATATTATGACTTTTAATGTTCCAAATTTGACTGACCTTCATTTACTCTTTGTGATCTGATGATAGATCCTTTCCAAGATGACACCTTCCTAGAATAATAGTAATTATTATATTTATATTTTTTAATCTTTGTATTTTTTATTTGCAAATTTAATATCTGAAACTACTCTCTAGAATATTATTGAAGAAAAGCAAACATTACATATTCACTTCCTCAGTATATATCTAAGCTTATCCCTAATTTATAATGTTGATTGAGCTTTTGGTAATTTTGTGTGTTTGTATAGGTGTATGTATCCTCCATTACATACACAGTTTTGCAGTGTGATGATGTTAAAAGACAATCATACCATAGTTTTTACGTCATAATCTTTTTCTTAAAGTTATTACTAATGTTTGGTAGATTTTTAAATATATATATACTATTTCAAAAATCTTTTAGAATAATTAAGCAAGTAAAAGTTCATAAACAAATAGCTCTGTTTGAAAAAAATGGAATTCTTTAAAACAAATAGATATCTTTATTTTGTCATTTTTGGTATGAATCATTTTTAAAAACTGTTTATAATGGATCTTGTATTTTCTCAAAATTATATTTAGAAGTAATTATCTCTTTATTTTTTAAAAGAAAAAAGTGACCCAGGTTAAACAGTGAAGCTCTTAAATGCTTTTCTAATTCCACGCTTTGCTATCACATTCATATAAAGTAAGAAATATTATGTGTTGTATCTGTTTCTTTCATTTATCCTTATATATGCTAGGTTTCCCTTTTGGTTATATGCCATGCTTGTATTTGATACCTAAACCTGATGTTCTTTTTCCAACAATAGTAAATGTTATGGGAGACTGATACAATTAGACCAACTTTATTATTTTAATATACATACGAATATGGAAGTTGGGACATATTTTTTTATGTCCCAATTGCATATGTTTAAGTATGTTTTGAAATAACTTCCTTGTTTATTTTGCTTTAGTTTTTACCAGATTCGTGCTTCTATGAAAATTCCATCAAGAATTCCCCACAGAGTAGAAGCTAGTTTGTTACATGTAACAGGTAAGCTAAGGAATATGTTCAAGTTTAAAAAGTAATCTGAAATAGCATTTTAATAGTCATTAAACTTTAATTTCTTTTTCATTACAGATATAAGCTACTAAATAACATCATTATGATAACCATGATAATAAATATATTTGGGGCCTCAATAAAGCAAGCTCGGTTGTTTCCTTCTTAGGTTTCTTAAAATGAATACATCAAATAATGTAAAAGTTTCATGAAAACAAACATAGAAGTGGTGTCCATTATATAAGATGCAGTGTAAAAAGATACACAGTAAATGGAAACATATAATTTGACTAATGATTATAAAGCTGTTTTATGATAAAGTTTTATGATATGCGTTTTTAGGGCTTTTTTTAAATCAATTTTTTTTCTGGGTTAGATTCTCTAATTATGAAACAGAGCCAAAATGCAATGTAGGAAGGTATGAAATAGACATGTTACAGCAGCTTTGTTAGTTACTTATATACTAAGGAGAGATACGAGCATTAAAGGGGTTAAATTAAAACTGATGGCCCTGACGTAATTAGTGGTCATTTTTTAGCTTTCCCAATACAATATATGCTGTTTCATTACATGTAGTTAGAAAATGAACTAGTTAATGAAGCATTCTAAAGAGTTATTATGTAAGCCTAATATGAATTACTAGTTTTTAAAGCATCATAAAAATAATAAAATACACGTAACACTAGAGCTATGCTGAGCATAATTCAGTCCAGTTTGAAATTTTAAAAAATTTGTTGGGTATTTGAAGTGTTTAGGATTATCTTATCATACTATAGATACTAAAATGTTGGTTAATGTTAAATTTTAATGAATTGTACATAGTATAGATTTTATCTTCCTGAAGACTATCAAAATGCTCACAGAGGTCAGTTGCTTATGGCAAATGTATATATACACAAACACACACATACGTACGCATGTATATATACATATATGTATGTGTACATATGTATATTTTGTATATTCATTCATCTTGAAAATAATTTATTCTTGACTTGGCATACACGTTACTGTATGTGTTATTGCAATAATAGATCTTCTTTTGTAAATGTACTTTCAGAAAACACAGAGGTAATAAACTGACATTACATGATAGATTTGGTGTACTCTTTTGAACATGCTTGAATCTGGCATACTAGATTTCTAGCTCAGTTTTATCTCCTGAAGTTGCCAGTTGAGAAAATCCTCAGACTTTAGTTTGTGAGATATCTTTCAAGATGGCAAGATACTTGACATAAATTCCACAAGGTTAAATAGGCTAACCACTTTTAGGTAATGAATTTAAAAAATATAATGTTTGTTCTTTATTATAAAGTTTCGAGAGAAATAATGTCAAACCTGTGAAAATATTCTTGACCACCTAAAATTGTCCTTGTATGAGAACCTGAGAGATTTTTTGAGATTGAATTCATAATCTGCACTGAAGTTAAGATTTTTGTATTTTGTTTCATTTTAATATAGAAGTAATGAGATAACATTACTTTTTAAATGCTTAGATTTGAAATTAGTTAATTTAGCCCAGAAAAATCTAATCAATGGAGAAAAAAGAGACACTTCTGGAAAGACAAATGGGGAAATGGTAGAAAACAGACAAAACCAGATAAATTATAAATTCTCAGCAAATGATTGATTCAAAGGCCAAAAGGAAGTATGCTAGAAGAAAATATTTGCTTCTTTCTGAATTTCACTTACTATATAGTCTTAATTGTGTGAAACCCAACTATCTCCTTGTTATGTTAGCCATGATTTCTCCATTCTTTCATATTCCTTTTCTGAACTTACAAATGAAACATTTTAAATCATTGATTTGATCATTAATCATTTAGCATTTCTCTGTATCATACAGAGAGTTGCTTCTACTTTGTTTTTCGCAGATTGTAAATAATTACCTCAGAAGACTGGAAATTTTAACTATGCTTGGTTATTACAAATAAATTCCAAGAAAGATTGTGAATGTCAGAATTACTAGTTGGGAATAATGACTGGTGGACAAAAATATTATTTGAAAATGAAATCTTGTTGGTTATATACTTAATTGGTGTAAAGGATATAATTGAGTGTCATAGTATTTAATTTGGTTAATGTGTTTCATTAAAAACTAGTTTCTTCATAATGTTAACTTCCTCCTCAAATAACTTCCTCTTTTAGTAATGTTACCTTGCCCTAACTTTATGGAAACATTTCTCTACCTTGGCTTACTGACTTGTGAGTTGAGAATAAGGAAGGGCATCAGAAATAAATTGTCAAAAGATTTAACAGTAATCCCTGATTATTCTCCCTAGTCCAGTCGCCCTTGAGTGACTGTGCCTGCTGCTACTTGTATTATTACAGTTCAGTCAGGAGCACCTTTTTCAGATATGGTAGTGGCATTATCTTGGATGACAATAGTTCAGAATTATGACTCTGGGCAGAAGCCTCAGAATCTATTCATTGCAGTGATCTAAGTTCAGGTGTGTCATTCAGCAACTTCTGGACCTTTGAGAACAATTTATGTCCTGATAACTCAGAGCGGGTGCTGTGTTTTAAAGAACACAGATGTAATTTATGGCAACATGGAAATATCCTTCGTTTTCATAGCATGTCACATCTTATAGAGGTTTTTCCAAGACTTTTTGAGTGTTTTGCCTTTAGTAATTTGTGAGCTAAGTACTTGACTGATACATTTTCTGTCAGTGACTATTTACTGCAACAACTTGAGCTTTCAGATCCAGTGAGTGTTCATTTATTATTGTATTTGATAGTGACAGGGTGGTGCTACAGATTCAGTCAAGATTCTTTCCATACATAGTTTCAGGGCACTAAATCATTATTCAGCCTTTATTAGGTTACTTCTAATCTGGGCATTAACTATTTAAATATTGTGATATTTGTATTTAGCCTCATCTTGTACCAGAAACTTCTTCCAATTGACGTTTTATTTTCCAAATGAATATGTTTGTTCAGCATTGTCAGTTTTTATTTGCTCACAAGAAAAGTGGGCATTTTATAGCTGCTCAGTCCCTTCTTTGTCTTTTGAGAGAAAAAAGTATTCTAGAAATAATAGAAACGAATTTATTTTATGAACAACCCTATTTGAACGAAGTTCCATGGTCGCTATTCTTGTCAACTAAATACTGGTTGGAAAGAATTATCTTTTATAAAAATTAACAGAAGTTATAAGTCAATCTCTAGGTCATTTGTAAGGCAGAAACATTACATACAATTAATGTTATTTACAAAGTATTGTTATTTTGACATTATGACAAACTTGTCAGAAATGCCCAGATAGAGGTACCTTCTCTTAGCCTTTTCCTGGGGTCTTAATTTTGTTTTTTCTGTTATGTCTAGATTTAATCATTGCGACTGCCAATTCAGTTTCTAGGTTCTGATACTATCAGCTGTGACTATGAAATGTAGTGATCTGATAGTTTACTAGTCTGTTTAAAGGAAATATCTTTTAAAAACAAATAGTCTATGTCAGAAACCAGTCTGTAAAAGGGAAGCCTGATTTTGAAATGATAGGCTTCCATATTATATCATGTGTAAAAATCTCACATATGTGAAAATATTATCTTGGTATTTTTTGAATAGCATTATACCAGAAATTTTTAGAAGATTATATACATTTTAATTAAATTATAGCAGCCAAAATAGCAAGCACAAGAACTAGATTTGGGACAGAAGAAACACATAAAATCTCTTTCACTCTTTTTTCTCATTCTTTTTCAAAATAGCAAACTTTTGCCTATTGTGTTTGAAATGTACTACCAAATATGACTTCTCAAGATCTTTCATATATCAGATATTGTATCAATGTGTTTTATTTTTAATTCTCTAATTTATGATAACTTGTTTTCTTGTTTGTGGTATGCAAAGATATGTGCAAAGCCTTTCAAATAAAATAACTGAACAAATTAGGAGACATGCTATTTTCCCGTGCCCAACACTGTTCCCAGCATGATTACCTTTTATGTATAGGTCGTTGTCCATAGCTTTGGAATCTTGTTTCATCCTCTGAACACTTGTAATAAGGTAAATCTGGTAAAGTAATCAAGTATTTTCTGCTAGTGTACCCCAGAGTAGCCTCGAGCCTGTTAAATGTTAAGTTAATATAAGTATTATAGACTATAGTGGTTGATGGGATGTGGTGACTTATCAGAGTCTCACAAGTGTTAGTTTAAACCAAAATAATGTTCTTCTGTCTAGATGCATTTCCTCCCCAGCAATCTGAAAAAAAACAGAGCAAAGAAGGCAGCCAACTTATTACAATCTTTGAGATATTGTTGCTGCCTTCTATACCCTTCCCACCCTCAAAATTTCATTTTATAGTAGTACTAAAGAGTTCTTATAGTGTATATCATTTTACTATTAGTAAATTATTAGGGAAAGCTGTCCTTCTTTCCTGCCTCAAGAAATTATTCCCATGTATTTAACAAACTTTTAATAAATACATATCATTGATTTCTACCCTTATCTTTGAACATAAATACCTCTTTATATGGGATAGTTTTGCTTTGTCTTCTGTGTTAATTTTTTACTTCTGTTTCTTAAAAATTTATTTCTTCTTTTAAGGGCTTGGATTTTCTCTATGCTTTTTATTACCTGCTCTGTTTTTCTTTTAACTTTGATTTATACTTTCATCTTAATACCTTTTCCTTCCAGCACTGAATTTTACCATGATTCTCATACCTTCTGTATATTTTGAGAAAACTTTTAGGAAAAATAGTTTAAAATAATGATTTTTGTCTGTGAGTTACAGTAGAGCAGGTTGAATGGGATGGGAATTAGATGGTATTATACAGCTTATTCCAATACATTTAAATTATTTCCAGCACAAGATTATGCTGACAGTGAGAGGTTTGAGTCAGGAAATAGCTGTCATCTGCAATAAATCAGTCATGAAAGACAATGAGTATTTATAGAGCTATTGAAAATTGGTTAGTAAGAAAACATTCATAGACTTGTGTAGCAGAGAAGTCATTGCTGGTTTTAGGAATCTGGCTACAGTTTGAAATGTTATGTAGTTTCCGTAAAAAGTTTAAATAATGACATCCTAGTAATGATAGTATTATTAAGATTAAATGTATTTTGTTTAGTTTGCTTTTTAATATTCATCTGTCTTTCTTTCTGGAAATTTTTTTAATAAAAATAATACAGGCATATGGTTAAAAGATCAGTTAGTCCAGAAAGACTTGTACTAAAAACTATAGCTTGTTTTCTAGATGTATACCCCTGTCTCTAGTCCTATGGTTACCTCTGTGTGGATATTCTCAATGGACTTCCTGTTATGATAAAAAGACACTTCATCTTATTTACACCATTTACACCATTTCCTTGTTCCCTCTCCCCCACCCTTTTAAAAGAGATGCTATTATTCTCTTATCTGTTTCTCACCAGTCTCTGTAGCTTCAAACAGTATATTTAAAGCTCCAGTTTCTACTTTGCTGATTATGGCAGATAACTCACTTTGAAATAAGGATATATTGTCGCCTTTTTTTCTTTTCAAATTTTCTCTCTTTTTACCTTACAATCTCTGTTGGAATTGTCAGGTTTGCTGACATTCATATCCTGTTTTGTAACCAGTTAAATCTTTTGTCCTTTATCTGTTGGTTGATCCTAAAAGTTGAAAACAGCTATTTGCATTTCGGTAGTAACGCAGGAACGGGTTTCTAGAATCGAAATGACTATCCAACGTAAAGAAGGAAGATCATAAGTGTCTAGTAAGACAATTAAGGTAGTCTAACTTCAGTATTGATGTGGGTCACTGTTAGATAGCTAGCCAAGAATATTTTTCTGAAAACGAATAAAATCATTTATGAGATGGGAAACAAACTAGTATGACTAACAGCAAGAAGGAAGAACTGAAGAGAACATGTAGATAGATCTATCTGCCTATCTGTCAGTCAGTCAATCAATCAATCTATCTGTCTATCGCTACATAGATACATAGATAGACAGACAGATAGATAGACTTTTTTTCCCAGTGGAGTCTCACTGTTTCCCAGGCTGGAGTGCAGTGGTGCGATCTTAGCCCACTGCAACCTCCGCCTCCTGGGCTCAAGCAGTTCTCCTGCCTCAGCCTCTCGTGTAGCTGGAATCACAGGCTCACGCCACCATGCCTGGCTAATTTTTGTGTTTTTAGTAAAGACAGGGTTTCACCAGGTTGGCCAGGCTGATTTCAAACTCCTGACCTCAAATGATCCGCTGCCTCGGCCTCTCAAAGTGTTGGGATTAAGACGTGAGCCATTGCACCCAGCCTATAGATATATACATCTTAATGTGGTTTAGAAACTGTTAATTCAGAGATGCAGGTCTGATATAGTTAGCAAAATGATGACTTGGAATTAGAAGTCTTCTGTTTTCCTCTTGTGCTAACTGGGAAAACTCACTTAACCTCCTTGAGCTTTAGTTTCTCATCTGTGAAATGTATTACCTGCTTCACAGGGTTGTTGTGCTTTAAATAAGTAAAGTACTTAGACTGTAAAGAACTGTATACATGTTAAATACTGAGTTCTAGAAATATAAGAAATAATGGGAAACAGTCATGTTTTGACTCATGCTATGCACCATTTTATGTAAAGAACTAAAACTTAAAGTTCATTTGATGTTTTCTGTGTTACGTATAATTTCTGTCATATGGCAAGTTAATTATGTGCATATGATAATATTTCATGTTAATAAGTATAATCTTAAAATTTAATTTAATTTTTCTGAAAACCAATAAAACTATGAGATAAGAAACATTAAACTAGTTTGCCCAAGAGCAAGAAGGAAGAACTGAAGGGAAGATAACTCACAGAAGATCCTTCAATTTATATAATATTATTGTATAATTATGTTTATATGTAATATATATAATTTATATGTAATATATAATCTATAATCATGGAAATCTAGGGACTTGGGGCTGCCTTTCCATTCTTACAAAGCTAGTTTAATCTGTGAGTGTGTTTTAATTGGGCATAACTAGTTTCAGATCTTGTTCTGCCACTCACTAGCTATTTGGTTGTAAGCAAATTATTCCATTTCTCTGAGTCCTTCTTTCCTAATCAGTGTAATAGCTATAATCCTTCTCACAGTGTACATGTAAAAATTAGATTAGAAAATTGGGTGAAGAGACCTAGTACCATGCTCAGTAAATATCTTTTCCCTGTGTCTTGCCCTCCCTTTCTGTCCTAAATTGCTCCATTAGTGAAAATGCTGAAATAAGGTGGACTCTAGGATCTCAGAACCAGCTTGAAATAAGGAAAAACAGCCTAAGAAAAAGCCATTTATATGTATTTTCTTCTTAGTTTTCAAGAATTAGATGTATGTGTAGGCAGGTTAGTTGAATGGTATGGTTTAACTTTTTTTATAACTTCTTTCCATCTTTTCCTCCCAATGAGATAGCTGTTCCTTGTTAGTGTAGGAGTTCTGTGGTGTATTTAAGAGAACACATATGTTTGAAATAGTTCATCAGTGTGACATTGATGGCCAAGCACAGGCTGTGACACAAACATCTGTGGCATTTGATTTCTGGACAGATTATCAGAACCTTGGTGTCTATAAAATGTATATATTAATCCCTACAACATAAGGTTGCCACAATGATTAATAATGATTTCCATATAGCACATTGCTGTGTATTTAGTAGCTAGTGGTAGTAGTAGTGGTATTAGTAGTAATAAGATTGAAGTGGGAAAAAAAAAGGGAAATTTTACAAAAATTCAAATGATAATGTGTAGGGAAGGTCTTAATACAAAAAAAAAAGTTCTCCATTTTGATATAAGCTTTACAACTAGATAAGCATTTAGACTTACAAGAAATCAGCCCAGGTTGGTTAAAAAGAGAAATTCCATCTAAGCACAGCTGCATTAAAAAAAAAAAAAATTCAGTTATTTGTATTTGACCAGGTTTTTCCTAAGGCTGTGCCTCTGTCTTGGGTAATACTCTTTGTTTGTATATATGGATTTTATTTTTGTTCCTATGTGCTACCACCCAGCTTTTAGGTAAGTGATAGCAGTTTCAAAAAGTTAACATCAAGGAGAAAGGAAGGCTAGAAATAAGAACTAGCTATAAAAGTAAGGAAAGACTGTCCCAGTTACTTCATTTTGGCTACTTGGAGTAAAGTTTCAAATATTTTGAAGTGCTGTTAGCAGAACCATATCTTTCTCCTCTGTTAGTTGTCTCCTTAAGCTTTGCTCAGCCATCAACTTTTCAGGGCCTTCCTTTGAGAGCCACTGACATGTTGAGATAGTTCTGCTGTGTTAAGATTTTTCATGATTTGATCCTATCCTGTATGTCAAATTTTGTTTCCCACTATTTTCCTTGTGGATTCCATGGAACCACTTTCAGTTTCTCAAGTTTGGTGAGTTCTATTTTCTCATATTTTGTGCATGCTCTCCTCTCCTCATTACCTCCTTTTTAAAACCATAGGTAACTCCCCTAAGCAGTTAGATATTTCCTTTGCCTTATTATCATACCTCTTTCTTTCTCCGAGACAGGGTCATGCTGTCACCTGGGCTGGAGTGCAGTCATGTGATCATAGCTCACTACAGCCTTGAACTCCTGGGCTCAAGTGATAATCCCACATCAGCCTCCCAAAGTAGCTAGGACTACCAGGCTACTTTTTAAAAACAAATTTTGTAGACGGGGTTCTCACTATATTGCCCAGGCTGGTCTCAAACTCCTGGCCTCAGGCAGTCTTCTCACCTCCGCCTCCCATAGTGCTGGCATTACACGTATGAGCCACCATTCCTGGCCCATAGCACTTTCTATGTCCATCTTTTAGCCCATGTTACAATTTTTTCTCAGAGATGGGATTCTTCTAAAACAAACATCAGTCATCATTAAAGAAAAGTGCTTTAAAAAAAGGAAAATTTAAGGAAACATAGCTAGAGACAATTCATATTATGTCACTAATCCATTACTGTTATCAGTAATTGAATAATCTCAACAGCCAGGAATGGAATACTCACCATAACATTAGGCCCTTCAATTAAACTGCATAGATTACAAAATGGAAATCATTTGGCAAGCCTCCACTTTGCTTTCCTCAGATTCAGCAGCTTCCATCATTGCCCTTCAGTTGTCTTTTTACCTGACTTAAGAGGTAGTGTTACATTGTCATTTGCTTTGGCTTGCTGAAATAGGCAGTTAAGAGATTATCGCCTTGTACTGTAGTTATTTATTTGAATGTTTCTATGAGACTCATAAGAAAATGGGCAGAGTTCTTACTTACATTCATATCTCTTAGTTCCCAATACTTGAGAGACTTAACAAATTCTGGTTGAATGAATATTCACTTGTTCACAAAGTAAATGAAAGATACTAGTGCCAACTGTTTAACCAAAGGAAATGGAAAGGCAGATACTGATAGAAATAAAATGTAAATTATCATGATTAAATGTAAATATTTATAGGCCTCTGATTATCTCAAGTCTTTGAAACTATAGATCTGAATATTTGTGTTATCAGATAAGTCATTTTAATAAGGAAACAGGATATTAAATTAAGAAGTTAGATGAAAATTCATTTATTCAATAAATACTTTATGAATGACCATTATACGTAAAACCTAAATTAAAGTGCTCGGTCCTAAATTAAAGCAGTGAAAAAGATTAATGTGATTTCTAACTTAATGGAGTTGTTATCATCTAGAAAATAATAGAAAACAAAGAAGGTTTCAGATTCCAGACAATAAACTTAGCATACACATTTAGATCTTGTTTCCTAGACCCTTTGGTTTGATAACAACATTGAAGTGTAAAAAGGAATAACAGAACAATATTTCAATAAGTTTTGTTTGTTTTTAGTTATTTGTTGTTGTTTTGTTGTTGTTGTTGTTGTTGTTGAGACAGAGTCTCACTTTGTCACCCAGGCTGGAGTGCAGTGGCATGATCTTGGCTCACTACAACCTCCATCACCCAGGTTCAAGCGATTCTCCAACCTCACTCTCTTGAATAGCTGGGATTACAGGCATGCACCACCACGCCTGGCCAATTTTTTTTTTCTTTTTTTTTTTTTGTATTTTTAGTAGAGATGAGGTTTCATCATGTTGGCCAGGCTGGTCATAAACTACTGACCTCAAGTGATCCACCCGCCTCGATCTTCCAAAGTGCTGGGATTATAGTCATGAGCAACCATGCCTGGCGTAAAATTTTTTTATCTTGAATAACTGAAATTCTGTACCATTGAACAGTGACTCTCCATTTCGCTGTCCCCTAGCCCCTGTCAACACGCATTCTACTTTCTGCTTCTGAGTTTGACTGCTTTAGATACCTCATAAAAGTAGAGTCATGCAGTATTTGCTCTTCTGTGACTGGCTTATTTCACTTAGCATAATGTCCCTATGTTTTTCCATGTTGTAGCTATGACAGGATTTTCTTTTCTAAGGCTGAATAATATTCTCTAGTATGTACATACCACATTTTCTTTATCCATTAATTTGTCTATAGACATTTAGGTTGTTTCTACCTCTTGACTATTGTGAATAATTCTTCAATGAACAAGAGTGTGCAAACATCCCTTTGACCTTCTTTTATCAATTCTTCTGGATAAATATGTATAAGTGAGATTGCTGGATTATGTAGTAGTTCCATTTTTATTATTTTTATTTTTTGAGACAGTATCTTGCTCTGTCACCCAGACTGGAGTGCAGGGGTACGATCATGGCTAATTGCAGCCTCGACCTTTTGGGCTTAAGCAGTCCTCCTACCTCAGCCCCATGAGTCACTGAGACTACAGCTGGGAACCATCATGCCCAGCAAATTTTTAAAATTTATGTTTTATTGATATAGGGCCTAACTTTGTTGCCTAGGCAGGTCTTGAACTCCTGGGCTCAAGCGTTCCTCCTGCCTTGGCCTCCCAAAGTGCTGGGATAACAGGTGTTAAGTGACCCACACACTGTGTGTGGCCAGTAGTTCTATTTTTAACTTTTTGAGGAACCCTCAAGTGTCTTGGACAGTGGCTACACTGTTTCACATTTTCACCAACAGTACACAAGACTTTGTTTCTCCACATCCATAAGTGCTGACCATGTTCATAATATTATAAAGAAGTAAGAAATAAATGAGACAAGGACCTTGCTTTCAAGAAATCTTCATTTCTTCCTCCTGAAAGCCTCTTCCATTTTATCTTCATTTGACTAATTCTTTTTCATAGTATTTCAATACAAATGTTACGTTGCCAAGAAAGCCTTTCCTGGCTTCACAGCCTAAGTTCACCCCCATATTGTAAGATGTCATAGCACTCTGTCTTCTGTAACACTTAGTGTAGATCTAATTTACAGGGAAAATGGTTGGTTTTTCTTGTTCAGTTCACTTAGCTGAGAACAATCCATGGCACAGAGCAGCTATATAATGAATGTGTAACTTTGTATTATGAAATGTACTGTACATTTTTTGAAGATTACATAATACATTATTTTATTAAATAATAAAATGACCAGCCAGGTGCCCAACCTTTCATTTAAGAAATAGAACATTAGTAGTACTGTAAAATCCTCTGATATCCCCCTCTTGATTTTTGTGTTATTCTTTTGCTTTTTTATAGTTTTATCAAGTATCAATGTATTCCAAGGAAGTACCTGGTTCAATTTGAAAAAAATTGAGTGACAAGCACAAACCTAGTTGTGTAAGGAAGTGTAAATTTCGCTATTATTTACAAGAAATCTCCCAGAAGAAAAGTTGAAGAGTCTCTGGGTTATAGTCTGCTTCTTTATACCTTAAAGGTTTTAAGACTTTGTTTGGAGATGTTAGTGGGCAAGGTCAAGAGTGAATTGTGTAAAACAGAGTTTACCACATTCAGGGTTTCTGGCAAGATTGTAATGTGATAAAATATTGGATATCTAACATATGGATCAGACTGATTTGCATCTAAACTTAACATGGCCCTCCTCCAACTCGCAGGAGCAGGTCAAAGCAGAAAACTTTAGTTAAGTGAAAATAGTGTCATTATATGATCTAGGCAAGAAACGTCTTTAGTACACCTTGAAATAAGCCAAGCACTGAAAAGAATCTAGCTAAGCTTTTAATCTGTCCTCAGGATAAAAGTTGGTACCCTAGTAGCAGGGATGTTAACATATCTGTCTTTATGGCACATGAATCCAACCTATATTGGTCACAGTATATCTAAGGAAGAGGATTTGTTTGGGATCTTCCTTCACCATCTTCCTAGGCATTCCCTTTGCATCTCCTCTATGTTGAATCTCTTATTTCCTAACATCTATTTTTTCTCTTTCTTGGTTTACTCTCTCAATTTCATAGAGCCTGTAAATAACTTGTTGAGAAAAGTGGCATGGGAAACAAATATGCCTTTTTTTGAAGCCTTCAGGATCTAAAAATCTTTTCATTCTACCCTTAACACTTGTTTGGAAGTTTAGCTAAGTATGGAATTCTAGATTGGAAATACTTTTTCTTTGGAATTTTGAAAATATTACTCCATTATCTTTTGTTTTACTGCATTACTGTTGAGAGTTCCAAAGGCATTCTGATTGCTAATCTTATTTATTTCTCCATAAAAAATGAGTGACTGATTCCTAATCTTCTGTTTGACTTTTTTCCCCTTTCAAGAATCTGGTAGAATATCCTCTTAGTAAGTGGGGTTCTGATGGAACGTAATGATGTACTGTGGGTCTTTGAGTACTTCAGTTCTGGTAATTTCTTAATTTGTTAATGATTATGTCTCATCTGTTTTCTTTGTTCTTTCATTTTTGAACTTCTTTTGTTTACAAGGTGAATCATCTTTACTGGCTTTCTTAATTTTTAGTTTTTTCTTCTTCTTTTCCCCATTCTCTTCTTGTTCTACTCTGATATTTCTTCACCTTTATTTTTAACCTTTTCTTGAGCTGTTTGCTTTTGTGCTTTCTGCCTTTTACCCTCTCTTATACTGTCTTACTCTCCCTCTCCCTTTCTCCTTTTTTTCTCTTTTTCTTCTCTCCTTCCCTCTTTCTCATTGCTTCTCCATTCATTTTAAAATCTAAGTGCTCTTTTCTCTGAGTGTTCCTTTGCTATAGCAGTGTTTTCTTGTTTCATGAGTATAGTATGTTCACTAAGAACAATGTTCTTCTGTTTTCTTTTTTAATTTTTTTGTATAAGTTACTTTTTTCCTCCTTTAGTCCCCAAATTACATGTTAAAAGTTTTCTTCAGTTATTTGATAGGCTTCGGTTTTCTAAACATGACAGAAAGGAAGGCTGATGGGAAATTCTGAGAGCATACAGGGTACTTACCTGAGCTTCATTTTGGGGCGATGGTGAGCCATTTGGCTAAGGAATCTTTGAAGTCAGTATTGATAGTTGTTTTTCATTGGATTCATCAGATTCCCCACATGTCAAGAACTGTGAAGAGTCTAAGATTATACCATTCATACCATTGAGAATTCTTCTCTGTGGTTTCTCATGGTTCTGAGCAGAGAGAAACATTTGTGAGCAGACACTGAAAGCCTTCTGTTTACTGTCTTTTTTTTAAATTATACTTTAAGTTCTAAGGGTACATGTATAGAACATGCAGGTTTGTTACACAGGTATACATGTGCCATGGTGGTCTGCTGCACCCATCAACTCATCTATATTAGGTATTTCTCCTAATGCTATTTCTCTTCCTGCCTTCCACCACCCTGACAGGCCCCAGTGTGTGATGCTGCCTTCCCTGTGTCCATGAGTTCTCATTGTTCAACTCCCACCTGAGTGAGAACATGAAGTGTTTGGTTTTCTGTTCTTGTGTTAGTTTGCTGATAATGATGGTTTCCAGCTTAATCCATGTCTCTACAAAGGACATGAACTCATCCTTTTTTATGGCTGCATAGTATTCCATGGTGTGTATGTGCCACCTTTTCTTTATCCAGTCTATCATTGATGGGCATTTGGATTGGTTCCAAGTCTTTGCTATTGTGAACAGTGCTGCAATAAACATACATGTGCATGTGTCTTTATAGTAGAGTGATTTATAATCCTTTGGGCATATACACAGTAATGAGATTGCCAGGTCAAATGTTATTTCTAGTTCTAGGTCTTTGAGAAGTAGCCACACTGTCTTCCGCGATGGTTGAACTAATTTATGCTTTCACCAATAGTGTAAAAGTGTTCCTATTTCTCCAATCCTCTTCAGCCTCTGCTGTTTCCTGACTTTTTAAAGGAACACCATTCTAACTGATGTGAGAAGGTATCTCTTGAGGTTTTGATTTGAATTTCTCTAATGACCAGTGATGATGAGCATTTTTCATATGTCTGTTGGCTGCATATGTCTTCTTTTGGGATGTGTCTGTTCATATCCTTTGCCCACTTTTTCATGGGGTTCTTTCTTCTTTTCTTGTAAATTTGTTTAAGTTCCTTGTAGATACTGGATATTAGCCGTTTGTCAGATGGATAGATTGCAAAAATTTTGTCCCATTCTGTAGGTTGCCTGTTCACTCTTATGATAGTTTCTTTTGCTGTGCAGAAGCTCTTTCATTGGATCCCATTTGTCAATTTTGGCTTTTGTTGCCATTGCTTTTGGTGTTTTAGTCATGAAGCCTTTATCCATGCCTGTGTCCTGAATGATATTGCCTAGGTTTTCTTCTAGGGTTTTTATGGTTTTAGGTCTTACATTAAGTCTTTAATCCATCTTGAGTTAATTTCTATATAAGGTGTAAGGGAAGGATCCAGTTTTAGCTTTCTGCATTTGGCTAGCCAGTTTTCCCAACACCATTTATTAAATAGGGAATCCTTTCCCCATCGCCTGTTTTTATCAGGGTTGTCAAAGATCAGATGGTTGTTGATGTGTGGTGTTATTTCTGAGGCCTTCATTCTATTCCATTGGTCTATATATCTGTTTTGGTACCAGTTCCATGCTGTTTTTGTTACTGTAGCCTTGTATTATAGTTTGAAGTCAGGTAGCGTGTTGCATCCAGTGTTGGTCTTTTTGCTTAGGATTGTTTTGGCTATGTGGGCTTTTTTTTGTTCTATATGACATTTAAGGTAGTTTTTTCCAATTCTATGAAGATAGTCAATGGTAACTTGATGGGGGTAGCATTGAATTTATAAATTTCTTTGGACAGTATGGCCATTTTCATGATACTGATTCTTCCTATCCATGAGCATGGAATGCTTTTCCATCTGTTTGTGTCCTCTCTTATTTCCTTGAGCAGTGGTTTGTAGTTCTCCTCGAAGAGGTCCCTCACATCTCTTGTAAGTTGTATTCCTAGGTATTATTCTCTTTGTAGCAGTTGTGAATGGGAGTTCACTCATGATTTGGTTTTCTGTCTGTTATTGGTGTATGGGAATGCTTGTGATTTTTGCACATCGATTTTGTATCCTGAGACTGCTGAAGTTGCTTATCAGCTTATGGAGATTTGGGGCTGAGATGATGGGGTTTTCTAAATATACGGTCATGTCATCTGGAAACAGAGATAATTTGACTTCCTCTTTTCTTAATTGAATACCCTTTATTTCTTTCTCTTGCCTTATTGCCCTGGCCAGAACTTCCAATACTTTGTTGAATAGGAGTGGTGAGAGAAGATGTCCTTGTCTTGTGCCAGTTTTCAAAGGGAATGCTTCCAGTTTTTGCCCATTCAGTATGATATTGGCAGTGGGTTTGTCATAAATAGCTTTTATTATTTTGAGATACGTTGCATCAATACCTAGTTTATTGAGAGTTTTTAGCATGAAGGGCTGTTGAGTTTTGTCTAAGGCCTTCTCTGCATCTATTGAGATAATGATGTGGTTTTTGTCATTTATTCTGTTTATGTGATGGATTACCTTTCTTGATTTGCATATGTTGCACCAGCCTTGCATCCCAGAGATGAAGCCAACTTGATCATAGTGGACAGTCTTTTTGATGAGCTGCTGGATTCTGTTTGCTAGTATTTTATTGAGGATTTTTGCATTGATATTCATCAGGGGTTATTGGCCTAAAATATTCTATTTTTGTTGTGTCTCTGCCAGCTTTTGGTATCAGAATGATGCTGGCCTATAAAATAAGTTAGAGAGGAGTCCCTCTTTTTCTGTTGTTTGGAATAGTTCCAGAAGGAATGGTACCAGCCCCTCTTTGTACCTCTGACACAATTAAGCTGTGAAACTGTCTGGTCCTGGACTTTTTTTGGTTGGTAGACTATTAATTGCTGCTTCAATTTCAGATCTTGTTTATTGGTCTGTTTGGGAATTTGACTTCTTCCTGGTTTAGTCTTGGGAAGTATGTATGTGTCCAGGAATTCTGGATTTTCTCATTTATTTGCACAGAGGTTTTTATAGTATTCTTTGATGGTAGTTTGTATTTCTGTGGGTTTGGTGGTGACTCTTTTATCATTTGTTATTGTATCTATTTGATTCCTCTCACTTTTCTTCTTTATTAATATGGCTAGCGGTCTATTTTGTAGATCTCTTCAAAAAATCAGTTCCTGGATTCATTGCTTTTTTTTTTTTAAGGGTTTTTTGGGTCTCTATCTCCTTCAGTTCTTCTCTTATCTTAGTTATTTCTTGTTTTCTGCTAGCTTTTGAATTCCATTGCTCTTGCTTCTCTATAGGTTTTTTAATTGTGATGTTAGAGTGTTGATTTTAGATATTTTTTGCTTTCTTTTGTGTGCATTTAGTGCTATAAATTTCCCTTTACATACTGCTTTAAAATGTGTCCCAAAGATTCTGTTACGTTGTATCTTTGTTCTCATTGGTTTCAAAGAGCATCTTTATTTTTGCCTTCATTTTGTTATTTACCCAGTAGTCTTTCAGGAGCAGCTTGTTCAGTTTCCATGTAGCTGTGTGGCTTTGAGTGGGTTTCTTAATCCTGAGTTCTAATTTGATTGCATTGTGGTCTGAGAGACTTTGTTATGATTTCCGTTCTTTTGCATTTGCTGAGGAGTGTTTTACTTCCAATTATGTGGTTGGTTTTAGAATAAGTGTGATGTGGTGCTGAGAAGAATGTGTATTCTGTTGATTTGGGGTAGAGAGTTCTGTAGATATCCATTAGGTCTGCTTGGTCCAGACCTGAGTCCAAGTGCTGGATATCCTTGTTAATTTTCTGTCCTATTGATCTGTCTAATATTGACAGTGGGGTGTGTCTCCCACTATTACTGTGTGTGGTGTGTCTCCCATTATTATTGTATTATTATTAAGTCTCTTTGTAGGTCATTAAGAACTTGCTTTATGAATCTGGGTGCTCCTGTATTGGGTGCACATGTATTTAGGATAGGTTAGCTCCTCTTGTTGCATTGATTGTTGATTTACCATTATGTAATGCCCTTCTTTGTCTCTTTTGATCTTTGTTGGTTTAATGTCTGTTTTATTAGAGACTAGAATTGCAACCACTCCCTTTTTTTGCTTTCCATTTGCTTGATAAATCTTCCTCCATCCCATTATTTTGAACCTATGAGTGTATTTCCATGTGATAGGGGTTTTCCGAATACAGCACACCAGTGAATCTTGACCCTTTATCCAGTTTGCCAGTACAGACTGTCTTTTTAAGGATATGTGCACAATGAACAGCTTTGGAAGTTATAGACATTGTCTCTGTCTAGAACATACAGTATATTTATTTACCCTCCAGTATAATGGACAGTGCAAAAGTTAGATAGGTTTTCTTATAGCCCCTTATAAAAGACAGGCTTCCTAAGCTTCAGGTTCCTCAGTTGTCACCAAAAACCCATCTCATGCATAGTTTCCACCTGGCCTGCCCTCCGTGTCACTCCCATATAGGACTTAAGGGTGTGAATGCAAGGGAAACTAATATGACCAAGAAGCTCATGCTGCTTGCTATGCTGTCTGTAATCAAACCCTTTGTCTTTGACCCAAGAGTCTTTTGTCTTCTGCCAACATCTATGAGACTGTGGCAGGCTAGCTTGTTAGGTTGCAAGTTTGGTAAAATCTCAGATTTCACAGTTCTTAAAATGCCATGGAAGACTCTTGTCTGTCTCCTTCCTAGAGAATAAGAATCTACCAGACAGCCTTCTAGGAGCCCAGTAGAGAATAATTCTGGAATCTTAGTATTCAGTATGCCTATGCTCATATACTCATGCTCTGTCAGTTTTGCCAGGTGATTTTTAGTTGAGAGGACTTTTATTCTCTTCAGAGAATTAAACCTCCAGACTTCTGCTAGGGTGAAGGAAGGAACAGCAACCTAGTGGCATGTAATAGGGGAAAGAACACAGTAATCAGTCTTGTTCTTTGCTGATAGGTTGCCTTCTCAAGAAAGCATTGCCTGGCTTTTATATTTAAAATTGCTGTCTTTCTCATCCCTCTTTCCTTTCTTTATTTTTCTCCATAAGACTTGCTACTTATAACTTTAAAATGTATTCTATCATTTACTTACTGTTTTTGTTCTCTATCACACCACCCCATTGGGTTGTAATCTCTATGAGGTCGTAGATTTTTACCTCTTTCATTTTACTGTGTATCCCCAACACCTAGAGAATGCATGATACATAAGTATTCAGTAAATATGTGTTGATTGGATGAGTGAATTAATGACTAGGAAGTTGTACATCTGTTGCCTGTTGCTTCTGGTTTGAGAATAAAATTAAGATGAAGTTTATTATCTGTAAGTCATTGGCATGTCTTTTTTAAAGCTTAAAATAATGATGTCAGTTGAGGGTATAGGCAACATTCATTGAAGTCATTCCACAGAAATTTATAATTATCGATTTTGTATACAACTTCTTATCTGGCATGAGAATCCCTTTAGAGCATTCCTAAAGGCAGTGTTGTTTTTTCTGTCTGATCATTTTTAGTATTGTTAGTAGAACCAATGGGGTTTACTGAAGAATTGGTTGTGAGGCATGGAAGAGAAGAATGAATAAAAATCACAGATCTAGTAAGCGGCGGAACCAGAACTTAAACCTAACCAGTCTGGCTTCAAAGTCTGTGTTCCTAACCACTGCACTATGCTGCTTCTTGATGAGAAAAAAGCAGCCAAAAAAAAGAAAAAGAAAAAGGGGGTGGCCTTTTTAGTGGGTAGGAGTAGAACCTATAAGAGTGTAATGTCCAGAAAGCTACATTTGAGAAGTGCATCAAGAATGAGAGAATGGGCAACATAATGATACCTTGTCTCTACCAAAAAAAAAAAAAAAGAGAGAGAGAGAGAGAAATTAGCCTGGCTGAGGTGAGAGGATCTCTTGAGCCCTGGAGGCTGAGACTGCAATGAGCCAAGATAAGTGCCACTGCACTCCGGCCTGGGCATAAAGCAAGACTCTATCTCAGGAAAAAAAAAAAAAAAGGAGAAAAAACAAAAGACCAAGAATGAGAGAATGCTTATTATATGATGGATCATAGTATCTGTGTTAGATACTGATTACAAGTTAAGTAAGATGAGATTTGAGAGTTGACCTTTGGATTTAGCAAAGCAGAAATCATTAGTGGTCTTGATAAGAACAGTTATATGGGTTAAAGCTGATTGGAGTATGGATTAATTATTGCTGTGTAAAAATTTATCCCACAACTTAGTTTAAAACAATGAACATTATCTCACAGTTTCTGTATGTCAGGAATTTAGCTGCATGCCTCTGACTCAGGATCTCTCATTAGGTTACAGTCAATTACTTCTGCTGTATTTGCACAAGTCCTACCATTACTTTTTGTTTTGTTTTGTTTTTTGGAGACGGAGTCTCACACTGTTGCCCAAGCTGGAGTGCAGTGACACGATCTCAGCTCACTCTGCAACCTCTACCTCCCAGGTTCAAGTAAGTCTCCCAAGTAACTGGAATTGCAGGTGTCCACCACCATGCCCAGCTAATTTTTGTATTTTTAGTAGAGACAGGATTTCACCATGTTGGCCAGGTTGGTCTCAAACTCCTGACCTCAAGTGATCTGCCTCAGCCTTCCAAAGTGTTGGGATTACGAAGGACCAGGGGTGATCTATGTGAATACAGCAGAAGTGACAGTAGGGGCAGGGGGTGGCAGCCCCTGCTATCACTTCTGCTGTATTCACATAGATCAACCCTGGTCCTTCATAGGAGATTGTGCAAGAGTATGACTACCAGGAAGAGAATCTTTGGAGGCCATTTTGGAGGCTGGCTGTCACACAATGAGCTGAAGAGAGAATGAGAAATGGATTAAACACACTAAATAGCAAAGACATTTCATTTTGCCAGAAAGGAGAGCAGAGAAATAGGGAGTTTGTCTAGGTGCGTCTTCAGGTAGATGCAGTAGTAGAGCTTACAGAACTTTTAATTATTTTTATTTTCTCATGAAATAAGAACCAAATTTATCAGTGAGACTGAAGACTAGGTGAGGTGAGAAAATAATCTATGAAATACTCATCTAGGAATATGGGGAGAAAATGGATTTGGAAAATACAGTGTGATTGCTATGTAGCACTAATGACCCACTTGAAATTAATGGTCATGAATCTAAAGTATAGTCAGTCAAGATACCTGTGTATTTTTCTCCAGGCACATTCAGCTTGTAGGTACAAGTATGGATTGGGCAGAGAGCTGGAGTTGGGATTTGTCCAGGTCAATATGACAAAGCAAGGGTAGCATATATCCTTAATAGATTATATGCAAGAGTGTATTATAATGATGGATCATAGGATTTAAGATGGGCAGGGGAAAAAAGAGAAAGTAAAGGTATGATGAAAAGGAGTAGGGTTATACTCCTAAATGTGGTCAAAGGATCATTGAACTTGTAGTCTTAGAGGGTATGAACTAGAAAGACAGGCAGAAGTATGGGAGGAGAGGTTGATTGAAATTCACATTACAACAAGCATTACACAGGTTCTCACTTATAAGTGGGAACTAAATGATAAGAACACATGAACACATCCTGGGGAATGACACACACTGGGGTCTGTTGGAGGGGTTGGAGGAAGGAGATGATCAGGAAGAATACCTAGTGAATGCTGGGCCTGGTACCTGGGAGATGGGATGATCTGTGCAGCAGACAACCATGGCACACATTTACCAGTGTAACAAACCTGCACATCCTGTACATGTAATTTTTAAAAAAAGAAATTCAAATTACAGGTGGATTGCATTCATTTGTAATACAAATGTCTAGGGAATGATCACAGGAGTGAGGAGATGAGGAGGGTTAGAGGGCAAGAACACTTAAAGAGAGAAGAAAAGGAACCCAGGAAATGAAAGATTAGAAGGTTTACCTACATAGCTGTTGAGTTCACCAAGTGTTACGGCTAGACCAGTTTTGGAAAAAGTGACCTTGAATTAGGAAATAAAGCCTTCAAGATAGGAAGGCTTCCCAGGGTTTGTAGAGTACAAAAATGAGGAAGATAGTGAGTGGTACTGTACTGTCTGATCACAGGAGATTAAAAGCCAGTGATATAAGTGGTTTTAGGCAGAAGGGACAAAGAATGTCTGAAAGCATCAGTAAGCAACAAAGAAGCTCCAGACCCAGTGGTAGAAGTTATATGGAAGTATTGAGAGAGAAGCAGTATCTTCAGGAAAGAGCAATAGAGAAACCTTTGTTTCTTTAAGCAGTGGATTCTAACCTCACATTACCTGGGTGCTTTAAACAAAATTTACTTTTGTTGAGGAAAATTTCTTTTACTTCTCAGGTCTTTAATATACTGAGAAGTTGAGTTTCTGGTCTACTTGGTTTCCCTTTAAGTCTGTATTTCCCGAAGCATCTCAAACTTACAGAAAAGTTGCAAGTACAGTAAAAACAACTTTTTTTTTCTGAAACATTTAAGAGTAATTTGCCAGTATGATTGCTCCATCATCCCAAATATCTTGTGTTGCGTTATTTTTTTCTAAAGAATATTCTCCTACATAACCCTAATGCACCCATCAAAATCAAGAAATTAAAATTGACACATGACTGCCATCTTATCCTTAGCCCCATTCAGGTTTTGCTAGTTGTCCCGGTAAAGTCCTTTATAGCAAAATGATCCAGTTCCAAATCATATATTGTAATTAATTGTTATGTCTCTTTAGTCTCCTTCATCCTGGAACAGTTCCTCAGTCTTTTCTTGACTTTCAGGACCCTGATACTTTTGTGGAGACTATAAACCTATTATTTTGTAGAATGTTCTTCAGTTTGCATGAGTTTACTATATCCTCATGATTAGATTCAGATTATGTATTCTTGACAGGAATATCTCAGAATGATGCTTGTTGTTCTTCTTGTTACATCCTATTAGGTGATACATGGTTTCTCATTGTCCCATTCCTAAAAATGTTAATTTGGATCACTTGATTAAGGTGCTCTCTTCCCAGCCTCTTCACTGTAACGTTACTCTTTTTCACTTTGCAATTAATATCTCTTGTTTCTTAAACTTACAATTTTTTTCATTCACTTATTTATTTATATCAGTATGGACTTACGGATTTCTATTGATTCAACAGATGTTAATCCATTGCTGTCATAATTTATTTTGATGCTCACTTTGTCCCAGATATGACCAAGAACATTCTCTTCAAACTAGCTTCTGTGCCCTTTGGTTGTGTCCCCACATTCTCTAATCACTTCCTTACTTTCTGATATAAAAAGATCGTCCAGATTTGTTTGTGCCCCAGCTTTGGAACCAATCAATATATTTCATTCTGCTTGGGCTCCCAGTATCTCGCTCAAAGTCACCCCTGCACTTAGATTGCCTCCTCATCCTGCTCAGGTTCTGACACTTTACTCTCGGCTGCCCTCCTTACTCCATACAGGCTCTGACATCAGGCCACCACCCCATGTGGATTCCATGTTTTGCAAATTCATGGTTCCTTTTAGTGGAGAATAGTACTAAAGACTAACATTTGGGGTTGTGCTACTCCCAGGCCATTTGAGTGGACAAAGAGTGAGTGAGTACATTGTATACACCTATTTTTTACACATACCTATGCAAATGTACATGTCTTTATCTAAATATATAGTGAAAATCATAAGTTCATATCACTACTTCCAGTTTCAATCAGTACCATGGGATTCGTTCTATATTTGTATCTCCTTTCCATATGTGTACATCCTTTCGCTGTTAGGTAAGAAAACGGGCTCCTTTTATCCTTAATATATTTCTTTATTTGATCAGTCCCTTATATGTGCCAATCTCCTGTCACTGCTTCTTCTCCCACACAGATGGTCTCCTTGAACTAGTTGGGCTTCATGTTATGCAAAGTCACTACCTTATGTAGGCCCCCTCCTTTCCCCACTTGACCTCAGTAAGGCCTTATGCCAGGACCTCCTTCTCCTCACTTCACTTGGATTCCAGTAGTGTCTCAGGCTGCTGATACCCACCCCTTCTTCACTCCTACCCCCATATGGAAGTCTTTTTATCCCTTTTGGATTCCTACACACCCTGTACCAGGCTGCTTCTCTGTAAAGACACCCTCCCCATCTAACTTGGGTTCAACCCCAGCCTGAGGTGCCTTCCTTTTTAGTTGCCCTATTCATCCTGCTTGTACTCCCAATACCTCGCTTGAAGTCATCCCTGCACTTAGATTGCCTCCTCATCCTGCTCAGGTTCTGATACTTTACTCTTGGCTGCCCTCCTCACTCCACAGGCTCTGACATCAGGCACCACCCCTTGTGGCTTCCATGTGGGCATCTTCCTTACTACAATTGGGCTCTGGGCTCCCTGCCCTGCAGAGGCTCCCTGCCTTTTACTGACATCCATCAGCTTATGTGGATATCTTCATTACTCCAGTTGGAATCTTATATCCCATTTTGAGCTCAAAACCCACCTTAGTCTCTAGTAGTTTCTTTTTCTTTTCTTTTCTTTTTTGTTTTTTTGGTCTCCAGTTTCAATTGTTACTTCTGGAGCACAGGGCAATAAGGTCATAACAGCTGTTGGAGTGACATCAACAACTCAGAGATAAAACCAAACTTCAAAGGGTAAGGACACAGTCCTCCACAGACTTCCCTCATGTCAGCCACAAGTTAAGTGGTCTGCAAGCTACCCACAGTTGTTAAGAGCTGGCTACAATTTTGGAGGTTCCCATTATTACGTCATGTTTGATAATTCAGTAGAACAGCTCACCAAACTCAGCATAGTGCTGTACTTATTATTTATTATAGCTTTATTATAGCAAAAGGATTTAAATTAGAACCTGTATAGGATTGATCTGGGAGAGTCCCAGATGTGAAGCTTCCATTGTTTTCTTCCCATTAAGTCAGGACACATTAACTTCCCTGTCGAACATCCAGTATGTAATAATATGCAGAGTATTGCCAACTAGAGAAGCTCACCCAAACTTCAGTGTCCAGAATTTTTATTGATGTTTCGTTTTGTAGGCATGATTGATTGAATCATCGCCCGTGTTGCTCAGTCTTTACCTATTTTCCCCTCTCTGGATATTGAGGTTATATCACTAGGCTCAAAGTGCAACTCTCTAATCACATGGCTGGTCTTAGTGATGTGACAAGCCCCTATCCTGAGTTATCTCCTTAGCATAAATTAGGGGCCACCAAGGATTTAGGGGCTACTTCCCAGAAAGTGGAGACAAAGACCAGCCAAATTCTTTATTCCAAGTGTTTAGAGTTGAGCTTGTAGCAATCAGGACAAAGACCAACCAAAGTCTTTACTACTCAGCTGTGGAAAACTCAATTGCTTTCTTAAATGTGGCACATAGATCAGTAGTTCACTCTAAAATTTTGACTTTGATATTTCCTCATTTACCTTCAGATTAAGATACCATGCAGTAATTTTGTGATGGTTATACTGTACTTATAATCGCAGATATAAGTAAACTTTCAGAAATGTTCCAATACTGCAGTATAGATTGATGACACTGTAGTAATATAATCAAACGTATAGTATTTAAAGTACAAGTATTCATTTGCTTGTCTTATATTTTACTTTTTACCTATCAATTACATATTTTATCTGTTTTAGGTATGGCATTAGCCTTTCCAGCCTCAGTTCACAATTCTCTAATTTGCAGTAAAACATTTCAAATTTTGTACAAAAATGAAGAGGTTGTTTTAAATGATGTTATGATCTTCAAAGTAAAAATGTTGTTGGATGAAAGAAAGGTAAACATCTCTTCATATTTATTTACATAAATATTTTTGTAATTCCTCAAGGTGTTATTTCTAACTTTCTATTAAAATTCAAAAAGTATCTCATAGTGTAATTTCTTTCCAGATTGAAGAAACCCTTGAGGAAATGAATTTTCTGTTATCCTTGGATCTACACTTCACAGATGGAGATTATTCGTAAGTAGCTAATCAAACTGTAAGGCACTTATGACTGTTATTTGATTGCCATTTTCTTCTTAGAATTCATCCTATCCCTATGTTGTCTTGAACTGCTTGTGTTTTCAGGGGCAACTTCATGAGGATGGTTAGGCCAGCTCTATTGTGCCCATGCAGAATCCATGAGCTCCAGATAACAAAGCCAGACAAGTTAAAGAAATATGGAACAATTTTTCCTAGATCCTAGAAATTGCACTGTTAACGTAATACTACTACCATGAGCCATTTAAATGTAGCTGAGCTCTCTTACACTGTCGCTGGCTAATCTTTCTTGATGGCATTAGTTATGCTTTCTTTAGGTGGGACTTTCTTGATATTTTGGTGATGCACACTTGATGGTTGTTCTAGTTCATTAATTTCCAGAGCCCTTGAGGAAGTTTTAGGATGGGCTACCTTCAACTCACCCATACACCTGGACATGCAGACATATCTTTTAGGGACAAATTTTGCTTGTGTTCATTTAAAACAAGAATCAAAGATTCACTTAATTTTATTTATGTGGGGTAAAACCCCTGTGTCAAATGTAGTTTTAGCAATAATTCTCAAAAATGATATATAAATTCAGACTGCATGTGGGATAAATAACTAAAAAGTCACATTACTGAAAGGCCTACTTTAGATGTCCTCTTCACTATCATGAGAAATAAGTTTTTTTAAATATGGTAGCTACTTTTCCTTTGTAATACTTGTTCATTACAAAGAATTTCATGAGGGTTTTTTTTTTTTAAACCAAGTCTTGTTCATTACAAAGAATTTCATGAGGGTTTGTTGGTTTTGTTTTTTTTTTTAAACCAAGTCAGAATTCTTTAAATGGAATAAGCTGAAATTAGTATTTACCTGTAGATATAATGTATGAATGAATTTTTTAAAAGTATAATTGGATACAATTTTCATGCTATTGTTTCACATTTTTAGTATGTATAAATCTAATGACAGACTAAATATCCACAATAAGATATGTTTTACTTTTTGAAATAAGCAATGACCTACTTATTTTCGAGCAGCATTTAATAGAATGTTATACAGTAAAAATAATTTGAAATAACTTTTGGGATTTATTATAATAGTATTTGACCTATGTTGTACTGCAGCCTTGTAATAAACAGTATTCTCTATGGGGTAAAATTTACTTTAAGATGAGATTAATTCCTGAAGTATCAAAAAGGACTCATAGGGATATTAATGAAAAAAATAGTTTATATCAGGGACTGATAGAAAACAATAGGATCTGATTATTTTCTCAATAGGTATGTTTCATATTGTTTTATAATGCAAATTTGATGCTTTAAAAATTACTCATTCAAAATTTTTAAGAAGTAATTAAGTAAACGGTTTTTATAGTTTCAACTACTCTGTAATATTTTGGCCTTTACCAAATATTTCATACTTATATGCTAATTATTTCTTTTTACAGGGCAGATGACCTGAATGCCTTGCAACTAATAAGTAGCCGAACATTGAAGCTGCACTTTAGCCCACATAGAGGCCTTCATCATCATGTTAATGTTATGTTTGATTATTTCCACCTTTCTGTTGTGTCTGTTACAGTTCATGCATCATTGGTTGCACTACACCAGCCGCTAATAAGGTAAATTTGACTAATATCTTTGTATTAAGTCGTTCTTACACTGCTATAAAGAAATATCTGAGACTAGGCAATTTATAAAGAAAAGATGTTTAATTGAGTCATGGTTCTTCAGGCTATACAGGAAGCACGATGGTGGCATCTGTTTAACTTGCGGCGAGGCTTCAGGAAATTTAGAATCATGGCAGAAATCAAAGGGGGAACAGGCATCTCACATGGCCAGAGCAGAAGCAAAAGAGTCGGGGGAGTTGCTACACACTTTTAAATAACCAGATCTCATGAAAACTCACTATCATGAGGGCATTGTCATACCAGGAGGAATCATACTAAATCATTCATGAGAAATCTGTCCCCCTGGTCCAGTCAACTCCCACCAGGCCCCAGTTCAACAATGAGTATTACAATTCAACATGAGATCCTTATTAATGTAGTGTTTTTTATTTTTATAGTGAAAACATGTACTTTGCTAAAGAGAACTGAAATAATAAGGACTTTTAATTTTATAACAAAATTCAAGAGTATGGGAACATTAGCTTGATACCTTTTTTTTTATTACAGAACTATGAAGCTATCTTTGTCAATCCCAAATAAGTTAACAAAGAAAAAATAAAATCTGGAAATAACCATACAACATTGTTTAGTCTGTACCTATGTTTTGTGCAATGCTATATGATAATTACTCTACAAAAGTATGTGAATTTTTTCTTTTTTTTTCTTTGCTTCTTATCTAAATAGGTTAATTTTATCTTCTAACTGTTCATCCTACGTAATTCTTGCTTTCTAATTCATTAACCATCTTTATGAATTTTTACTAAGCCTTTTAAAACCATATCATGTACTGGCCGGGCGAGGTGGCTCATGCTTGTAATCCCAGCGCTTTGGGAGGCCGAAGCTGGCAGATCACCTGAGGTCAGGAGTTTGAGAACAACCTGACCAACATGGATAAATCTTGTCTCTACTGAAAATACAAAATTAGCTGGGCATGGTGGTCCCTGCGTGTAATCCCAGCTACTTGGGAAGCTGAGGCAGGAAAATCGCTTGAACCTGGCAGGCTGAGGTTGTGGTGAGCCGAGATTGTGCCATTGCATTTCGGCCTGGGCAACAAGAGTGAAACTCTGTCTCAGCAACAACAACAAACAACCCAAAACACAAACAAACAAAAACTATATCATGTACTATTTTAGTTCAAAGGTGTATAATATTCTGGATCATATAGTAAATGCATTGAGATAATTATATTTTTCTGTTCACTTCCATGGGCAGATTGTCTTTCATTAATGTGAAAATACAATACAAGCTCTTCAGTTTTTACATCATCATCCTTGTAGTATGGGCAGCAGATGGATGCTTCAAATCAGTGAATTATATGAAAGTTTCCAAATTTATTTGATTTTTAAACTGTCTGCAATTTCTATGTACACCTGATTCTGACAAATGATATTAGGGATTATGCTTAAGGGATATGATGGTAAGCTGATTTATCAGAAAACTAAGTAGATCATTTTGCAAAATTACCTTCAGAATTTATAGAAGCCCAACACAATTTAACATAATGACCACAGATAATAGCCTCCTATGGCATGTCTTTACATTGTTTTAAAAACTAATTGAAAACCTCTTTCATTCTGTTGCTCTCATCTCTTACATGTAGATCATCTTGACTTAAGCTCTCTAACAAGAAAGTGTGCTTTTTTAAATACAACTTTTAAATAATATATAGTATTGCTTTTATGTGATTATGTGTTTGGTTTTAATGCTAAAAGCTTATCTGTTTATAAAATACATTACTACAGTTTTCTAAATCTCTTCTTATTGTGGTTTTAATAAGAATCCCTAATTAGGCCGGGTGCAGTGGTTTATGCCTGTAATCCCAGCACTTTGGGAAGCTGAGGCAGGTAGATCATAAGGTCAGGAATTCAAGACCAGCCTGGCCAAGATGGTGAAACCCGTCTCTACTAAAAATACAAAACTTAGCCAGGTGCGGTGGCAGGTGCCTGTAATCCCAGCTTCTTAGGAGGCTGAGGCAGGAGAATTGCCTTAATCTGGGGGGCAGAGGTTGCAGTGAGCAGAGATGATGACACTGCATTCCAGCTTAGGAAACAGAGTGAGACTTGTCTCAAAAAAAAGAATTCCTAATTAAACTATTTTAACTATTTCTTTTTAAAACTTACCAAGATTATCTTCATAAAACTAGCTAAGTTTCTCTCCTGAAAAATGCACAAACAATTCATAGAGGTTAGCTCAGGTTATTAATGTTGCTTTTTAAGGCCCTGATTGAACAGAGTAGATATTCACATCACCATCATAGTGAGTTAAATATGTGCTTTCTCTTGCAATGCAGCAGTTTTTGCCACAGACTAATAGGAGAAAGGGGGAGCTCATCTCCTAGAGACCATTTACTGGAAGAAAAAATTTTTGGCTCAGAATCAGAAGCCAAGAGGATTAATTGTTGGCCTTGGTTAGTGACTAGAAAAGAAAAAAATATGCCTGTAACCACTGAGGTTGCTGTTCTTTACGTAGCTGCCATGGGCCCTTATGTCTAACCCTCTCATGCTGCTAGAACTTTGCTGTAAAAGCAGCAGCATCTTTCCCAGCTTTTCCCTACCTGTAAATGGAAGGTTGGAAAAGGAAAGCAAGGAAAGGGTAAGGGGAAACTTGCTGGTGGTGTGCTGGTAAAGGGGTCATATCTAAGGGTATCATTTCCGACTATATATGCTTCAACAGTTTTTTCCTGAAGTTTTATTATTGATGGATTTTTTTAAATCCTATAAACATTGAAAAATTTTTAATTTATAGCATTATCTTTTAAATTTTCATTTTTATTTAAAACAATTTTTATGGTCAACCCAATCTATAGACATTATATCAGTAACTTAAAGTAAGTGGCTTAGGATTTCTTTATTTGCTTGTTTTTTATTTGAAGTATTTCTTATATATGAATTTTTAAGTGCAACTTTTATGACTGATTCTGAAAAACACATTGTAGCAAGTGGAATTTACCACTTATTTAAGACTCCCTTCTTTGCAAGAACATAGACATTTTACTTTTGCAATGCAAATGGCAAAAGTAACGTAGCTTATGCCATTTGCTTATGGCAACATTGTTTTTCTTTTCTGTCTTTTCCCTTTTGCCAAAATATCAAACAGTTCAAATGCTTCGGCCTACTTTATTTCAAATTATAATTGTATATGATTTTTCAGCATTCTAACAGAAATATGTTTCTTCTTCTATGGAACATAAATATGTTAATACTAACGGAAATAATTCATGTAATATGTAATTGATGGTGCCTTGAAGCTGGAGGCCAGAAGATTGCTTGAGGCCAGGAGTTTGAGACCAGTCTGAGCAAGTTAGCAAAACCCCACCTGTACAAAAAATAGAAATTAGTCAGGCATGGTGGCACACGCCTATAGTCCCAGCTGCTAGGGACGTGAATAATAAAAAATTATTTAATAGAGCTTATAGACTTTTAGTAAAGAGAATTAAGGGAAAGAAACTTATTTTTGAGAAATAGAGGCATCAGGTAGATTTAGTAATTTTTCTTTTTCTACATTTACATGGGAGCTCTTTATTTCTGTAAATAGCATTCATATTTGATCAAGTGTTAATATTGTAAACTTGGTAACCAGTTTTGACATCAGTATTTCCAAATTTAAGCTTGGCTTTCATTTGTTGTTTAGCTACTGTAAATCTCACCATGTTTTATCTTTGATGTTCTTTGAGACTTTCAGAAGTCTAATAATAGAGAAGCAATTTCAAACATCTAGCCCTGGTTTTTTTTCCATTCATTTCATTTTTTTCATGATTATTCAGATTATTTTTAAAAATTACTTTAGGAATACTTTAGAACTCATAAACTTGCAAAACCCTTGCTCTTCTATTCCTTTAAGATTTTATAAATATTTACCTTACATTCAAATAGACTATTATGACAGTAATAATATAATGCTTCTTCCTCCAGCTTTCCTCGCCCTGTGAAGACAACTTGGTTAAATAGAAATGCACCAGCACAAAACAAAGATTCTGTGATTCCTACTCTTGAAAGTGTGGTCTTTGGTATTAACTACACAAAACAGTTATCACCAGATGTAAGAACTGAACATGGTTATAAATATTTTCCTTATTTTAAAAGAAGTGTTTTTGACTATTTTATCTGTGAATGTGATATTTCTTTTTTTAATTGAGTTCAGCAACTTATAGAGCTAATTAAATATGATTTTAACAAATTGTTTGGTTATAGTTGTCTATTACAAAAACTAACCTGACTCTTCAAAATGTTACCAGATTTAGTGAATAGACATCTTTGACAGCCCATGCCCTTTTAACTTGTTACTGTCACCCCTTGATCCTTTAACAGAACTGGTAGAATCATTCCAAAGGAGCCTTTAAAGAATAATTGCCAGAGTTGAGACCACTGTAGAGTAGTGCAGTCCAGGTGTGGTGGCTCACACCTATAATCTCAACACTTTGGGAGGCTGAAAGTAGAGGATTGCTTGAGGCCAGGAGTTTGATACCAGCCTGAGCAACGTAGCAAGACCCCACCTCTATAAAAAATAAAAATTAGCTGGGCATAGTGGCACATGCCTATAGTCCCAGCTACTGGGGAACCTGAGGCAGGTGAATCGCTTGAGAACAGAAGATTGAGGCTTCAGTGAGCTGCAATTGTGTCACTTCATTCCAGCCTGGGTGACAAACTGAGACCTTATGTCTTAAAAAAAATAAAAAATAAAATAGAGTAGTGTAGTGCAAGTACAGCTATTATTATAAAAGAAAAAAGGGCATACTGTAAAAACTGAGTGTCTTTCCTTCAGTCTAAATGTAATACAAATATGCTATCAAAAATCATAATTTAATCTACATGTTATAAAAATCCACTGTAACTGAAATTACTAGGGCCACATTTCATATGTTTACATTTCTTGTATGAACAACTCTCAAATATTACCAAATTTTCCATGTGTTTTAGAATAACATTAGTGGACAGATAGGTATTTTTTCTTTATTTTTCCAAGTTTTAAGTGTAACATTTTGTATTATTGACTCTGTATCCTGTTTCTGTTTTTTGTTTAGGGTTGTAGTTTCATCATTGCAGACTCCTTCCTACATCATGCCTATCGTTTTCATTATACACTTTGTGCCACTTTGCTGCTAGCCTTCAAGGGATTGCACAGCTACTTCATTACAGTAACAGAAGAGATTCCCTCTTGTCAGAAACTAGAACTGGGTATGTTAAAAGTAGCCAGACCTATCCTATAGTTCAAATCATTCTCTTCTTTCTTATATTGCTAGCTATCAGCTTTGCCATAGTTTTTCTGTACTAAAACTATAGTGTTTGTGTGCTTCACTTTACTTCCCTCTCAATTGCATCTTTTTCTATCTTGATAATCACTTTTTGCAATTTAAAAACGTTTTTCAGAATATTAAAAAATATCTTCTTGGTGCTAAATTTGAAATTAGTCTTTTAAAAAACATGTCAGTAGGCCGGGCGCAGTGGCTTATGCCTGTAATCATAGCACTTTTGGGAGGCCAAGGCAGGTGGATCATGAGGTCAAGAGATCAAGACCCTCCTGGCCAACATGGTGAAACCCTGTGTCTACCAAAAATACAAAAATTAGCTGGGTGTGATGGTGTGCTCCTGTAGTCCCAGCTGCTTGGGAGGCTGAGGCAGGAGAATTGCTTGAACCCAGGAGGTGGAGGCTGCAGTGAGCCCAGGTTTTGCCATTGTACTCCAGCCTGGGCAACAAGAGTGTAACTCCGTCTCAAAAAAAAAAAAAAAAAAAAAAAGTCAATATACTGTTTCTCTTAAAATATAACCCAAAACATGCTAGAAAGCAAATGTAATTATCTACAGATTCGTAGGGAGGTAAATTAAATCCATACTTCCAAATATTTTACAGTCTATTCAGATTATAGGTACTTTAGGGCATTTTTGTATACATTTGATTTTATAATAGTTATCTCAGATCTCTATTCGTTTTAGACTGTTTTAGGGAAAAATTACATTATTTAGTATTTTAACATTTTAAAAATTATTTAAATTGTTTTAAAAACCCAAGCTTCAGGTTTCATCCAAAAATATCTGTATATATTTATAGTACATAATAAGAAATCATATTACCTTGATTTTGTATATACCGTTTGTAGTTTGCAAAATGCTTTCACATACATCACTTCACAGAAGATAAATTATTGGGATTTACAAAATAAGTTCTTACTCAGACTTTCTATGTCAGTTTTATAAGCTTTGATTTTCAAATGTTGGCTAATAGCTTATAAAAATACATTTTAATTTCTTCAGAATATATTATTTTTATAATTATGTATTGAATAAATCATAAATTGTCTTTTAAAATTTACTTAATCAGTATTCTTTCTTTATTCCTTTGTTCCTCAGAGATCTTGGTCTTTTAATAATATTAGTGCACTCCCTAAAGTAGTCACTGTTACTGAACATAGTTCTTGAGTTTGAGACTAATTAGACTATGAAAAAAATTATGTTGGATTACAGAAGAATTGCAAAAGCATAAGAATTTCTACCCCACTTAAATTCAGCTGTGAGAAAATGCTGGCTATTGTGCCACTATCAACAACTACTTCAGTGGATTTAATTAATTTCATTATTCAGTCAGTTCAGTTCACAGTTTCTTGACTAGACATAGATATCACTAAATTGTTTAGAATTCTTCATTCAGTGATCCTAATGGTTTCATAGATACACAAGCAGTAGGAAAATGCATTTATTCTTTTTTGACCATGTGTTCATTCTCAAAAATGGTAGTGTGATCTTCTGATCATTATTCTCTGAAATAGTCTCTCTTTTTCTTGCTACTTCATGTTCTTAGAATTCCTGTTTCCCTTAGGAAAATTCTATAGAAGGCTACCACCTCAAATGTAAATTTTTTAAAGTTTTCTCTTTTGAAAATGAAAGAATCATTTATAGAATAGAGCTGATTTAGGCTATCCCTTATCCTTAATTAATGAAAAAATTACATTTCAAATATCTTAAATTTGGTGGTTTTGAAATCAAAAATGTTTTTATAGAATTGTATTACAAATTTTAGTTAGGTTTAATGACCAGACCACAAAACTATTAAACTACCATATTAATAAAGGACAGTATCATGTGCCTGAAAAATAAGTGTTATGAAAAGTAGTGATGTAAAGCTTAAAATTCATATGTAATGTCATTTCTACAAAAAGTAAGTGTGTTAATAGTTTTAATATGGAATGCTACAGTAGATTCAAGGAGACATTATCTTATGCTCAAGAGTGCACATTTGGAACCATTTCTGTCACTTACTTACTTTGGGCCTACAAACACCAAGTGGTTTCCATTCATAAGGTAAGGAGATTGAAGGGAAACAGATGTGATACATGTGTCAGGAAGCAAAGGTGACATTATCCAAAAGACAAGAGTCTAAAGGATCTCTAGGAACAATACTTCTAAACAGTGTACTTCCCTTGGACTTTTAATGAGCACCTCGTGTCAGTTACTGTGCTGGGTCCTGAGGAAAGGATAGATCCCTGCCTTTGAAGAACTTTGACTTCTCCTCTTCCCTCTCCTCTCACAGCAACAGTAGTTAGAAATCAGCTCAGCATTGGTATGGGGAGGAGAAACTCACCCAGTAATATGGGTCTTCTTGGGGTTTATAATACAGGAGATGAGTTTATAAATACCTGTATAAGGAAGATGTCCTTCTGCATATAATATTAGATTTAACATGTAATAGTTACAAATGAAAAACACATTAACCATATTTTAACTTAGAAAAAAAAATCCTCTCTAAAAGGAAGTATGTTTATTGGTAAAATTTTTAAGTAGTAATTAAATAAAAACATTTCTCTTTTTAAATATAAATATTTATTTCAAATAGCTTACACCAGCAGTCCCCACCATTTTGGCACCAGGGACTCATCTCGTGGAAGACAGTTTTTCCACAGATGGGGGAAGGGATGGTTTCAGGATGAAACTATTCCACCTCAGATCATGAAGCATTAGTTAGATTCTCATAAGGAGCATATAGCCTAGATCCTTCACATGCATGGTTTACAATAGGGTTCATGCTCCTATGAGAATCTAATGCTGCTGCTGATCTCACAGGCGGCAGAGCTCAGGAAGTGGTGGTTGCTTGTCCACTGCTCACCTCCTGCTGTGCAGTCCAGTTCCTAACAGGTCATGGACAAGTACCAGTCCACAGCGGGGGGAGGGGTTGGGGACCCCTGGCTTAGACAGTGTTAGCAATTATTAATTTATTAGTCTAGCTTCAGCTTGATCATGTATTCATAAGATTTTCTATATTTTTCTCTGGTGAGGATGGCTTTTATGTCATGTATATTACTTTGGGCTTATAGATGTAATATAGAAAGTATCATAATAAAAGTGCTCATATTTAATTTCATAAGTTAATTACTAAATGAATGTCAACTTTATTCCAAATCACTTGCTTAAAATATTTTAGCAGGAAATAAAATTCTAAAGTAAACCAAGACTTCTTAAATAAGCATATGATAGAAATAAAATTACTAGTACCTTACACATAGATTTACTCAAAATACATTTATTGAATGAATGATTGAAATAGCACAATACAGTTTTCATTGTTACTTGAAAAAGCATAGGCATCAACATAGAGCTTAACAGTTTCCTAGGGATTTTTAAAATCAAGATACATCTTCAATAAATATTGGTAATACATTGTGTTGTTCTTAAACTTCATGGTTTATATTTTCTTTTTTATTGTGAATTTTATTCTTGAATGCATCTTGTAAGAAAACATTTAAAAATGCTATTAACTATTAGAAATAAAAATATTTGTTACATATTCTAAACTATCAATGCCTTTTATTTTTATTCTAGCAAAATAAAATTGTGAATACTAATATTTCTATAGCATACCATTGACCAAACGTCACTATATTCACCAGTTTTAATAAGTGGATACAGAGTAATTCTTGATTAAAGAATATTTTCCTCTATTATTTACCATTTTTATTGAGTTTTCAAATAAGCATATATTTAAACTTCCTAAACTCTACCATGCTTTGAAAACTTTTCTAAAATATGTTCTCTCTTTTAAAATAATGCCTTGAGTTCTTCTTTTCCACTTTTTTGCCTTTTTCTTTTCTCCTAGATAAATGATGTACATTTTCTGATGACATATAATTAAATATTGGTTTGGCACAAGGGCTCTTACTAAACATGAGAGTCAGGAGTTCTGGAATTAGATTTGGGCAAGTCACATAGTCTGTCAGAATCCCAATATCTACACTTGTAACAGCAGGGAGTTAACTCTGAGATCCCTGCCAACCCAAAATTCTGAGTCTAATAAGTTAAAACATGAAGATAATATTGGATTATGAAATATTGAGTGGCACACACATTTAAATTTAAAAAAATAAAAGTGATATATACTTGAATGTACATCATTTGTAATTTTGATAATCTAATTAACTAACTGCACTATCAGATCAACGCTAAGTCTATTATTAACAAGTTGGAAAATTCTAGTAAGTTTTGTTGTAAAAGGAGTATAGTAACTAGTGCTGTGTGCAATCCTTATAACTAGCCAAGGCCAACATGCAGCTCCTATATGAGCGTCTTCTCAGAAGAAAACAGCCACGAACACAGAAAGACAACCATCTAGGTACGTTTACAAATAGCTTAAGTAAATGATCCCTTTTAATAAATTAATTAGTATGAAATTTTGCTTTAAATTAGCATCAGAGTTCATAAATATGTGTTTAATAATATGGTGTGTTTCCACCATTCTGAAGCACTTATCTTTAAAATCAATTTGTAGATAAATTTTTTCCTAATTAATTTGTAATATTGAAGTTTTTACTTAAAACTGAAAATGGTAAATGCAAAACTCTCAGGCTTTTTTCGTATGTTTTTTAGAGTTTCCTTGAAGGGTACTTTTTCAAAACCATAATTATTACTATAATTTATTGGTTTAATGACATTACCTTAAATTTGCCCAGTTATTTTATCTTTGGCTAGGCCTACTGATAATGAAATATGATTTTAAAACTAAACCAGGATGGTGCAGTGGCTCAAGTCTCTAATCCAAGCTCTATAGGAAGACGAGGTGGGCGGATCACCTGAGATCAGGAGTTTGAGACTACCTGACCAACATGGTGAAACCCTGTCCCTATTAAAAATACAAAATTAGCCAGGTGTGGTGGCGCATGCCTGTAATCCCAGCTATTCGGGAGGTGGAGGCAGGAGAATTGCTTAAACCCAGGAGGCAGAGGTTGCAGTGAGCCAAGACTGTACCATTGCACTCCAGCCTGGGCAACAAGAGTGAAACTCCATCTCAAAAAAAAAAAAAAAACCGAGTTGTCTGGACTGTGGAAATAGAGAAGAGATGGGAGGCTAAAACAAGAGAATTGCTTGAACCTGGAAGGCAAAGCTTGCAGTGAGCCGAGATCGTGCCACTGCACCGCAGCCTGGGCAACAGAGTAAGGCTGTCTCAAAAAAAAAAAAAAGGGGGAATAGAGAAAAGAAATTTCATCTCAGGATACGGGTTGTGTTTTTTTTGTTTTGTTTTATTTTTTGTCAATTTGCATTTATTATTTGTTATTCTACATTTAAAAAGCAAAATAACATCAAATCAGCACTATCCGGATATGTTATACATGGTAAAGAAAATGTTCTGATCTCATTATTTTATTATATCTTTTCATATATATGTTAGACTTTCCTTAAATAGCAATAATACTTTATTTTCTATAAGTATATTAAAAGTTTTTACCTTGTATTTAATAAACCATCACAACTACTTTTAAAAAATTATGGAAAGCTGTAGTAATCAAAAAGTGATATAAAGTCAGTATTCCTCAATTTTCAGAGGTATGGACTGAAGGAAGTTAAAAAGCCAAAATCTTTCTCAATATTTCTCAGGTGAAAACTAACTTAGAAATGTTTGAGTTGTGTTAATTTTCACTAAGACTTTTAAGAGAAACTGATTATCTTGTCAGGAAGGAAAAAGAAGAGTTGAAAATGTATTGTCATTCTTTCTGGAATATAGGATTATATTATCATATAAAGTTACTGCAAAATTAAAGAATTAATAGTATGAAATTGTGGCCATTTATGATATTTTAGCATTTTTTAGCAATGAAAATATAATTTAAACTATTTTATTGCCAGCCTATCAGTTTACATGTGAGCCTTCTAAAGAATTTTATAGAATGCAGTTTAATGTAATAATAGCTATTAAAAAAAAAATGGGCCAGATCTTGGTTGGCTAAAAAAGCACTTGATTCAAAACTAAAACATAATGAAGTTAGTTAACACTTTTATTGAGATATCTTTTATCCATAAACCTAGCAATATATTGTTGTTGTTTGAGCTGTGTTATAAATATTTGTTGAATGAGTGGATAGATTTAGAAACAGATATTAGATACATGTACCCTTTGACCAGCATTCCCACTTCTGTTCACCTGTATCATAGAAATAGCTTATTAGCTAGTATGTAAAGATATAGCTACAAGTGTGTTTATTGCAGTGTTGTTCTTAGTGGCAAAACAGTGTAAACGAAGATCAATGCCCATTATTTGGGCAAAGAGTGGAATACGAAAGAAATCATGTTGCACCCACATCAGGGAATATTGTGTACCCACATCAAGGAATAAGCTTCTTAAAAAATGCTTTTGAGCTAAGTACCAGAATACTATGAGTAATGCTGAGAGAAAAAGGCAGGATGCAAAAAGTGTGCATATATAAATACAATACTATTTTTATAAAACAGTGATTCTAAAACTCATATATGTATATGTCTATCATATTTGAAAAATATGGAAGGATATGTTCTAAACTGTAACCTTGGATTAGTAATAGGAGCCAACCTCCCCCCAAAAATATATGATCGTAATCACATTTATACATTTCTATAAAATTGTATAAATAGATATACAGCATACCCTCTAACAACACAGGAATTGGGGCACTGACCCCGATATAGTGAAAAATACACCTGTAACTTGACTCCCCCAAAACTTACCAACTAATGGCCTACTATTCACTGGAAGCCTTACCGATAACATAAACAGTTAACACATAAAAAGACTAGTATCTACATATGTTTTATACAATCATGAAATACTCAACTTTCTTAATTTTTTCAATATTTCTAGGTTATATAGTTTGCAAGTTTTGTATTCTTTCCAAAATATTTATTGAAAAATATTTGTGTATAAGTGCACCTGCATAGTTCAAACCCATGTTGCTCAAGGGTCTATTATATATGTCACTTTAAAAAGAAAAAAATAATTAAAATCGGATTTTAAACTCCCTTAAAAACTTAAGTGATTTTGAAATTATGTTCAGTTCTAAGATTTTGAAGTTAAATTATGCTTTTAAACATTCTGCAAGATATTATTTGCATCAAAGTACCTCTTACTAGCTATAATGCAAACATACCCATTTATGCAATTAGGTTGTTCTATGTAAACGTAGAAAAATGTGTCACAACTCTCAAAATCTTATTTTCAAATTTTTCAAAATCAGAGGTAGAATATGTAATTCCTAAAACTAATCTTACTGATTTTTTCCTGTCACAGGATAAGACCATGAGTAATGTGAAAACAGATGTTGGCCTATGGGAGTGATGGTTTTAATGCAGAGTCTGTTGCTTGTTTTTTAGTTTTGGAAAACCTAGTATTAGAAGCCACTGGTTTTTATCTGACAGTGAAATGATTTGTGACATCTTAGCAAATTTCTTTAGTTACCAACAAATTGGCCAAATTGGTGGTCTATTTTTTGATACATATCAGTATCTAAATACAATTTTACATGTATATTTTGTGAGTTATGAAATATATGTGTTCCAGTGATTTTTTAGTTAACAACAGAGTATTTGTTGTTCACATTATGTTACTGGGAGGGGTGCAGGGTCCTCAGTTCTTGTTGAAAGAAGAATTCAGCCAAGAGACATGTAGCAAGGGTTAAGTAGCAGAGTTTACTTAAAGATAGACTCTGAAAGATGAAGCAGAGCAGGCTTCTGGAGAGAGTGAGCCAGCAGCAGCTAGTGCTGGGGGACTCTATGAAGAATCTTACATCATTATTCGTGAAAGGACATGAGGAAGTGTCAGTTGCAATCATATTTTAGGCAGTCCCCTTAGGCATACAAGCTTTGTAGTTGTACATGCTAGTACACATGTTGTTTGTTTCGTTAGCATTCAAAATCTCCACTTAGGGGTGTGTTTTTTGCTATTATAATGAGCCAAAGGCTACTCTAGAGTAAGTTATTAGAGTAGTGCACATGCTTCAGGGTCACAGGAGCCCAACCACAAGGCCAGTTATAGCCAGTATAGCCGTTGTCCTTTTTGCTGTCAGTGTGCAGCATCTCCAGGACTACTTTCTCAGGGGCTTCTGTGCCTGCTTTTATCTGGCTGTCTGCCTGCTCTAACAATTATACTGTGGTTGTGTTTTACCACATAATTGTGATTGCTTATTTTAAGAAATTTAAATATTTACCATTTTTATCATGTAGTAAACATTCAGCCTGTCTTACAAATTAGCGAGCTGATGAGTGAATTCAGGGATGTTATAGAATGTGTTCTTGCCATTGTGTGAGAAGAATTAATTAAACTCTTTCACAACAAGATTATGGGAATTTTGTATGATTATAACTATGCTGTTACAGTTCTTTTAAAATACCTGTTTGATTTCTACTTAAAAATTAAGTGTATGTAAAGATGTTTCAGACCTTAGTGTAATTACTCCCTGCCCAAAATAAGTAAATAATAAATCTTTATATTTTGTTAGCTTCTGTTTTTCATAGTAAATATTACCATTTTAATTGTAAATCTGTGCACCCCTTTATAGATGCTTATAGCATACATTAAGTAAATTGGAATTGTATGGCAAATATCTGCCTCAGTTTAAGAATATTTTATAGAAAAATAAATTTATTAATTAGGAACTAACTTTCTATTAAAGGATCTTGACATTCTTTTTCATTAAATAGTCTATACCTCAGGTATGTTTTAAATGTTTCAGTTATAAAAATTAATTTTACTTAAGCATTTTAGTAATAGCTTTTGTAAAAAGCAAAAAAGCAAGGCATATGTATATATAACAAAATACTAAACTGTACTGAAAATTATAAAATATGAAATACAGTAAAATCTAATTATGTATTTGGTCTTTTCTGTGACACAGTTGTGCAAGTTGCTTTATGTATATAGTTAATATTTTCTTGACAGCGCTAACTCATGAAAATAAAAAATATTTAATAGAATGTAGAATTTAATAATCACATTACCTATGTAATTAATGTTTATGAAAATATATTACCTTGAAATTTAATTCATTGAATATAGTTCAGATAGTTCTTAATTTTCATATTTTTATAGGAATTTAATTTATTTACATAAATTAAATATCTAACATTGAAATATTTCCTCTACTCTTTACCCCTTCCAGAGGAAATGGATGTAGAAGCTCGACTTACTGAACTATGTGAAGCAGTTAAGGTACTTGGCTTTTTAAAATTCACATCATCAAGTTGTTTGAGTGGTTTCTGTTTCTATTCTAAATATTCTGTTTATGAAAACTTAAATTATATATCGTTCCTAAAATATAAAGATAAAATGGTTGATCATGGTAGAACCACAACTTAGTTGGTCAAAATTCATTTGGCTTCAGTATATCTTTTAAAAAGTATACTATTCTTTATATAAACGAAATAGCAAAGACAGTTAACTGATCAAAGTGTACATTTTTTCTGTTCACTCAAAGAATTTCTGGACACATTTTTAAAACATCACTTAAACTTGTACAATGTTTGTAAAATGACACTATTTAAAAATGAAAATTTGTCTTATTTCAGTAGATCAGTTTGCATCTCAGACCATTTTTTCAGTTCACTCTTGCAATTAAATTGAATAGATTTGCCTTTTTTTCTGAAAAACTAAATGCTTTAACTATTTAAATGCATGTTTTGCTATGCGTTCACTCTTGGTCAGCTACATTAAAGGAAGAAATAAGAGGCGTGAATCAAACAAAAATATGTAATTGGTTTGGATATACTTTTGGATATAGATTTGAATGAGGACTGGACCCATTCAGAAAGGTATTCTCAAAAAATTATACATACGCAGGATACATAAGTTTTGTATACTGTCCTAGAGGTTTTCTCTGCAGTTCAAATAAGATAAATATTTTCCTTAAAAAAGTCACTAATGAATCCCAGCACTTTGGAAGGCTGAGGCGGGCAGATCACAAGGTCAGGAGATCGAGACCATCCTGGCCAACATGGTGAAACCCATCTCTACTAAAAATAAAAAAAATTAGCTGGACGTGGTGGCACACACCTGTAGTCCTAGCTACTTGAGACATTGAGGCAGGAGAATTGCTTGAACCCAGGAGATGGAGATTGCAGTGAGTATATGATAAAATATCAGGAGCGTCAGGGTTTATAAATAGTGTGATAAAATTAATGTCATGCCATACTACAGCAGCAATTCTAAGTGCACTATAGAGTTAAGTGTCTAAAGAAATTAGGAAGAAAAAAATTACATATATATGTAAATATGAACAATCTGATCTTGGGGTATTAAATTACTCCCTCAGACAATTTTTAAAAAGATAAGTTTTTTAAAGACCAACAAAAAAATTAAAGGACAAAATAAGACATTGATGATTTGAAATTTCTTTGTAACAAAATATACTATAATTTGAAAGCAAAGGATAGACTGGAAGAAAATATTGGTAATATTTAAAACAGGCTAATGGTCAGTGCTTATAATATATAACATGCTCTCATGTATCAATTCTAAAGCAACACCCTTGTAAAAAAAATGCAATAAGGCAATGAACAAATAAAAAATTCTTAGCAGAATAATTTAGCTACTGAAGTGATACTCATTCTTACTCAAAACCAGGGGAATGTAGATTCATAACAGTTTATTTTTTTGCCTGGGAAATTTGCAAGCATAAAAGTGACTACTGATCTTCATTTTTTGTAAGAGTGTAGTGAAACTAGTATCTGCATACCCTGTTGGTGATAGTATAAATTGGTACAATATTTTTTGACATTAATGCATCGATCTATTTTAAAATATTTAATGCACAGTTATTAAATTCACACAGCAGTTTTTATTTAATAATCCGTTCCACAAAAATACTCATAAATGTGCACAAATATAAGGAATTACCTTATTAATTATTATCAATTCCCATGTAGCCATTTAAAAGCATTAGGCAAATCTGTATGAAATTGTCATGGATTATTTTCAGAAAATATTTATCAATCTAGGACGCTAGATACTGTTTTTATGCTGAAAAGTTTTCAAGATATGTTAATTGAAAAAAAATAAAGGAAAATATTAATAATATGATTTCATATAGCATGTTAAAAAGCTGTTTGTATATTTGATTGTGTTTATGTGATTACATATAAAACATTTAAAAGGATATATATATTCCAAGCTGTAAACAGTAATATGGAAAAAAAGTGGCATGGAGAATAAGGTTTGTAAAGGGGAATTTTTATTCTTTATTTGCATCTATATTAAATGTTTAAAAATAATACATATCTATCCATGTGTTGCTAATAAATTTTTTAGGTATACATATTTAAATTTTAGTATGTAAGTGGATGTCATAACTTTAACATCAACAACCCATAACATATTATAATACTTCTTGAGACATGGTGAGACACAGATTCTTATATCTTGTATACTTTTTCAGGGATTAGTTTGAATGTATCCAAAGCCATAAAAAGTATCTCTTCTTAGTGTATACCAAAAGCTAAACAGAGGTTCATATGAAGAGTCATAATATTGTAAAAATGTTAACTTAAATAAATACCTAATGGTAGAATGGTAAAACAAATTATGGGATATTTGTTATCTAAGATATACAGCCTTAAAAGTGATGTTTTTGACAAATGTTTGATGAAGTTGGAAAATGTTCATACTGTATTATATTCAGTGAACATTACATGAAACTATGTATTATTTTAGCTTTTGCTTTATGTGTATAATTGAAAAGACTTGAAACCTGTACACTAAAATGAACTTTTTTCATCTTTTTTTGCTTTCCCATATTTTCTAAGTATATTAAAGTAAAGCACTATTTTGCAATCAAACAAGATCAGTGAATGTTATGGGAAAATATATTTATAAGATAATGTGATTTGAAAAAAACGCAAATGTAGCCAGACACAGTGGCACATACCTGTAGCCCCACCTACTCAGGACCCTGAGGCGGGAGGACTACTTGAGCCAAGGAGTTGAAACTGTATTCATACTTCTTAATAGCCACTGCACTCCATCCTGGGCCGTGTAATGAGACCCTGTCTCAATTTTAAGAAAAATACACAAATGTAAAGTCTTATTTCTACATTTATGCATATAAAAGATCTTGTAAAACTTAATCCTAATTTTCTTTTTAATATAAAAAATTACTATTTATTTTGGTATTTATTACAAGAGATTTATGCAAATCAGAGAAACAATTTATCTATACTTCAAAGGATGCTTTTCCAACAATGACAGTACTATAGTTATCTCTTTGAGAACTATAGTATCATGATCCCTAGGGAATAAAATTAATACTTACTAGGTATCTAAATAACCTTGCTCTCAGGAAAAATAAAAAGAGAGTTGTGTACTTTATTTATTTGTTTGTTTGTTTGCCTGGGCTAAAGCCCAGAAAATTGTTTCTACTTTTGTATAGACTATGCTAAGTAAAGTGTTTCATACCTTATACAATGCTTTTTAATTACTCTTAAATGCTTATCCAACTCTTCTTTTTCTAAACTCCATTAAAACCATCCTTGGGGACAATAATTCTGCAAGGTTCAGCTTATGTCAGCTTATATTTTAAAGTCTGCGTTCTCTTTTTTTTTTTTTTTTTGAGACGGAGTTTCACTCATGTTACCCAGGCTGGAGTGCAATGGCGCGATCTCGGCTCACCGCAACCTCCGCCTCCTGGGTTCAGGCAATTCCCCTGCCTCTGCCTCCTGAGTAGCTGGGATTACAGGCACGCACCACCGTGCCCAGCTAATTTTTTGTATTTTTAGTAGAGACGGGGTTTCACCATGTTGACCAGGGTGGTCTCGATCTCTTGACCTCGTGATCCACCCGCCTCGGCCTCCCAAAGTGCTGGGATTACAGGCTTGAGCCACCGCGCCCGTCCTAAAGTCTACATTCTTAAAAGAAACTTGAAAAACTCATTAGCTTCATTTCTGCTCCCTTTATAAAACCATCTCCTAGGAAAAAACACAGCAGGAAATTCATCATATGTTGATGAATCTTTATTCATTATATCTTGACTCTATTAGTTTCCATTCCAGCTTTTGGTATTTATAAACATTTTCCATAAATCATGGGGCTTTTTCATAAAAATGTAAACATTTTTCATAAATTCTTTAAACATGTCAATGTTTTTTATAAATTCTGAACTTTTTTTCTTATCTGAAGTCTGTAACTTGTCATTCATTCATTTATTTACTAAGTAAATATTTATTAATTTACTACTATGTACCAGTAACTAGAGTCACAAAAGTGAATAGGACATGATTATAGTTCCTTTCCTTCTTACTGATTTTGTTTAATTTTTGTTTTGTGTTTTCTCTGAGTTAGGAAAGGTAAGTGAAAGTGTGATTTGAGTGGAGGAAGAAAAGCCTGCTAAATTGCAGACTTTAAAAAGAAATAAAAATAAACTGAGAGTAGCAGTATCATATGTGATAAGCAGCCTTTGGGGATACACACACAGTAACATATATATGTATTTTATACATGTATGTGTATATATTATACATATATATTACAAAAATAGATGCATGCATGTATATGTTTATATACATATATGTGTATATAAATATGTTTATATGTATATGTTTATAAACATATATTTATAATATTTTATATATTTACATGTTCAATGTGTATATATATTATGTACCTTATAATGTTAATATTGAGTATTTAATATCATAAATATAGCTTTTAAGTATTTAATATATGTTAAAATATATTTAATATATTCAATGTATATTAAAATATGTTTCATAATTTTACAATATGTTAAAATAGATGTGATATATAAATATACCTTTATAAAATAAATATATAAAATATATTTTAACATATATTTAAGTACATTTAATATGCTTTTAACTATTAAACTATTTAATATTATAAATACTTGTAATCTAAGTTATACAGCCTTAAAAGTAATGTTTTTAACAAGTGTTTAATATATAAATACTTAAATATATGTTAAAATAGATTTTATATATTTATTTAACATATATTTATATCATATTTAATATATTTATTAAAATAGTTAATATATGTTTTCAATTTTTTTAAGAAAGGGAGGGTGGAGATATAATTAATGCTGTTGCAGTTAATGAATCTGGGACTCAAGACAGTGATGTGATTCTGAGATGTAGATTTAGCAGTTGTTGATTGGTGTATAGATGGTAATTTAAACCATGGTAGTAACTTTCATCATCACTTCCTACCTTCTTTAGAATAGGAACATGAAGTCAGCATCTATCTGTATATTTAAGGTAGATTTGCCAGTGTTAGTAGTAATTGGAAGACAAATTTTTTGCAGCAATCTATTATCTGCCCGAAAACTGACTGCAGCCTCAGTGGATTAAAGAAAGTTATGTCATTATAACAAAAATAGTTGTCCCAAAGAGGAGCAATCATTCTGATTTGTAGTCTTTTATTATTTGTTTACAAATTCTTGTTTTGTCAATTTAGGAAAGTTGTGTTTTAGAAGATTCTGCATGTCGTAGTACACTTTGGTACTGTTACAATCAGCTTAGATGAGCATTTAAATAAATGAGGTAATTTAATATATTGAATATACTATTAGAGCAGTAATAATATTTTATTTTATGTATTTTTTATATATAATTTAAGTTCTAGGATACATGTGTAGAATGTGCATGTTTGTTACATAGGCATACACGTGCTATGGTGGTTTGCTGCACTCATGAATCCATCATCTACATTAGGTATTTCTCCTAATGCTATCCCTCCCTTAGCCCCCAACTCCCCAGCAGGCCCTGGTATGTGATGCTCCCTCCCTGTGTCCATGTGTTTTCATTGTTCAGTTCCCATTTATGAGTGAGAATATGCAGTGCTTGGTTTTCTGTTCCTGCGTTAGTTTGCTGAGAATGATGGTTTCCAGCTTCATTCATGTCCCTGCAAAGGACATGAACTCATCCTTTGTTATAGCTGCATGGTATTCCATGGTGTATAAGTGCCACATTTTCTTTATCCAGTCTATCATTGATGGGCATTTGGATTTGGTTCCAAGATTTTAGTATTGTGAACAGTGATGCAGTAACCATATGTGTGCATGTCTCTGTATAATAGAATGATTTATAATCCTTTGGGTATATACCCAGTAATGGGATTGCCAGGTCAAATGATATTTCTTGTTCTAAACACTTGAGGAATTGCCACACTGTCTTCCACAGTGGTTGAACTAATTTATACTACTACCAACAATGTAAAAACGTTTCTATTTCTCCACATCGTCTCCAGCATCTGTTGTTTCCTGACTTTTTAATGATCGCCATTCTAACTGGCATGAGATGATATCTCAATGTGGTTTTGATTTGCATTTCTCTAATGACCAGTGATGAAGAGCTTTTTTTCACGTTTGTTGGCTGCATAAATGTCTTCTTTTGAGAACTGTCTGTTCATATCCCTTGCCCACTTTTGATGAGGTTGTTTTTTTCTTGTAAATTTGTTTTACTTCTTTGTAGATTCTGGATATCAGCCCTTTGTCAGATGGATACATTGCAAAAATTTTCTCCCATTCTGTAGGTTGCCTGTTCACTCTCATGATACGTTCTTTTGCTGTGCAGAAGCTCTTTCGTTTAATTAGATCCCATTTGTCAATTTTGGCTTCTGTTCCCGTTGCTTTTGGTGTTTTATTTTTTTTTTTATTTTTTTTTTCATGTTGAAGCACCTTTCTGTCACTTTTTTTTTCCCATTTATTTATTTTATTGCATTTTAGGTTTTGGGGTACATGTGAAGAACATGCAAAATTGTTGCATAGGTACACACGTGGCAGTGTGATTTGCTGCCTTCCTCCTCCCCATCACCTACATCTGGCATTTCTCCCCTTGCTATCTCTCCCCAGCTCCCCACCCCCCACCATACCTCCCCTATTTCCCCCCAACTGACCCCAGTGTGTAGTGCTCCCCTCCCAGTGTCCATGTGCTCTCATTGTTCAACACCCGCCTATGAGTGAGAACATGCAGTGTTTGATCTGCTCTTCTGTCAGTTTGCCAAGAATGATGGTTTCCAGGTTCATCCATGTCCCTACAAAGGACCCAAACTCATCGTTTTTGATGGCTGCATAATATTCCATGGTGTATATGTGAAACATTTTCCCTATCCAGTCTATCGTCGATGGGCATTTGGGTTGGTTCCAGGTCTTTGCTATTGTAAACAGTGCTGCAATGAACATTCGTGTGCACGTGTCCTTATAGTAGAACGATTTGTAATCCGTTGGATATATACCCAGTAATGGGATTGCTGGGTCAAATGGAATTTCTATTTCTAGGTCCTGGAGGAATCGCCACACTGTCTTCCACAATGGTAGAACTAATTTACACTCCCACCAACAGTGTAAAAGTGTTCCTATTTCTCCACATCCTTTCCAGCATCTGTTGTCTCCAGATTTTTTAATGATCGCCATTCTAACTGGCATGAGATGGTATCTCAATGTTGTTTTGATTTGCATTTCTCTGATGACCAGTGATGATGAGCATTTTTTCATATGTTTGTTGGCCTCATGTATGTCTTCTTTTGTAAAGTGTCTGTTCATATCCTTTGCCCACTTTTGAATGGGCTTGTTACTTTTTTTCTTGTAAATCTGTTTTAGTTCTCTGTAAATTCTGGGTATCAGCCCTTTGTCAGATGGGTAACCTGCAAAAATTTTTTCCCATTCTGTTGGTTGCCGATTCACTCTAATGATTGTTTCTTTTGCTGTGCAGAAGCTGTGGAGTTTGATTAGGTCCCATTTGTCTATTTTGGCTTTTGTTGTCAATGCTTTTGGTGTTTTGGTCATGAAGTCCTTGCCTACACCTATGTCCTGAATGGTTTTGCCTAGATTTTCTTCTAGGGCTTTTATGGTGTTAGGTCTTATGTTTAAGTCTTTAATCCATCTGGAGTTAATTTTAGTGTAAGGTGTCAGGAAGGGGTCCAGTTTCTGCTTTCTTCACATGGCTAGCCAGCTTTCCCAACACCATTTATTGAACAGGGAATCCTTTCCCCATTGCTTGTTTTTGTCTGGTTTGTCAAAGATCAGATGGTTGTAGATATGTTGTGTTGCCTCCGAGACCTCTGTTCTGTTCCATTGGTCTATATCTCTGTTTTGGTACCAGTACGATGCTGTTTTGATTACTGTAGCCTTGTAGTATAGTTTGAAGTCCGGTAGTGTGATGCCCCCCGCTTTGTTCTTTTTGCTTAGAATTGACTTGGCTATGCAGGCTCTCTTTTGGTTCCATATGAAGTTTAAGGTGGTTTTTTCCAGTTCTGCGAAGAAAGTCATTGGTAGCTTGATGAGGATAGCATTGAATCTGTAAATTACTTTGGGCACTATGGCCATTTTCACGATATTGATTCTTCCTAACCATGAACGTGGAATGTTTCTCCATCTGTTTGTGTCCTCTCTTATTTCGCTGAGCAGTGGCTTGTAGTTCTCCTTGAAGATGTCCTTTACGTTCCTTGTTAGTTGTATTCCTAGGTATTTTATTCTCTTTGTGGCAATTGTGAATGGAAGCTTGTTCTTGATTTGGCTTTCTTTAAGTCTGTTATTGGTATATAGGAATGCATGTGATTTTTGCACATTGATTTTGTATCCTGAGACTTTGCTGAACTTGCTTATCAGTTTCAGGAGGTTTGGGGCTGAGATGATGGGGTCTTCTAGATATACAATCATGTCGTCTGCAAATAGAGACAATTTGACTTCCTCCTTTCCTATTTGAATGCCCTTTATTTCTTTTTCTTGCCTGATTGCTCTGGCTAGAACTTCCAATACTATATTGAATAGCAGTGGTGAGAGAGGGCATCCTTGTCTGGTGCCACATTTCAAGGGGAATGCTTCCAGTTTTTGCCCATTCAGTATGATATTGGCTGTTGGTTTGTCATAAATAGCTTTTATTATTTTGAAATACGTTTCATTGATACCTAGCTTATTGAGGGTTTTTAGCATAAAGGGCTGTTGAATTTTGTCAAAGGCCTTCTCTGCATCAATTGAGATAATCATGTGGTTTTTGTCTTTGGTTCTGTTTATGTGGTGAATTACATTTATAGACTTGCATATGTTGAACCAGCCTTGCATCCCCAGAATGAAGCCTACTTGATCATGGTGGATAAGCTTTTTGATGTGCTGTTGCAATCAGCTTGCCAGTATTTTATTGAAGATTTTTGCGTCTATGTTCATCATGGATATTGGCCTGAAGTTTTCTTTTCTTGTTGAGTCTCTGCCGGGTTTTGGAATCAGGATGATGTTGGTGTCATAAAATGTTTTGAGAAGAATTCCCTCTTTTTGTATTGTTTGGAATAGTTTCAGAAGGAATGGTACCAGCTCCTCTTTGTATGTCTGGTAGAATTCACCTGTGAACCCATCTGGACCTGGGCTTTTTTTGGGTTGTAAGCTCTTAATTGCTGCCTCAACTTCAGACCTTGTTATGGGTCTGTTCAGGGTTTCGGCTTCTTCCTGGTTTAGGCTTGGGAGGAGGCAAGTGTCCAGGAATTTATCCATTTCTTCCAGGTTTATTAGTTTGTGTGCATAGAGTTGTTTGTAATAATCTCTGATGATGGTTTGAATTTCTGTGGAATCTGTGGTGATATCCCCTTCATCGTTTTTTATTGCATCAATTTGGTTATTCTCTCTTTTCTTTTTTATTAATCTGGCTAGTGGTCTGTCTATTTTCTTGATCTTTTCAAAAAACCAGCTCCTGGATTTATTGATTTTTTGAAGGGTTTTTTATGTCTCTATCTCCTTCAGTTCTGCTCTGATCTTAGCTATTTCTTGTCTTCTGCTAGACTTTGAGTTTTTTTGATCTTGCTCCTCTAGCTCTTTCAGTTTTGACGATAGGGTGTCAATTTTTGATCTCTCCTTGCTTCTCATGTGGGCACTTATTGCTATATATTTCTCTCTAGAGACTGCTTTAAATGTGTCCCAGAGATTCTGGTATGTTGTGTCTTCATTCTCGTTGGTTTCGAAGAACATCTTTATTTCTGTCTTCATTTCATTGTTTATCCAGTCAACATTCAAGAGCAAGGTGTTCAGTTTCCATGAAGCTGTGCGGTTCTGGGTTAGTTTTTGAATTCTGAGTTCTAACTTGATTGCACTGTGGTCTGAGAGACTGTTTGTTATGATTTCCGTTCTTTTCCATTTGCTGAGGAGTGATTTACTCCCAATTATGTGGTCAATTTTAGAGTAAGTGTGATGTGGTGCTGAGAAGAATGTATATTCTGTGGATTTGGGGTGGAGAGTTCTGTAAATGTCTATTAGGTTTGCTTGGTCCAGGTCTGAGTTCAAGTCCTGGATATCCTTGTTAATTTTCTGTCGGGTTGTTCTGTCTACTATTGACAATGGGGTGTTAAATTCTCCCACTATTATTGTGTGGGAGTCTAAGTCTCTTTGTAAGTCATTAAGAACTTGCCTTATGTATCTGGGTGCTCCTGTATTGGGTGTGTATATATTTAGGATCGTTAGCTCTTCTTGTTGCATTGATCCTTTTACCATTATGTAATGTCCCTGTTTGTCTCTTATGATCTTTGTTGCTTTAAAGTCTAATTTATGAGAGATGAGAATTGCAACTCCTGCTTTTTTTTTTGCTCTCCATTTGCTTGGTAAATCTTCCTCCATCGCTTTATTTTGAGCCTTTGTGTGTCCTTGCATGTGAGATGGGTTTCCTGGATACAGCACACCAATGGGTTTTGTCTTTTTATCCAACTTGGCAGTCTGTGTCTTTTGATTGGGGCATTTAGTCCATTTACATTTAGGGTTAATATTGTTATGTGTGAATTTGATACTGCCATTTTGGTGCTAGCTGGGTGTTTTGCCCTTTAGTTGAGCTGGTACTTGTTGTTCCTTCATATGTTGCTCCTTCCTCTTTCAGGAGCTCTTGTAGAGTTGGCCTGGTGGTGACGAAATCTCTGAGCACTTGCATGTTCCCAAAGGATTTTATTTTTCCTTCACTTATGAAGCTTAGTTTGGCTGGATAGGAGATTCTGGGTTGAAAGTTCTTTTCTTTAAGGCTGTTGAATATTGGCCCCCACTCTCTTCTGGCTTGTAGGGTTTCTGCTGAGAGATCTGCTGTGAGTCTGATGGGCTTCCCTTTATGGGTAACCCGACCTTTCTCTCTGGCTGCCCTTAGTATTTTCTCCTTCATTTCAACCCTGGTGAATCTGACAATTATGTGCCTTGGGGTTGCTCTTCTTGACGAATATCTTTGTGGTGTTCTCTGTATTTCCTGGACTTGAATGTTTGCCTGCCTAGCTAGGTTGGGGAAGTTTTCCTGGATAATATCCTGAAGAGTATTTTCCAGCTTGGATTCATTCTCTTCGTCGCATTCAGATACGCCTATCAAACATAGATTAGGTCTTTTCACACAGTCCCACATTTCTTGGAGACTTTGTTCATTCCTTTTTACCCTTTTTTCTCCAGTCTTGCCTTCCCGTTTTATTTCATTGAGTTGATCTTCGACCTCTGATATCCTTTCTTCTGCTTGGTCAATTCGGCTGTTGATACTTGTGCATGCTTCACGAAGTTCTTGTGTTGTGTTTTTCAACTCCATCAATTCACTTATATTCCTTTCTAATTTGTCCATTCTTGTTAGCATTTCGTGAAATCTTTTTTCAGGGTTCTTAGTTTCTTTGCATTTGGTTAGAACATGTTCTTTAAGTTTACAGAAGTTTCTTACTACCCACCTTCTGAAGTCTGATTCTGTCATTTCATCACACTCGTTCTCCCTCCATCCTTGTTCCCTTGCTGTTGAGGAGTTGTGACCCCTTGTAGGAGGAAAGGTGTTCTGGTTTCGGGTGTTTTCATCCTTTTTGCGCTGGTTTCTTCTCATCTTTAAGGATTTATCCACCTGTCGACTTTGTAGTTGCTGGCTTTCAGATTGGGTCTCAAATCTTTCAGATTAACGTTCTGTTTGTTGATGATGAGGTTATTTCTGTTTCTTGGTTTTCCTTCTGACAGTCTTGCCCCTCTGCTGTAGGTCTGCTGAGGTTCACTCCAGGCCCTGCTTGCCTGGGGTTCACCTGCAGCAGCTGCTGAACAGTAAGGGTTGTTACCAGTTTTCTTCTTCTGCTATCTTTGTCCCAGAAGGATACCCGCCTGGTGTCAATCTGATCTCTCTTTTATGAGGTGTCTCTTTGGATATATAGGGGTCAGGGAGCTGCTTGAGGAGATGGTCTCTTCTTTATAGGAGCTCAAATGGTGAGCTGTGAGCTCTGTTGTTGTTCATTCAGAGCTGCTGGGCAGGTACTTTTAGGTCTGCTGCAGCAGAACTCATAAACTGCTTTTTGTTCCCAGGTGCTGTGTCCCAGGGATTTAGGGCTTTATTTATGAGTTTCCGTTATGCTGTCGCCTTCTTTTTTTTTTTTTTTTTTTTTC